>NC_080387.1:45281711-45597596 GCF_028751815.1 Salvia miltiorrhiza
TTCAGTTTATAACTTAAATGAAAGTATATGCTACTTTATGCAATTTTTATTAAAGAAATTTTGAATCCCAAATCATTTTTTCATAAAGCTTTGCAAATTAAAAATCTAAATTGAATAATATATTTTATAATATTCTAATCAAATTTTATATTACACAGCAATTTTTTATTAGACTTCATCGTTGCTAATTAATTAATTAGTTGGTCAAATAAATTGTAATATTTTTCCATCAAAATTTTAATTTAATTTGACTAATAATAATTTAGCCAATAACTAAGTTTGTCAATTACTAGAAGTTCATATATTAGAACAGTTAACTAATAAAATTAATTTTTTTATGTATAAATTTTAATACTCTTATCATTGATAGAATACGCTTACAAAAATTGATTTGCTTTACATAAAATAATATAGAATGTTATATCTTAATAGAATGACAAAAAATTGATGCATGATCCAAATTATATCATTTTATTTAGATTTTATAAGCATTTTATGCTTCTTTATAGCTCTAGACGAGATGATTCTCAAAATTTACTGTTGGTCTTTCAAACTCCAGACGAGATAATGTTAGAAAGTTAGAGGTGGTCTATCAAGCTTCATACAAGATGTACTCAGAACTCAATTTTGGCTCCAAACAATGTGATGCTCACAAGTTAGAAGTGGTTTGTCAACCTCCAAACGAGATGATGCTCATAACTTAATTCCAGCCTTTTAAGCTCCAAATGAAATAATGCTTAGCACTTAGCTCCAGTCTTTCAAGCTCCAAATGAGTGATGCTTCAGCTCTCTCACAAGTCAATTTGTATATTTCAAGCTGCAGATGAGATGATACTCAAAAGTCAAATCTCATATAACAAACTTCATATAAGATGATGATTAGAAGTTCGACGTACAAAAATCAAATGTGATAGCTACAGACAAGATGATGCTCAAAAGTCTTAGAAGGTTTTGATGAGATAATGTTCACATATAAGATGTAGTCTTAAATTTTATCTATCAATTTAAAAAAATTATACTTCTAAAACATTAGTAAATCAATGTATCAATTCTTCATCATAGATGTCAAATATACCTAAATCTTTTTCTTCTTATTTTGGTAAAATCTCCGACCTCACATCAACTTTTTATAAATTTTCATAAAAAAAAAACTTATATATAATAGCTCTCAATTAATAGAAAAAAATGGCGAAAATTATTGAGATTATTATAGTTTGAACTGTACAATCAATTTATTTTGATCAAATAAAATTAATTAAAAATAATTTATATAAATCCCATTTCATATACAATAATTATAAATAATTATGATGTAAAGTGGTTCCCCGTCGAATTTCGACGGGTTAGATGCTAGTTTCCTTATATGACAAAATTTTTTTCCTTATTCACATTTTCACTTTTTCACCTACCACACTTTAACACACTAAATACTACTCCCTCCGTCCCAAACGAAATGGCCTATTTCTTTTCGGCACGGAGATTAAGAAATGTGTATAAAGTAGATAAAGTGGGGTGGTGAAAATTATTTAAATATTAAGTGTAGAGAGAGAGTGTATTGCCAAAAAAGGAAACAAGACATTTCGTTTGGGACAACCCAAAAAGAAAAACAGGACATTTCGTTTGAGACGGAGGGAGTACTATTTTATTAATTCTCGTACCGAAAAAAATTGACTTAAAATGGAAGTAATAAAATTAGTGGCGATTTTTATATAGTGGAGAAATGGATGGTTGAGATTGAATTGATGGTGGATTTTTCTACATTTTCTCATTATCTCTAATAAACATATGATTAAAAAAAAATAAGAAAAATATAATATTTTCTCATCTTTTCTTATTCATCATTTTCTAATAAAAATTTTGCAATTGAAGTAAACGCACCAAACAGTCGAATTTATCAGGCTCGCAAAGAATGACAAGCAACACATCAATACTTTGCTGCTATACACCATAGAAATGGCCTGTCCAAGATATACTCAAAAACCAAATATTTTCCACGTAAATTACAAAACAAAACATACAATGAATCAGGCATCAGTGATTTTTTGCAAAAAATTTGCGCCAATTATTGTTTCGGTAAAAAATCCTTATTTTCTCTTATATATCATAGAGAAAGGATTTCAAAACGCCACCCAAAACCGGGGGCATGGGGGAACTTCTCCGATCAGTTTTCTCGTCTCAAGCGTTGTTTAAATTCATCGAACCTGCTGCTAACGGCTTCATAGCTTGGCAGGTGATACACTGCATATACAAAGGGGGGGGTGGGAAAGTGAGATATATGGGACATTAATAAAATCTTTACCATACAAGGAAGAAAAATATGTCGAAGAGAAACTAGTTACCATCGCCATAACATGCCATTGTAAGGGGAGAACTGAAAAGCCTTTCTGCAATTGTAGCAATATCTTTGGGTGTAACTTGATCAACAGCCTTCAAGAAATGCTCCACGGGTTTCCTAAGCATAGGTAAGATTAAGAGACCTTAGCTTTTGCCCCCAGAGAGAGAAATAGTTACTCTTCATGTTTTACAAAATTCAAAAAAATATCAGATGCATAGTTTCTTTTATTCAGTACTCAAAAAGACAGGTACAATAGACTCTTAACACAAGATAATTTTGTCAGTAAGGCGAGAAGAATGATCAATTGAGAGAGACATTCCAAAGACTTCTTTGGGATTGAAAAATTTCCATTTTCTCTGGGTCAGCTAACCAGAAGTGTGAATGCATGCATTAAATGAGAAATGTGTCTTCCACTCATCAATGCATCTCAAAACAAATCTTTCCTAACTAAATCTTGTTTTTTTTCTTCAGAATCATAAATTATACTCCATTGATTACATAAACCAAAAGCAGTAAGTTTCCCTTCATCTTTATTATTATTTGGATATTTTTTTTATGGCTCGAGGTCTTGCTTTCAATTTCCTCATTTTTTTCATCATAATAATATCTTTCTCAGGGACTAAACACATGAGATTGCAATAACTGCATAATTAAGCCTTGAACATTTTAAAATGAAGGGATGTAGTTTGATTTAGTAGAGACTATTCTGAAAGTCAGAAAGGAAAAGCAAGTATCAACTATCAAATATCGCCCACCAATTAATATCAGTTACTCTGTAATCACTAGTGTGTAATTCTGAAAGTAACCAATGATTACTGGACGCACCTCTCTCCATATGTCAAAATTTGTTTACCAATGTCTTCAGATGCAACCATCTGCAATGATATCCCAAACAAGTAGAATAGATTGGCAAACATCCATATGAAAGGAAAAAAAATTGAGTTTAAAATCAATGATGCAAGGCGAAATTGCATACTCTGGATTCCAAGTTCATCAAAATGGCAGATTTTGTTGATTGTTTTGCACGGTTTAGCTGTACTTCATCAACTACAAGAATCAAAGGCAGACAAGTTCAGAAATTCTGTCTGAAGGGGGCAGATGATGCACAAGAAAGTATATGGACTTCATGATCAACAGTCATCAGAAAACAAGGGCTTTGGTAAAATGTAGGAATCAACTGAATGTAAGATAGTTAGGAAAGGTTAGCATAGAACCATCTCCAGGAGATGCAACATTAACTAGTTCTCTGCAAGCAATATCCAGAGCCTTTGGTGCAAAATCAGATCCCTGTATTCAAAGAAGTGGTTTCATCAGTTTAGCTACAAAATTGAAGGAAATGAAATCTAGGAGTGAGAAGAAGATTCCATGTCATACATCATCTGCAGCAAGCAAGTTGTCTATTTTTTCTTTGTCACTCATACACATGTTCATAACCATATATTGACCACTTTACAATTAAACAAAATATATATAATACGTAAGTTATTAGGTTGGACGTTCACACTTTCCATGAAGTTACTGGAGCACAAACAATTTTCTGAATCTGAGAATGTCATCCAATATTTCTGAAGAATAATACATTTGGGATGGTTAATATGATCACAAACTTGCTTTGAAGAATTGAAGGTACATAGTGTGCATAAAAAATGAATAAAGCAGATTGCCAATGAGATAACTCTGTACCCAGTTTCTCAGAATACTTCTATTCACTTCTTCTTTTTTAACAAGTGATTTCTTCAACAAATAGCATTAAGCCCAACCAAATTTTTTCTCAGTTTTTCATTGCTTACATCCATCGCGATTTGTACGGTTTGGACTTTGGAGAAAAACACAATCTAGGTTTTTTGGGTGAATCCATCACCAATAAATCATGGTATAGCCCCAATATTGTCATATTGAGGCTTAATTGTCAGAAGACATATATCAAAGTACCAAGCAAATATTTCAACATCGCAGCTACTTTGTAGAACATAAATAGCTGTTATACAGCTAACAGATGCAGAAACGAGATATCTAACACTCACACACAGACATTTACCTACACAAATAAAGCAGTTCTACACACAATTTCTTCAAACTTTAAAAGGACACATGAATCTAAAATACTTCCTTACAGTAGTAGCTTGAATTCCAAATAGTCCAGTGTGATAGTAGATACTGTTGAAAGCAGAAAAATGCTGAATCTGAGGATACTCGTTCAGGACACCAAGATCTGCATCATTTAAAGACAACAATACATGATGACAGTAATAAAATAAAATAAAAAGTACAACACCTAAATGACACAAAACTCGCATTTCTGATGACATAGAAACATAAATTATACTGGTAGAAGAGTTTTTTTAAGCCACACAATGTGAATTAAACAAGACATGCATCTAAACACAGCTCAAGTCAAGATTTGTGTTAAACACAGTATTATGGTCAGAACGTACATAATCTTGAGTACATCCCCTTTCCAGGACCACCAGCTGAGAATGATCCACCTCCTCCCATGAGCATCTACAAGATTAACACAAACAGCGTCTTCTTACAAGATGAAATCACAAACCAGATTGTGGAGGAAAAGTAGCTGTGAAATTTCAAGCTAGCTTAAGAATTCTCCTATTGTTCATTTCTTCTGAAGGAAATAGCATCTGGGGTTGAATTAAGGATAGTCCAAACAAGCATGTGAACCTGAAGAACGGTCAATGTCATAGCATCCTTCTCCTTAATCCAGCCACCGGGAAGTTCAAAGGCCAGAGCAAAGTGAGTCATCTGCTCAAGAATTCAGAATTATATATTAAAGCCTAATTTCCAAAATCAAAATTCAAAGAATGAGGCAGGAAATAAAAGGAAAAGTATATAGGTTATCCAGGATATTGCTGATACACACCCCTGAATCACCTTGACGGCGAAAATCTCCTCCCGAGTATATTGGCTTTGGCTCTAGAGGCCTAGAACATTTAGGCAGATCAGATAAAAGTGGTTCTGCGTATTCTAACAGTTTATCATGGTCGACGCCTGATGCAGCAAGGACAATCCTAGGGGCAGTGTAATGTTCCTAAACCATATAAAGTCAGTTAGAAGGAAATAATGATATGAAAACAATTAGAAACAAATTACAATCAAAGGCAAAGCTTCATAGCACAAATAACTACCCATATAATGAAAGAAAAAAAAAATGATGTTCAGGACTTACAGAAACGAAATCCTCCAAAACAGTGCTATTCAACCTGCTAAGTGCAGCTTCTGAAGCCAAAAGACCATTTGCATAAGCACCAGCATAACCAGTTGAATGAATAGCCTCCAGAAGCAAGTGGTGAGGGTTTTTGGAGTATTCACTAATCTCAGCACTCACCTTGAGGAGCTGTAGAGGGCATATCAGAATCCCATTGCAATATCCACAAACGGGGGGGGGGGGGGGGGGGGGAATGAGGCTAAGAAGACAAAGACAAATATACCTGTTCATTAACTTCCCAATCCAAAAAGGCTGGGTTTCTAACACAGTCAACAAGAAGCTCAACCATTTGAGGTACATATGTTTTTAGTGCATCATAGGTGTAACTCATATGCTCCCGAGAGGCTGATGCAATTACGTTGCCACCAATTGCCTCAACTTCTCGCACAGTGCGCAAGTGGCTCCGGTTAGTGGTACTTTTGAAGGCCATGCGCTCCAGTAAATGTGTGACTCCATAGGAAGCCGGATTTTCATAGATTGAGCCAGAATCAACATATAATCCAATTGAAGCTGCAGGGTTCTGATAAAGAAGCTTCATTGATCACCAATAGTTTAAACAAAAGTAAATGGGAGGGGGGGAGGATGAAGAAAAAGGAGAAAAAGTAATTCTTCCGGTAGAGATAAACAAATGTAGCATCAACTCCTACCGCAGATGTTTCTGAAGCTATTCTGAGGCCATTTGGAAGAGTGGTTATCTTGGTCTTCCCAGGCTCAACATAGTCTGGCAATGGAGGGGGAAGTACAATATCCTCAAGCGGAAAGTCTAGTGGTGGAAGTGAAGATGACTTCTCCCCAGTCAACCAACTAAAGAGACCTCCAGATGATTTAGTTGCAACAGCACTTGTACTTGCATATCTAGCCAATCCTCTACACCCTGTTCTGGCCTGTCACGTGAAAAAAGAAAACCAAATTCATTGATTTTCTTTACGTATGACTATAAAGAAGAAACAACCTCCTCTAATTAATAGTTAAGACAAAGAAAATGAATTAGCAAGACTAAATATTATTGTCAATACTTCATATAAATAAAATTAAAATTTATAAAAAAATGCATGCCATCATCATCTCTGTGCATGACACTATATAATCGTCGGATAAGAATTTTGGTCACATAGGAATTTCATATGTCTAGGAACTATATCAGTTATACAAAACCATCAATAAAGCCCGTAAATACCCATTTCTAGGGGCAACTGAAGATTAGATTTATATTCAAGCAATTAAACAAAAGTTTAGATAAATTCCCCTATCTATCACATCACATTTTACCACTACCCAGTATAAAATCAACTGATTTATTGTAAAGATTGTCGATTAAAGCAGCATCCATTTTTCCCCAAAAAAATTAAAATAACTGGAAAAAACAGGAGTCTCGTCGCTCACAACAGATAATTATCATTCTGTTTAAGGATTATGGTGCATATATTTAAGTACTATGCAAAATTATGAAATAATACCACAAACAGCAGTTAATCAACACAGTCATGGATAACGCTATCAGCAGCTTCCGAGAGCTAAAGTTAAGCATAAGTAATCGAGATCCAATTTTTTACAGGCAGCTGGATTTTTTCATCTCCAAATTTAGAGAACGCATGTAAAACATGGTCAGCGACAAATTAAAAACTTGGATTCATCACTAAGCAGCCGCCAGATCCAAGCAATCGAATCATTCACGCAGTGATGAAGATACAGACGCACTAAATAAGACATACGAAAAAACAATCGGCGAATGCGGGGCAGTGTTTGTTGAGTGGGAGCTAGGGTTAAAAGGGGAGGAAATAAGAAAAATGCAGACCTTGAGAGCCCTGAGGCGAGATGACGCCGTTCTGTACATACTTTGAAGGGGATGGGCGATCGCGGACACACAAGATGGGAATTTGTGTATGCAAGGGTGAAAGGTGAGAGGAAAAGGAGAGAAATGGAGAGGGTTTGGGAAGAAGTAGTGACGCTAGACTAGAGTTGTCAACTGGGCTGGGCCAGCCCGGCCCGGCCCAGGCCCGGTTGAGCCCGTAAGGAGTTAGGCCCAGCCCAGCCCAAGCCCACATTTGAAATGGGCCGGTCCTGGGCCGGGCTTTTTATAAAATATCGAACCCAGCCCGATTCAGGACCACATGTCTAGTGGGCTTGGGCCTCAAATGGGCCGGGCCTCACATGGGCTTATGTTGGGTCGAGTATGATGGGCTTATACTGGGTTGTACTTCGAATGAGCTTCAGTTGGGTACGAATGAGTTTTCAATTTTAGATTGTTTTAAATTTGTAATCATTATCTTTAAATTATTTTGAGCTTATTTATATATTTGACAAATGGTCCTTGTCAAAATACAAAACTAATTATAATCTGGATCATATAAATAATGTGCACGTTCATATATGGACAACCACTAAATTTAAATAAATTTAATATTTTAATAAGTTTGAATAGAAGATTGAATTGGAGACGTATTTGAATAGGAAATTAAATAGGTTTAATATTTTAGTATTGTCAAAATTGTGCAGGGAATTGAATATTGAATAAGAGGAATAAATATATAAATAATATTTAACCTAAATTATTGGGCTTGGACCGGTCCTGGGCTGGGCCTGGTCCTGGTCCTGGGCCGGGCTTGGGCTGGGCTTCTACCGATCCTGGTCCTGGGCCGGGCTTGGGTTTGATAAATAGCCCAAATGGAGCCCATTTCAAAGGGCTGGCCCGGCCCAACTAACCCATTCGATCAAGTGGGCTGGTCCTGGGCCGGCCCTGTAGTAGCCCGCTCTTTTATTTATGATTAAAACTAGTAAATGCAAATTTTTTTAAATAAATCCAGTTTATGGTCCTGATTTTTTTTCAGAAACAGAGTTATTATTTTAGCTTTATATTTTTTTTTTACGTATGAGAAAAAAACGCGACGAGGATTATTGAGCTATTCAATAATTATTATTTCCAAGTTGTAACTGACTTAGCAAAGTCATGTTATTTATTAATCGAAAAACAGAAGCAGTTATATTTTATTAGTGCTACTAGAAGATGAGGAATTATTCCGACTGCAACGCAGATTAAATCTACGGATTTAATCTAGATATTAAATGGCTTATGAAGTGAATTAAATCTACGTATTTAATTTATACACGAATAATGAACAGAAGCCAGTATTTTATTACAATTACAGAATCACCGAGACATAGAATATACATCATTAATCCTCCACTACATTTTTTTCCCACCACTACACCTACTCTTCCACCCTTTCCACTCCACTAATTCCACTACACCAAACTTTCCACCTACTCCCTTCCCCACCACACGCAAGAATGCATCTAACATTCCATTATACAGGCAACAATCTTTTCATCATCTTCATTCTTCACTAAGGAACCGAAGAGCAGCCACGAGTTCTGCCATAAGTACACTGCTCCGGCAGTGTTTTGCAAGGCGATTCCAGCCATCCAAAAGGTCCGGGCGACAGAAAGTGAAGCCGAAGAAGAAACGACTCCACGCCAGCTTTAAGAACAATTGAGGTGGGCAATTCCTTACGCGTAAATAAAATGCTATGCATGTGTTATGCTTTAAAATGCAAATTGGATCTTCAAGTATGGTATGCTTTATTACGCTTAAATGAGTTAAGCTTTATTATGCTGCACGTTAAATGATTTACGCTATGCTGTTTATACTATTTACGCCCTATGTAATTTACGCTTGATTACACTTATTTACGCTTGAATGCTTTACGCTGATAAGTTTATGCTTATGTTTGATGCTTGCGTCTGTTGGGGGAGGCCTCCCTCAACAGTACGATGCCGTGTCCGTTGAGGAGGGCCTTCCTCACGGCGCGATGCCCGTGTCCGCTGAGAGAGGCCTCTCTCGCGGCGCGATGCCAGTATGCCAGTATGCCAGTGTTACAGCGTCTATTGGGGGAGGCCTCCCTCAATAGTACGATGCCGTGACCGCTGAGGGAGGCTCCCCTTCACGGTGCGATGCCCGTGTTCGTTGGGGAAGGCCTTCTCCACGACACGATGCGTGTTGATGATTGTTAATGATGAAGAATGCGCTCATCCTGTTTATGAATATGGAAATGTTTAATGAGCAAAGGATTTGAAAGAAACTCATGCCTCTTATGCGATATTGTGAAATTGTTAATGATGTTATGTTATATGCTTGGCACTGCCCACTAAGTACTTTTGTACTTAGCCCTTCGATGTTTATGATTGTGCAGGTTGAGCTGTGATGGGCGATGAAGTGTTGCTGAGTGGAGTTTTTGTCGAACTTAAAGTAGGCTCAGAAAGGATACATGTCTTCATACATGTATCACAGTTATGCTTTCCGCTGTAAACACTGATTATTTCAGTTACGCCTTCCGTTGCAAACTCTGATAATGTTTTAGCCAAGCCCCTAATGATGCCTTTTTCCTTTTAAGGAATATAACGCGTATACAAGTTCTTTGAGTACCCTTTTTATGCGACCTATGCCTTTTTCCTTTTTAAGGAATATTTCACGCGTATTCAAGTCCTTTGAGTATTCTTTTATGCGCCCCTTTCTAAACCCGCTTCTTAATTTCCCTTCCCCAGTCATGGTTTTCCCGGATTAATTATCCTTAATTAAGGCCGGTCGTGACAGAGTGGTATCAGAGCAGTTCGTTTGCTCTGAGCCTAAGAGTTTATTTAAGCCAAACTTTGAATTGATCACTAAAGTGTCTAGAGTTCAATCGACAAAGCTCAGCACTTCATCGCATCACACTCAACGAAGCAGAATGGTAAGCTCTTCCAAGTTTTGAGTTAATGTTTACAAAAAGTGAGAATTATCGTAATAGCAAAGTGAGTAACTGTCAATAGCCATGTTAAGTTGTTATTGAATGAAATGATTTACGCAAGTGCGATTAAGTATGCCTATGAACATAGAGCTATTAAGTTAAGAGATCACCACTACGACAGAACATAGAAAAAAATTAGATTGTATCTTTTGGTGGCTATAGTGAAGGAAGCAAGATAAGTGATACGTATAGAAAAATTTTCTTAAGCTGATGATATTATAGCCACTATAAATCTCCATGACTTATGCTTAAGTATCCAGTTTAGATGATGTGATATTATATGCTTAAGGATTGTTATGACTCATAGATTTGAGATGCTAAGGACCCTTAAAGCTTACTACATCAATGATCAATGATGTCATTGGAGTCATGACTTGCTTACAAGTTATATTAAGTTGACATTTACAAGAATTCTTTTGAGGTTTGTATTAGATTATGCTAGGGTGTACTAATTGGCACATCTTTGCTACCAGAATGCCGCCTAAGAGAGGACGCCCTGCGAGAAACAATAACAATCGCAGAAATCGTAACGTTGTACCCGAAGAACCACAAGATGCTCGAGGACATAACCCATGCCCTCCGCCCCCGACTAGGAGAGTCGAAGAACTCTTTTTAAGGCAGAACCCACCTACGTTTGACGGAACAAGTGAACCAGCTGAAGCTGAGATTTGGGTGCGTGCAATGGAACGCATCTTCAACTTCCTACGTTGTACTGATGAGGAGCGCCTATCTTGCGTCTCGTTCCAACTAACAGGATCAGCTGACTTCTGGTGGGAAGCACGACGAAAAATCCTGACACCGGAACAATGGGCAATCTATACTTGGGAAGATTTTAAGACGGGATTATATGATAAATATATCCCGAAAAGCTATAGAAAGAAGAAAGAAGCTGAGTTCTACGAGTTAAAGCAAGGAAAGAAATCTGTGGTTGAATACGACAAGGAATTCTGCAACCTGTCGAGGTTTGCTCCACAACAAGTGGACACAGAGGAGAAGATGGCAGAGAAATTTTGTGCCGGACTGCGGTACGAAATTAGGATGGCTCTAGCAAGCCACGGAGGACTCTCATACACGGAGTCTCTGAACAGGGCACTTGACATTGAAGCTGCAATGCCGTCGGACAAGTCAGCCCCATTGTTGATCTCAACGCCAAAAGACTTACCAGTAGCCTCACATACTCTCAAAGGGAAGCGCAAGTGGGACAACAACGAAGACAATATCAATCAGACCAGTAAGAAAGTGTGGCAAGAAAATGAACGGGCCGAACAGTTTATTCAACCAAGGTACGAGGCACAAACTAATCTCAAGCCAACTGGGGGTAACCAAGGTCAGAAAGGAGTTTTACCTTGCCCAAATTGTGGTAAGATGCATAGAGGTGTTTGTCGGGCTGGAACTAACGGTTGTTACAATTGTGGCCAAAAAGGTCACTACTCCACGCAATGCCCCAACAAACAACGAGGTTCAACAATTGAGAACACCCACACCCCCTTGCCAGCAATACGTGGACACTTGCGAAATCAGCCTCAATCACATCAGTGAAAATCTTATGGAGACACCGCAGACAAGAGAAGCTACGCGGGAACTTGAAGACAAGATGAAGGAAAAATACCCCGAACTGTTTTAGCAGAGATATGCAAATTTCGGGACGAAATTTTTGTTAAGAGGGGTAGTATGTAGTAGCCCGCTCTTTTATTTATGATTAAAACTAGTAAATGCAAATTTTTTTAAATAAATCCAGTTTATGGTCCTGATTTTTTTTCAGAAACAGAGTTATTATTTTAGCTTTATATTTTTTTTTTACGTATGAGAAAAAAACGCGACGAGGATTATTGAGCTATTCAATAATTATTATTTCCAAGTTGTAACTGACTTAGCAAAGTCATGTTATTTATTAATCGAAAAACAGAAGCAGTTATATTTTATTAGTGCTACTAGAAGATGAGGAATTATTCCGACTGCAACGCAGATTAAATCTACGGATTTAATCTAGATATTAAATGGCTTATGAAGTGAATTAAATCTACGTATTTAATTTATACACGAATAATGAACAGAAGCCAGTATTTTATTACAATTACAGAATCACCGAGACATAGAATATACATCATTAATCCTCCACTACATTTTTTTCCCACCACTACACCTACTCTTCCACCCTTTCCACTCCACTAATTCCACTACACCAAACTTTCCACCTACTCCCTTCCCCACCACACGCAAGAATGCATCTAACATTCCATTATACAGGCAACAATCTTTTCATCATCTTCATTCTTCACTAAGGAACCGAAGAGCAGCCACGAGTTCTGCCATAAGTACACTGCTCCGGCAGTGTTTTGCAAGGCGATTCCAGCCATCCAAAAGGTCCGGGCGACAGAAAGTGAAGCCGAAGAAGAAACGACTCCACGCCAGCTTTAAGAACAATTGAGGTGGGCAATTCCTTACGCGTAAATAAAATGCTATGCATGTGTTATGCTTTAAAATGCAAATTGGATCTTCAAGTATGGTATGCTTTATTACGCTTAAATGAGTTAAGCTTTATTATGCTGCACGTTAAATGATTTACGCTATGCTGTTTATACTATTTACGCCCTATGTAATTTACGCTTGATTACACTTATTTACGCTTGAATGCTTTACGCTGATAAGTTTATGCTTATGTTTGATGCTTGCGTCTGTTGGGGGAGGCCTCCCTCAACAGTACGATGCCGTGTCCGTTGAGGAGGGCCTTCCTCACGGCGCGATGCCCGTGTCCGCTGAGAGAGGCCTCTCTCGCGGCGCGATGCCAGTATGCCAGTATGCCAGTGTTACAGCGTCTATTGGGGGAGGCCTCCCTCAATAGTACGATGCCGTGACCGCTGAGGGAGGCTCCCCTTCACGGTGCGATGCCCGTGTTCGTTGGGGAAGGCCTTCTCCACGACACGATGCGTGTTGATGATTGTTAATGATGAAGAATGCGCTCATCCTGTTTATGAATATGGAAATGTTTAATGAGCAAAGGATTTGAAAGAAACTCATGCCTCTTATGCGATATTGTGAAATTGTTAATGATGTTATGTTATATGCTTGGCACTGCCCACTAAGTACTTTTGTACTTAGCCCTTCGATGTTTATGATTGTGCAGGTTGAGCTGTGATGGGCGATGAAGTGTTGCTGAGTGGAGTTTTTGTCGAACTTAAAGTAGGCTCAGAAAGGATACATGTCTTCATACATGTATCACAGTTATGCTTTCCGCTGTAAACACTGATTATTTCAGTTACGCCTTCCGTTGCAAACTCTGATAATGTTTTAGCCAAGCCCCTAATGATGCCTTTTTCCTTTTAAGGAATATAACGCGTATACAAGTTCTTTGAGTACCCTTTTTATGCGACCTATGCCTTTTTCCTTTTTAAGGAATATTTCACGCGTATTCAAGTCCTTTGAGTATTCTTTTATGCGCCCCTTTCTAAACCCGCTTCTTAATTTCCCTTCCCCAGTCATGGTTTTCCCGGATTAATTATCCTTAATTAAGGCCGGTCGTGACAGGCCCATACCGGGCTTGGGCCGGTTCGGGCTGGGCCGGCCCGGCCCAGTTGACAACTCTACGCTAGACTACGAAATTTGTTAATTGTGGAGACAACGGGGAATGAGGATCCCCACACGTGACAAGTGCATGTTTCTCTCTTGTATTTACACGTGCGACATAATATAATTTCTTTTGGAGGATCAAAACTTGTGCGACGTCGTTTCACCGTGAGACAGGATTGGGATCATATTTCAATGACATATTTATAATTTTGGGTATATAGATTAGGATGTTAATCATCTTAATTCATTCGACTTTGGGCCAATTTTATCTAATTTGAATCATTTTTTTTATTTATGACAATTCAATTCTTTTTTTTCAGATTCAAATATTTTGGTTTTAATCCTAAATATTCAGTTTTCGAAATACCACATCAAGCTTCAAAAAATATGAAACAAATTTAATATGTATAATTTTTTTTATAACCATATTTTTCAACAAAAAATAAGTTTTATTTCAAATACACTTTGGTATCACATAAGGGTGCCTCCAACCATGATCCAATTTCTAGCTTCTAAAATTGCCACATCAGCTTTAGAAATCCACCTACTTTTTTCTCTCACATCTCCTCCAACAATAAATCAGTTTCTTACTTTTTCAGGGTCCCACTATAATACACACTCCCTTTATATATATATATAACTCATATGGAGAAAATTCCAAGAAGTTAATAAACTTGAAAGTTTTGAATCAACTTTGCAATTTGCAAACTATTATTCCATCCCATGGATTCTTAGATGGGATTACATTCTTCAAACTCAGAAAAGAGAAAAACCTGAGTTACAATTCTCTCCATCAATTTTGGTCCGAAGAATTTTCATTAAATGGTGGCCAAAAGAAGATTTCTTTGGAGAAGGAAGAACCTATGACAGAAGAGGAATTCTCTCTATTAAAACATCATCCCAAATAATTGAGAGATTAAATTATCAGAATCCTTCAAAGAATTCTTTGCTTAAAGATCTTTTCCAATCTATGGATAAAGATTCAATTAATTCATTGTGGAAAGAAGTCTTTGGACAAGCAAATCCAGAAATGATCAAAGAAGGAAATTCTTCAACTCCTTCCTCATCAACGGTAGAAAATCTTATTGCCAATGATACAGAAATGCTGGATACTGAAGACTTTCAAGAAGCTCAAGATCCTTATGGTGATCTTAATAAATTCCTACTTGAAGATATTAGTCATGAATAGAATGGCAAAACAAATGCGTAATGACGCATGCCATGATGTAATTAGATTAGTACTATTTACTTTTTGACTTTTGTTGCTTTTGCTTTTTGAAAATAATGGCTTGTTGTCGGAAGCCTTTTGCTTTAAATATGTAAGGTCCTCACTTGTTTGAGACACCAAGTTTTAGAAGCATAAGTGTTTGTAATCATATGCTCCATCTTCTTGTAAAAAATCCTCTCTTGTTCGTGTGTTCAAAGAAATATTGAAGAAATTCTTCATGTAAGTATTTGTTATGAATTATGAGTTTAAATCCTGTTGCATACAATAATCTTTTTTATGCTCCATATGATTATATTATACATAGCAATCGTGCTAATTACTTCAAAAAATTAAAAGAAAAAATAAAATGTATTAATAATTATATTAAATATCTTGAAAGAGTTTTGGAAACTCCAGGACTTAACGATTTTCATAGATTTGAAATCTTTAATTTCAAATTACAAAAAGCTAAACAAAGCTTAAAAGCCTTTGAATCTCAAGGCTCTTATTTATCTGCTGCATAATATTGTTTGCTTAAATTAAGCAAATATTAAGATTATGCTCTGATAAAATCAATTCCTAATTAGGAATTTAAGATACCACGCCTAGTGGTATCAGAGCCAAATTGGTGATAATAGAGGGGAAGTAAAATCTTCATTTTTGATAAGAAAATTTCTATCTAATTTATAAATTGAAAGTTGTTGATTGCTCTACACGAGCTTTGCTCCAAGTCAGGTACCGTAAAGCCTGTAAAGCCTAAAGGGTAAGGTAGGATAAATCCTTGACAGTATCAATCAAAACTCTTGAATGAATAAATTAGTAAGAAGTCTTTCAAAGAAGAAGTCCTCTTCAAACAATTCAAAGAATTACAAAAATAAAGAAATTGTTTTATCTGAAAATTTTGAGAGAAATTTACAAGATTGGAAATCACCAAAGGTCTCTCAAACAAAAATTTATAAACAAGGAACCTTCGAATTCCGAAGTGATTATATCGTAAAAACGATAGAACAATCAATCCCTCTCATAGGAGGATTTGATTCTTTTAAACTTCTTTCTAAAGATCTAATTGAAGATCATAAATCTCAAAATTATAAATTTTTACATCTAGGAATGGTTCAAATTGGGTTAAAACCATTAACTAGAGAAGGATTAAATGTCAGTGCCTTAATTATGGTCAGAGACCAAAGGCATCTTCAATTCGAAGATTCTTTATTAGGAATCGTTGAATCCTCACTTTGTGATGGTCCTATATATTTTAGTTGTTTCCCAAATTTTCCTGTGTCTTTATCTGATCCAACAATTATGGATACTCTTACTTTAAATATAAAGACTGATGGTTTTAAAATGAATTCCCGTACAGAAAATATTGTTCTTACTTATAGAATTTGCTATAAAGCAATGAACACCACTATTTCTAGATTTAATATTCAAACTGATCAAATAAGATCTAGAAATGGTGAAACGACTCTTTTTATTACTGATACTGCCAAAGGAAATTTAGCAGTACCAAAAACCATAAAATGGAATCAAGTGTCTCTTCCAGAAGTCTGGAAACTTGAAAATATTTCACCACCTGTTAAAGAGGAAAAAAGAGAACTTGAAAGCATCGTTCAGTATGTTGACGGTGATGTAGAAATCAAATTCAAATCTAGAAGGTTTCGTCTTAAATTAGATGAAGAACTTTTAAGTACTTCTAGAGCTTCTACTTCTTCTGTTCCTCTATCTGATTTTGAAAGAGTCAGTATATCTGGGATTAATAAAACTCCAGAACAGGTTTCTCAACCTGAATACAAGGTTGAAGTCCCAGAGAGTAGAAATTATAGGAGAAATACTGGATCTCCTACACTCTCCGATATGGGATATAGCAGTAATGTCTTTATGATTAAAAATAATCTTTCCTTCTCTAAAAAAGTAGAGAAAAGTCTTAATAAGACTAAGAATAGTGAAAAGAGAAAATGGTTCTCTTCTGTCATAGGTTCTTCCTTCTCCAAAGAAATCTTCTTTTGGCCACCATTTAATGAAAATTCTTCGGACCAAAATTGATGGAGAGAATTGTAACTCAGGTTTTTCTCTTTTCTGAGTTTGAAGAATGTAATCCCATCTAAGAATCCATGGGATGGAATAATAGTTTGCAAATTGCAAAGTTGATTCAAAACTTTCAAGTTTATTAACTTCTTGGAATTTTCTCCATATGAGTTTAATTCTTCGAGGGAATATGATGGGTGATACCCCCCATGAAAAGAAAAATATGGAAAACCATTGAGGAATGTGTTGAGTAACATCCTCAAGATCAAATTTGATCCACCATGAATGTTTTCTATTTTTATTTTCATAGATGAATAAATTATCCCAAGCTTTAACATAATCATGAAAGCTATAATAATTAGGGAAATCTTGATATGTTTCAAGTTGTCTACTTTGATAAGTAGGCAAACCCCAATTTGAGGCAGAAAGAATTTTCTTAATAACACATTTAGAATATGCGTATTCGCTACCTCTATCACTGTGTTGAATTTCAACAGATCCTGTTTCAAGGAGAATTGCCTCAAAATAATTTCTGCTCTTTTTACCAAAAATTGGTAAAATATCTTTATTAAGATGAGTTTGAGCCAATTGAAATGGAGATAGACCTTTTAGATCTTTTTTAATTGGGCAACAATTAATATATCCGGAATTCAGATATGGGTATCTAATTTCTTCTTTAGATCCCTTTTGAAGAAATATAGCATTTTGATATAATTGTATATCATATGCCATATCGTCGTCTTCAAATTCCTCATTAGGATCAAAATTTGTAAGACTAACTTCTTCTTCTTTGGTAGGCTTTTTAGCCAGAAGATTAGACTTTTTAGTCGTTTGATTGGGATTTGGATTCTTCCCCAAATTCATCATTGGTCGTTTTCCCATAGCACGTTGTTTTACAACGGTTTTCCAGGCTTCTTCCCTGCAAGAATTCTCGGGTTAGAAAATCTGGTAATGAATTTGATTTTCCAGATATATGTTCGATGTCAAAATCAAAACATGCTAATATGGATTGCCATCTAGCAAAAATTTGTTTTGATGCAATATTTTTGACATCTTTTAAAAGAATATCCTTAGCTGATTTACAATCAACTCTTATTAAGAATTTTTGGTTTAATATGTCACTCTCAAATTTAGCAACACATTTAACGATTGCAAGTAATTCTTTTTTAATTGTAGAATAATTCTTTTGAGAATCATTCCAAATTCCAGATGTAAATCTAATAAGTTCTTCTTTAGAACCATCGGAATTTCTTTGTTTAAGAATTCCTCCGTATCCGATTTCAGATGCATCAGATTCGATTATCTTAAATGCTTCTGGATTAGCAAGGGATAAACATGGGAGTTCTTTAACTCTGAGCTTAATTCTTTTAACAGCTTCTGTATGTTTATCAGACCAAGGTAAAGGATTTTTTCTTTAACCTTTGGAATAATAACTTACAATCTTTTGCGAGATCTTGATAAAAATTACCTATATAATTTAGGCAACCAAGAAATCGTTGGAGTTGATTAAGATCTGTAATTTTATCGGGAAATTTATCCGCAAATAAAATTACCCTTTCAATAGGAACAATTATTTTGTTCTCAATATAATGTCCAAGAAATTTTATTTTTGTTTGAAAAAGTCTAACTTTCTTAATATTAATAGCTAAACCAGCCTTTTTGGTGGCTTGTATAAAAATATTAAGATGTTTAAAGTGTTGATCAATGTTTTCAGAAAAAATTAAAACATCATCAATATAGATAATTATAAAATCTATATAAGGATTAAAAATTTGATTCATAATATTTTGAAATTCCATTGGAGCATTTTTTAAACCAAATGGCATAACATTCCATTCGAAATGTCCAAAAGGAACGGTAAAAGTTGTTTTATATTTATCTTCTTCTTTAAGAAGAATTTGATAAAATCCTGATTTAATGTCAAAAGAGGAAAATATATTTCCAGTATATAATCTATTTAATAGATCTCTTTTATTTGGTAATGGATGCTTTATCCATTTGAGAGCTTTATTAAGCGGTTTATAATTTATAACAAGTCTAGGAGCTCCTCTTTCAATTTCTGCAGCATTTTCAACATAAAATGCCGGGCAACTCCATTGACTTTTACTGGGCCTTATTAAACCCTTTTTAAGAAGACTATCAATTTCTTCTTTACAATATTTTAATAGTCTTTCATTCATGGCTATTGGTCTTGCTTTAGTAGAAATATTATCTTCATCAAAACCTTCTATGTATGGAAGACTAACTTCATGCTTTTTTCTATTCCAGAAAGCATTTGGAACTTCAGCACAAATTTCATTGTTTATTTTTTCAAGAATTTGTTTTATTTTATTTTGAATTTTTTCAGAATTGATTTTTTCCTTAATATTTTTAAATCTAATCTGTTCTTTAAGGGAATTTATAAAATAATTTTTATTATCAATAACCTTTTGAATAATATTTATGGATTTTGTAATGGGAACAGAAGTGAAAGGAAAATGTAAATTTTTTCCTTTAACTTTAGCAAATAAACCTTTTTCATTAATTTTATTAATAGGAAAAAGCATTTGGAAAAAAGGTGTTCCTAAAATAACAGGAGTAGAAATATTTTTGATTAAAATAAAAGATGTGTTTAGACACACTCCTGAATTACAAATAGCAACATCAGATAATTTGTAATTTACAATGAGAGGCTGCTTATTAGCTGCTGTAATAAATTGAGTAGTCTTTGAATAATATTTCGAAGGTATTATTCCTTCACTAATACAATTAACATCTGCTCCTGTATCAAGGAGAGCGTTAATAGTAATAGTAAATTCTTTATTGATAATCAAAGTAACTTTGGAATACCATTTTTGAGATCGTATTTGATCAATTTTATTGATCCAGATTAGATCTTTAAAAATTATTTGATTAATATTTTGATCTTCTTCTTTGTTGGAAATAATGTTATCTTCTTCGTCTGATGAAGAAGAGTCACTTTTCCAATTTGATTTCATAAGATCAAATCTTTCATTAAGATTTTTAACTTCAGATTTTATCTGATTAATTTCTGCTTTTAATTCAGAAATCGTAGGCTCTCTTTCAACTTGATTAGCCTTTTCTAATATTTTTTGATAAGAATATAATTCTCTTTCTTGAGAAATATGATTCTCAAGTTTTGTAATTTTTTTGTTCTTGATTAGAACTTGAAGCTAGAACAAGATAATGTTCTATCGCTTTTCTTTTTTCTATAGGGTCTTTTATTTGATCTATTAGATCAAGAATGAAGTTTTCTTCATTAGAAATAACATTGATTTCTAATCCCATAAATTTAATAAGACATACATCACAATCACAATCTTCATTGCAATTTTGTTGTTCATTTTCTTCAGATTCATATTCTGAAGATTCAGAGGAATTTTCTCTGATAAAATTGACATAAAGATCTTCTTGTTCTTCTTCATTAAGAAGTATATTACATAGAGCATCTTTTAAATCTCTATCAATATTGAGATTATTAATCTTTTTCTTAACAAAACACTTATTAGCTTTGTGGCCAATTTTTCCACATTTCCAACAAACAGGTTTAATGGTTTCATTTTGTTTAACCTTTTTCATCCGTTTAGGATAACCTCTTTTAATAGGTTTTGATTTTAAAGGTTCTTTAGAATAAAATTTTTGTTTATTTTTAAATTTATGTTTTTTCTTTATTCTTTTAGAAAATTGTTGTTCAGATTGTAATCCAATTTGTTCACAAAAATCTCCAATAATATTTCTATTCTCATTCTTTTGTAATTCAAGCTGCCGTTTTAGCTTGATATCATTACAAAGAACGATTCCTTCTGCAGTAATTTCTGCAGATAGATCACCATAAGTGAGTTTTTCCCACTCTATTTTTCCACTAGAAAATTTTGTTTTTAGTCTATTTGAAACTCTTTCAGCAAAAAGTGGAGGAAGGCCAGAAATAAATTTTTCTTTCCAAAAATTCATACCACAATCATTTCGGGTTAAAACTTTAGACATAAAAACATCTTTATACCATCTAAAGTCAGAAAGAGTAACACATCTAAGATTCATCAGTTGTTTCTGAGATCTGTCTAGTTGTAACTCATTAGTTCCAACAAAATTAGACAGGATAGTATAAATAAGAGTATTAACAACATCAGATTCTTCTTTATTAGAGATGGGATTAGTAATACTGGCACTAAGAATTTTATTCTTAGCTTCTTTTGAGATATAAAAATCCCACCAGCCTTGTAATTGACCAGTAAAACCGGTAATAATTGCTTGAGCAATTTGATAATCTTCATTGCCTTTGATTTTGGCTGCTGATGAATAAATAAGCATTTGTTTAACAATAGTTTTAATCTGATATTCAGATTTTCCATCAATATTCCATTCAGTAATGGCTTCACCACTGAATTGAGCAAAATCCTTATGGTCTTCAATTTGAAGATCAATAGGAGTATTTTTTGTATAAAAAGGTTTAACATTAGCCACTTTAATAATTTTATTGACTTGTAAATCGTCATCAGAAGAATTTTCTTCTTTAGTGATAACCGAAACATGATTATAACTGCTTCCAGGTTTATCATGTTTCTCAGTAACACTAATTTTTTGCAGTCTAGTAATTAGACCATCTAAAAAATCATTATCTTTTTTAGAACTTAACAGAAAATTTTCTTTTTTAAGATTAGGAGGAGGTTTAATCATAAGCGTATCTGTATATTTTTCCTTTTTAGGACCAAGCATTTCTTCTATTCTATTGGTTTGATTACCAAGAGAATGTAAAGCAAGATTAGTAAAATTATTTTGCTGAATGATATTATCAAAATCTCCTTTTCCAGATTCGGTTTTAATAGGAGTAGCAAAAATCTCCTTTTCTCCTGTTTTAAGAACAAGAGTAGAAAATGGAGGATGAATTTCCTCAACAGCTTCATCAGTTTCATGAGAATAAATTTTATATTTCTTTTCTAAAACTGATAAAAAACTTTTATTATTAGAATCAGGAAATTCTTTTTCTCTTTGTGGAAAATAAAGATTTTCAAGCCAAGAGAAAAAATCTAATTTTAATCCATGAGTTTCACTCCACTCATCATATCTTTTTGTATAAAGAGATTTTTGACCTGTAGTAAGAGAATAAGAACCATTTTTCTCTTTTCACTATTCTTAGTCTTATTAAGACTTTTCTCTACTTTTTTAGAGAAGGAAAGATTATTTTTAATCATAAAGACATTACTGCTATATCCCATATCGGAGAGTGTAGGAGATCCAATATTTCTCCTATAATTTCTACTCTCTGGGACTTCAACCTTGTATTCAGGTTGAGAAACCTGTTCTGGAGTTTTATTAATCCCAGATATACCGACTCTTTCAAAATCAGATAGAGGAACAGAAGAAGTAGAAGCTCTAGAAGTACTTAAAAGTTCTTCATCTAATTTAAGACGAAACCTTCTAGATTTGAATTTGATTTCTACATCACCGTCAACATACTGAACGATGCTTTCAAGTTCTCTTTTTTCCTCTTTAACAGGTGGTGAAATATTTTCAAGTTTCCAGACTTCTGGAAGAGACACTTGATTCCATTTTATGGTTTTTGGTACTGCTAAATTTCCTTTGGCAGTATCAGTAATAAAAAGAGTCGTTTCACCATTTCTAGATCTTATTTGATCAGTTTGAATATTAAATCTAGAAATAGTGGTGTTCATTGCTTTATAGCAAATTCTATAAGTAAGAACAATATTTTCTGTACGGGAATTCATTTTAAAACCATCAGTCTTTATATTTAAAGTAAGAGTATCCATAATTGTTGGATCAGATAAAGACACAGGAAAATTTGGGAAACAACTAAAATATATAGGACCATCACAAAGTGAGGATTCAACGATTCCTAATAAAGAATCTTCGAATTGAAGATGCCTTTGGTCTCTGACCATAATTAAGGCACTGACATTTAATCCTTCTCTAGTTAATGGTTTTAACCCAATTTGAAACCATTCCTAGATGTAAAAATTTATAATTTTGAGATTTATGATCTTCAATTAGATCTTTAGAAAGAAGTTTAAAAGAATCAAATCCTCCTATGAGAGGGATTGATTGTTCTATCGTTTTTTACGATATAATCACTTCGGAATTCGAAGGTTCCTTGTTTATAAATTTTTGTTTGAGAGACCTTTGGTAATTTCCAATCTTGTAAATTTCTCTCAAAATTTTCAGATAAAACAATTTCTTTATTTTTGTAATTCTTTGAATTGTTTGAAGAGGACTTCTTCTTTGAAAGACTTCTTACTAATTTATTCATTCAAGAGTTTTGATTGATACTGTCAAGGATTTATCCTACCTTACCCTTTAGGCTTTACAGGCTTTACGGTACCTGACTTGGAGCAAAGCTCGTGTAGAGCAATCAACAACTTTCAATTTATAAATTAGATAGAAATTTTCTTATCAAAAATGAAGATTTTACTTCCCCTCTATTATCACCAATTTGGCTCTGATACCACTAGGCGTGGTATCTTAAATTCCTAATTAGGAATTGATTTTATCAGAGCATAATCTTAATATTTGCTTAATTTAAGCAAACAATATTATGCAGCAAATAAATAAGAGCCTTGAGATTCAAAGGCTTTTAAGCTTTGTTTAGCTTTTTGTAATTTGAAATTAAAGATTTCAAATCTATGAAAATCGTTAAGTCCTGGAGTTTCCAAAACTCTTTCAAGATATTTAATATAATTATTAATACATTTTATTTTTTCTTTTAATTTTTTGAAGTAATTAGCACGATTGCTATGTATAATATAATCATATGGAGCATAAAAAAGATTATTGTATGCAACAGGATTTAAACTCATAATTCATAACAAATACTTACATGAAGAATTTCTTCAATATTTCTTTGAACACACGAACAAGAGAGGATTTTTTACAAGAAGAGGGAGCATATGATTACAAACACTTATGCTTCTAAAACTTGGTGTCTCAAACAAGTGAGGACCTTACATATTTAAAGCAAAAGGCTTCCAACAACAAGCCATTATTTTCAAAAAGCAAAAGCAACAAAAGTCAAAAAGTAAATAGTACTAATCTAATTACATTATGGGATGCGTCATTACGCATTTGTTTTGCCATTCTATTCATGACTAATATCTTCAAGTAGGAATTTATTAAGATCACCATAAGGATCTTGAGCTTCTTGAAAGTCTTCAGTATCCAGCATTTCTGTATCATTGGCAATAAGATTTTCTACCGTTGATGAGGAAGGAGTTGAAGAATTTCCTTCTTTGATCATTTCTGGATTTGCTTGTCCAAAGACTTCTTTCCACAATGAATTAATTGAATCTTTATCCATAGATTGGAAAAGATCTTTAAGCAAAGAATTCTTTGAAGGATTCTGATAATTTAATCTCTCAATTATTTGGGATGATGTTTTAATAGAGAGAATTCCTCTTCTGTCATAGGTTCTTCCTTCTCCAAAGAAATCTTCTTTTGGCCACCATTTAATGAAAATTCTTCGGACCAAAATTGATGGAGAGAATTGTAACTCAGGTTTTTCTCTTTTCTGAGTTTGAAGAATGTTTATATATTTTAATTTTATTTTTAAATTAAATTTCTATATATTAATTATCTAATTTAATAAAATAAATTAAATTTAAAATTATAAATAATAATTGAAATTACTAAAATTAAATCATATTCTGTTTACAAACCAATATATATATATATATATATATATATATATTAAATTTACAAAGCAATATATATATTTTACGTAACATACATATTCAAAGGAAAAAAACAAAATAAATAAAATGGGAACACACCAATATTGGGCAATATTGGGCTGAAAACAGAAAATTGAAGGAATGGGACCCACAACTATTAGGCTGAAATCAACATGAATTAAAGAAATGGGGCCGTGCCTGGGACCCGCCGTGTCAGCAAAAACTGGTTCCGAGTTCGGAACCAGTTTCTTCTTTTCTCAATGGTAGTTCTCAATTCTGAAAACTGGTTTTTTCACCCGTTGGGGCACCCTAAGTATCATTTCAAATTCGAATTTACATAATAGTGACTAATACTATGTTCTGAATAAAAGATTTGAAACATGTTCCCAAGGGGACACCAATCGGTGCGGCCTCCTGTTTGTTAACAGTGAGGTATCGGGTTCAAATCCCATTGCTTCCCTTCCCCAACTCCCCAAAGTCAAAAAAAAAAAAAAAAATTGAAACATATTTTCTCTAAATCATTATCTTTTTAGTCATACATAATTTTTTTTGTTCTATTGTTATTGCCTATTGGAGTAAAAGGACAAATAAATAAAATGATGAGTACAATTTTTAGATGTAAAATCATAACACATTCCACGAATATATGAAATAAATATTATTTTTAATTTTCATATAAGTTATCAATACCATATTTGATAGAATAGATTAAATTAGTAATTTATAAATATCTTTATAGTTTAGGTTTTAATTGATGTGGTTAGATTAATATTTTAGCCTAAGAATAAATTAACCAATGTTATAATTACAAGGGCAAATAGCACCAAAATTCACTAACCGTGGGTGAATTCTCAATTTTCTTATGACTTTCAAATGTTAGTGTAAAATACATAAATTTTCGATTGGTATGATTTTACCCATAAATTACACGACTATCCTAGACAACAAGCAAGATTCACCTTCAATAAACAAGATTTTTTACAACAATACCAACGGCTCCGTAAGAAAGGAATGAGAAAATGTGAGTAAAAAAAAGAAATAAATATGAAATTAGGTGAAAATTAGGGCTATTAATTAATTCAGTTACTAAAATGATTTCATTTTATCTATTTTATCAAACGATGTCGTTTTCAAACCAGTATTAGTAAGCCACATCACTTACAAGTCAACAAAAGTATAGTCGGAAGACTTCATCATGAAAAAAATTTGACTCAATCAAAAATTTATGTATTTTACACTAACACTTGAAATTATGGAAAAAAATGAGAATTCATCAAAAATTTGGTTGATTTGAACGCTATTTGTCCTAATTATAATTTGTATTGTGTATTTCATGTCTCCAAAAATACACTAATCTATATAACATATTGACAATGCCTCCCTAGTAGACCAGATAAAAAAAAAAAAAAAGACAGTCGGATCGAACATGCTCTAAGTTTTACTAAGATTTTTTTCCCCGTATTTTCTAATTGGTGTGTGGTGGATAAGCATCTTCCTCTCCTCAGTATACTCGGAATACGAATAAGGGCCGCACCTCGTGCTCTCTCGGTGCACCAGGGCCACGACTCGCGCGAGTCAAGGCATTCGTCCGCTCCGCGAGTACTATTGTGGATACACTGGCATCTTAATTTTGATACTAGATAAATTATTTGTTAGTTGTATTTTGATGTCTTGTTAATGATGGGGTTAAGTCCTTTGGATTTTGGTTGATTTATCTTTCATCCAGTGGGTGTTAAAAAGAATTAATAAAATTAATTAATAACTCTAAATATAAGAATAATGGAAAGCAAAGCATAACGAAAGTAGTAATAGTTGTTCGCTCAAAAGGGATTAGGTAGATCTAGGGATGACAATTTATCCGCGGGTAACGGATATCCGCGAAAACCCGAACCTATTAGGGTGGATTTGAGAGGCATTTGATATCCACGGAGAGTTTCGTGGTTGCAATTCACTATCCATTTAGTTCGTGGGTATGGGTTTGGATACTTACTATCCATACCCGCGAAAAATATCAGCGAAAATACCCGTCAATTATCCGTGAAATACACGTGAAATACCCACAATAAATTCCCAAAAAAGTATGGGCTTTGAATATACATTTGAGATATGGGCCAACATATCATATCTTAAAAAAAGGCCCTAACAGAATCTAAACCTAAGGCCCAAACACTAACTCAGCCATTGGAATTTTATATTTTAGTTGATGAATTTGTATTTAAACTTTGTTATTTGTGGATTTCAACATGGATGAAGGATGTGGATTTGAACTGTGTTATTTGTGTTGATTTTTTTATTTTTTTTGTATTAAATTTGTTATAAATTTATATTTAAATTCTGTTTCGCGGGTATCTGATGGATAGTGGGTGGGGGTATCCGTCAAATAGCGGGTGGCGGATACCTGACGGATAGCGGGTTGGTGGATACCCGATGGACGGGTAGCGGGTTTGGATACCATTTGATATCCATGGATAGTTTCGTGGTTAAAAACTACTATCCATTTAGTTCGCGGGTATGGATATGGATAGTCACTATCCGTACCCGTTGTACCTGATTGCCATCCATAGATCCCAAATCTAAAAATAAACATCAACCAATATATCATACATAGTATTGCCCAAACGCGACAACACCCAAAAGAGATAACAAAAAAAAAAACGAGAAATATGCTAGAAATAACCAAAGAACTAGCCAAAAAAAGGCTTCATCAAGAAGACAAAGCAAACAACATCAAAACAAAAGCAATCAAAAAATGACTACCTATCATCATGAAAACGAAATCTGAAGTTAAGATAACCAAGTTGGTCCATCCTAATAAAAGCAAGAAAATGCCTAGAAGATGAGAGATAATCGAAAGTAGATAACACCTGAGCTTGATGTCCTCGACGCGCCATAAAATCAGCAGGTCGGTTTTCCTCTCGATGAATTTGAGTAAAACAGACCTGCCGATGAAGAATGAGCCATCGAAAGTAGTAATAGTTGCATGTTTTAGCTTTAGATAAAGTGGCGAATGTGCAAATTCCTGAAATATTTGCGGAAGACTCGAATAAGTGAGAAGTTGAGGGGTCAGACCAAAATTATATTATTAGAAGGTGTGGAAAGTAAGAAATAGCAGCGCAAATCTGGCTGGGCAATTTCATCACGAGTAAAAGTTAGAAGATTTGCAGGAAATTGGAAGGGAAGGCGGCCAAAAATGGGCATAAGATTCGTATTAATGGTGAACAAGCAAGGCCAGACTCGGCTTGCACAGTACTACGAATACCTAAACATCGAAGAACGGCGAGCACTCGAAGGCGAAATTGTTCGTAAATGCCTCGCCCGCAACGAACAGCAGGTCTCTCTTTCTCTCTCATATTTGCTTCTGAATTTTAGTCTGATGCGAGAGTCTAAATTTAATGAATTTGCCTTTTGGTTTACTTTAGAAGCAATTGTTTTCTCTACGGGAATTGCTTGATTGAATTATGTGAATTAGTAGAAAACTACCTCGATTGGTGGAAGTTTGATCGGTTGAATTGATTTTTGGGTGGCTGTAATGGAGATTTTATTTCAAAAAAGGCTTGTTTGGATTATTTAGTTTGGCATTTAAGTCTCGAGGCTTGATCCGCATGAGGCTGCATTATGAGTCGCTCTAAATTGTGAAGCAATCTAATGCAGCAGAATGAGGCCATTTTATTTGTATTTATAGCAGGCGATTCTGTATTGGTTGTATAAAGTGTAGGGTTGCTTGTTGGGTATTAAATCATTAGCAGATCTTGCCGAAGACTAGAGTTGTTTCTGGTAGATCAAATGTTTTTGTCGACAGGATTAATCTTCCTATGTTATTTTCTTATTCTAGTAAAAACTGTTTCTCCTAATCTCATCAGATAAGAAAAAGATTCATTAAAGTGCATGGACGTGTCTAATTATGCAGGAGCGAATTTTAGCTACTGTATGTCAAATCTAAACCTAGATGAAAGTCCTTTAGAGGGTGTTTACTTTTCAAGATTGATAAGATACATGATTAAGTATTTTTATCCTCATTGCTAGGATTACTCCAATCCTACCCTTTCAATGAGATATGAATCAAGCAAAATTAGCTCAAATGATAGAAATTATCAAGGGCCTTGGGTTATCCCAAAGCAAGATATGCCCAATTAGAGGAAAATATAATCCTTCAAATTCTTATTCTCCCCCCCCCCCCCCCCCCCTCCCCCCCAATTTTTTTTCTAGGTTTTTATTGAGTTTCGTAGCTGCAAGCTTATTTTTGTTTCTATATGGAACAGTGTTCATTTGTCGAGCATCGGAACTACAAAGTGGTGTATAGGCGATATGCATCATTATTTTTCCTGGTTGGAGTAGACAACGAAGAAGTAAGTCATACTGTCTCTTAACTCAAAAAAACAAGGTCATATGGTCTCTTGACTAAAAAAAAATTGTCTTTTAGCTTCACGGCTTTTATTTGCTTGAGTTTTGTAATTCCTCTTTCTTCCACAATGTAAAGTAGTCTGAAAATTTCTGGTTGCTCAATCCAATCTCATTGCTATACTACTCAAGACTCAAGTCCGGTACTTTTCTAGTTTTTTGTAAACTGAGTAGATCATAATAAGCGTAGACCACAATGTAATCTTAATCAACGACCATGTACATAGCCCGTGTTAGTTAAATTGTCCTATTTGTGATACCTCAGTAAACTGTTTGACTTGAATATTAGTGGGGATATATTTTATCTATTAAGTAGACTCTCTTTTCTAAAAAAAGAAAAATGAAAAGTGTCACAGAGGTTCTTCTGGGCGAACATCTACATATATCTTTATTGATGATTTAGAACATGGTGCTCACTAATTCCAGCTAAAGTTATGGTTCTTCACCAAATTATTTTTCAACTGATAATTACTGGCTTGAAGTACCAGAGGAAAAAGTATCTTGGTTGTTGTGGGCAGCTTTATGATGTAGATGATGTGAAAATCCCAAATGTGGTTGGATCATCATCTTAAACTTCAAAAATTGGATCTTTATCCATGCATCAAGGTCATGTAACATGAGAAGTATTTGATACACCTTGTGTTTGTCAAGTTGTGTGGCTAATTCATACTCTTAGCCCAATATTATCTTGTTTGTTTTTTTTATTTTACCCCAAAAAGAAATTGTCTTTGCATTATTGCTCTTAAACATAGCTCTTGAGGAATAGTTATCTGAGGAACTTTGGCTTTAGTGAGATGGTAGCTTGTGATGATCTTGATTGTGGTTCAAGAGTTTTGACAGAGTTCCAAACCATAAGATTGGATGCTCACGTACTGTCACATCAAACCTGTTAGCTATTGATGTTTACTTATAACTAATATCCCCTACACTTGTCTTCTATGATCAATGAATCAGCAATAGCTATATGTTTTCCACCGCTTGCCTGTTCTTTTGTGCTCAATCTGGTTTTGTCCTTTAAGGGTTATCATATAAACAGTTACTTCAGCAATGGGACTTTAGGGGACTTGGGAGTTTGATTGATTTACATAGAAAGAAAGAAAGAAAGAAAGAAGAGAGAGCGTGATTTATTTAAGGAACTATGCAGGGGTAATTTGGTATTTTAGCAAATTATCAGCCACTAATCACCAAAGGCACTCATCAGATTGCCTTGCTCAAAGTATGCGTCAACAATTTCTTCCAAAATCTAATACATCCCACCTAGAGTCATAGACCATACAAATGCTTGCTAGTTATAATGCTTATCAGTTATCAGCCTTCTAATAGTGGAGCTTTTAGTTTCTTTTGATTAATTTCTAAGCTCCTTCTTTGGTTATGTTTGCAGAATGAACTCGCTATATTGGAATTTATACACCTCCTAGTCGAAACTATGGATCGTCATTTTGGCAATGTGGTAAGTTCCTAACCCCCCTCCAATTAAAAAAAGAAAAAAGAAAAAGAAAAAAAAAGAAAGAAAGAAAGAAAGGGAAGATATAAAATTATTAATGAATAGATACACAACAGATTAATGTTGTTTCCACTCATCACTGCATTTCGATTTTTGCAGTGTGAGCTGGACATCATGTTCCATTTGGAGAAGGCACATTTCATGCTGGAGGAAATGGTTATGAATGGTTGTATCGTCGAGACCAGCAAGGCCAACATCCTCTCTCCAATACAACTTCTGGATAAAGCATCATAGTGTGTAGCTTGAACACCTTGGAGAGTTTTGACAATTCTGTTTGTACCATTGTATCTATGCAAATTCTGTTTCACCAAAAACAAGATAGTATGTTGCTTGTTGCGATGGAGCTAAATACTCAACCTTGCATATTCAGTATAGAAGCACGACCATTTAATAAACAGAGGGATGGTTCTTTGAAAGCGTTTATCTTTTATCAATATCTTTCAATTACTCCCCTTTGTGAATGCATTTACAGAGAGTCCCAAAAATTGGTAGGGACAGATCAATAACTTTTGTCCAAATGTGTAATATATGATCAGACAGCAGCCGGCCAGCCGCCCTTCCTCGGATCGCTTACACCAGTTAATATTCCATTGTACCCTCTGTTGTTCTTCAGTTTCCTTCCTAAGTCGGATGGTTTTGTAATATTTTGAACGACGAGCTGACAGACTGCGCCCCCCGCTTTAGCTTGCAGTTGGTGGCCTCTCTCTCTCAAGAAGTGTTTTCTCTCTTCAGAGAGTTCAATGTGTTGGCCATTGATTACTGTCCAGTTCTCATAGGAGACAATATTCGGAATAAGCTGCAGCAGGTATCAAGTGGAGCGAAAATTTCTTATTCCTTAAATATAAAAAGTAATTAATGTAAGCTGCATATATAGTAGGATGAATACCTTGTGGTATATTCTGGGGCTCTCAACAGCTGCTAGGGGTTCCATGTCCAATATAAAATGGTTGAGTAAAACCTGCGTGACTGCAGGAATAATGTCCATACCACCACTCCCACCCAAAACTCCTACTAGTTGATTCTCCTATGAAACAACATGATACACAAATTCATATATGTTGTAATGCAATTGTGTTAAAAAGCCATACCTGTATTACACAAAGCTTACTTTAAGGACAACGATGGGGGTCATGGAAGATAAGGGTCTCTTGTTTGGCCTAATGAAATTAGCTGGAGCAGGTGGGAGCTCATCAGGTGATACTTCACTTGGTATTGAGAAATCATCCATCTCGTTGTTGAGAATTATGCCGGTGGAAGGCGACATCACCCCTCCTCCAAATGCATAGTTCACCGTTGTCGTCATTGACACCGCGTTCCTCTCCGAATCCACCACGCACAAGTGGCTAGTCCCTTCATCTCTCAGCTGCCTCCATCTGATAACAACAACAACAATACAAGAATCATCATTTGCATCACTACTATATATTTTTGCCTGCTAAGTAAATTGATGAAGAATGTACACCTAGGCAAGTAATATTCAGGTGGGAATGTGGTGTTGTCAAAGATCCTTTCTCGAATCATCTTGGCGAAAGAAGGCGAAAGCATGTCCGTCACGGTTCTGCTGATGTCCACGAATTCGGGATCTCCCAGATTCATCCGGATGGCGAACATATGCTTCAGGGCTTCGATTAGACGGTGCAGGCCTAACGGACCTTGAGCAGCATCCCGGTTTCCATAGCTCTCGAAGATGTTTAGAACCTGCACCTCATTGTTATACAGAAGATGATGAATGCTATGTTGATTAGTTGAGTCCGAGGTTGGCTCACCAGAGCAAGCCCCACAGTTCCACTAGAAGGAGGGGGCATTCCAAGAATCTTGTATCCCAATGCATCAGCCTCCACTGCAGCAGTCACTCTTGCTCTGTAGTTCCTGAGATCCTCCATTGTCAATATCCCACCTGCTTCCCTCACGTCCTCGATCAGTCTCTCGCCTATCGACCCATTGTAGAGGGCCCCCGGGCCTTCCTCCGCGATGGCCTGCAAGGTGTTCCCGAGCTCCACATTGTAGCAAGTGTCGCCATACTTGAGCAGCGTGGCGTTGGGTGCAAAGACTCGTGTTAGGCCGGGGTCGGCCATGATCTTTTCTTCTTGACCAGCAATCTTCTCACCGAGGCAGGGGCTCACCACAAAGCCGTCTCTGGCAAGCTTGATGGCGGGCTCAAACAAGGCCTTCCAAGGCAAGCGGCCGTAGCTGAGCCAGGCAGCGTGAAGCCCGGCTATCTCACCGGGGGTGCCCATTGCCAATGCACCTAGAACTTTAGCTTCTACATTGCTCTCATACATGTTCTACACACACAACACATGATAGAGTTAAAAGAGTATTGCAATGATCTGTATGTGCATATGTATATGCAGCTCCGAAGCTACCTCCGAAGCAGCTGCTGGAGCAGTTTCCCTCATGTCGATTGCAAGTGCACCGGGCGCGGATGAGGAGCGAACCAGCATGAAAGCTCCGCCTCCGATCCCACTAGACATGGGGCCAACAACTCCGAGGCACAATGCAGTAGCAACAGCAGCATCAACGGCGTGGCCGCCTTTTTCAAGCATAGACACACCGATTTCGGAGCAACGCCCATCATCAGCTGCAACTACTGCTGCCTCTGACACTACAACGTCGTTGTTTCTAATCGGATGCTTATGATCATCACTTGCCCCCAAAAACCTCAAGTCAACGTAATGCCCTCTTACACTAAAAACTGTTGCACAAGCTAAGAATCAAGATTTCATGCATCCCCTAAATTTTGGCATTGAATTTCCCATTCTTCTCATTTCTTCCTTGATAATTATTAAAAGAAATAGTGATTTGATCTTTGAGTTTAAAAGGTTGTTCAATATTAGGCACTGAGATCAAAATTAACCCTTTTTCTGATACAAATATTATTTCCTTAAATTTACATGAAATCCATTTTAGTTGCCTTTATCTCTCTGAATCAGAGTCGAGTTGCAATATGTTTTTGCTATATATAAGAAAGAAAGTTTTTTTGTGTGTGAGAGAAACTAGAAGATAAGAAATGAATAGGGCTCACATGCTATGGTTGTGGCTGAGAAAGCAAGAAATATAAAGCAGAGAAGTGTGCTCCTTCTCCTGGTCTTCCTGCTCCCATCATCACTAAGCAGTAGAGAAGCAGACTCGAATTGCTCATCTCCCCCCATCTCTCTCTCTCTCTCTCTCTAAAGAAACACACAGTTTTGAGTGACGACTGTTGGCCCAAGGTGCTATTACGTAGGGTTGGTGAACATGAGTAATTAAAACAGAGGATGAAACTCAAATTTCAACCATTAATGGTCAGTATCTTTCATCTAGAATCATGATCGTCCAAAACTAAGGGACTCTTTTCGTCAGTATGTTTTAGTTATACTCCATGTGTTCACCAAAAATAATTAGTATCTTTTTTCTTTCACAAAAAAGAATTCTATTTTAGTTTTTTAACCATCACATCTTACCTTCTATTCTATATTTAACTATAAATTAGTATATTTTTATTTAATGATATACATTTATTCTATTTTTTTGTACTAATATTATCCTTATAAATATATTTTTATTCTAATTATAATAAATTTAACAATTTTATTGACCACCCTCAAAATGGACTCATTTCCTTTCTGGGGGAGTAGCACGTATGTATCATACAAAAAGTCGTTTTAGTTATAGGTTGCGTGCACTTAAATGGTAATTCAGTCGAGTTTGGCGCCCATTAATCAATATTTTCGTATATTATTTGTGGCAATGGACATAACTTTGTTTGACCAATTAAACAAACATTTCAAATTGATGTTTTCCTTTTGCCCACTTATATAATTGCAGGACAACTAGCCTCCCACCTTCTGTTCTTACCTATGATACAAATAGAAAAACACGTGATGATGGCTGTTTTTTCATAGCCACGTTTATAAGAAAAAAAAAGAAGGGTTGATATCAACATTTTTGTTGTGTGAGGCCAAAATATCTTCGTTTTTACCACCAACTAAAAGAAAAAGAAAAAACTATCTTTTCCTCTTTTTTGACGAAACCGTCTTCTCAAATGAAAATTCTCATTTAAACTGAATCTTGAATTTTCTTATTTAATTCTTTCACGCAAGCATATTTTATGTATTTTTATGCAAAATATACGTTGTTTTGATTGAGTACATTGTTGAGTATTGGTCGTACTCATATCATGTTGATTGTCATTATGTAGACAATGTACCACTAGTATCTCAAAATGTTAGGATACGATTACAAATAAGTACAGTCAGTGTCTTTGGTGGATCTGATTCTTTGGTTGATAAAGTCCAATGCAGGTTTTCAGCAATTTTGGTGTTTTTCCAGAAACATATTCTTGGTTGAGGATATCTCGTCTCTTATGGATATATTTCACATTATATCTCCAGTATGCACGAAATTTTGAGGGATTACAATTGTAATTGATTATATATATCATCTTCATTGGAGTTCTATTCAAGATATAACTCTTACTAGGGTTTGCCTATTTAAAGAGAAGGAGGAAAACGTTTTGGCTGCTGATTTCATTGATATTCTTCTACATATTGGAGAGTAATTTTGTGGGTTTCATATCATACAATTCTTGAGTGAGTGTGTGTGATCTTGTTTGATTGCTTTTTCATTGTTTTCTTGAGCAATCTGTTGAGATAGTGAAATCTTATTCATTTGTTGCTTTCACCAGCCTGTTAATGAATGATATTTTTCGTGGGTGTAGGTGGTGAGTGAATGTCATTCACACTTACAGAGTTGGTTGTTGTCTCTCTCTCAATTATTCATCATTGTGAGAGTTTGGGAAAATATAGAGGATAGAAAGCTTGTGAGTTCGTTGTGTAAGTCCTTTGTATATCTTATCTTCACTAGTGAATAATTTACCCTAGGCGTGGCCCCCCAGACGTAGGTGTTTTTATCACCGAACTGGGTAAACAATCGTGGTGCATTGTTCGTTATTTTCTGCAGTACTTCATTGTTACTTTGCTGCTGCGAATACTCATGTTTTATGTGTGTAAGATTCATGTGTATGGATAGGTGATACTTTCATACACAAGTGAAATACAAGGTATTAATATTGCTTTTTGTTATAAATAGTTTGGAAATACATGAAAATTTAATTTAAAACTGATTGTTCTTTGCGATATGATAGAGGGTAAGTACACGGTTAGTTAGAATACAACACACTTGATTATAACACCTTTGAACGTACACGAACACAATTAGTTCATATGCACACAGTCAATTTCATACGCAAACAATTAATTAAAACATAATATAGTCATATATACAAGATTATTCATAAAAGAACAAGATTGTCTACTACACACATTGAATTATATAATTTGGATTGAATCCATTCATGATTGAAAAAATAAAAATAAAAATCTAACATTTTTTAAAAATATTGTTATTGGTGTCTTCTTTTTATTGTTTACTAGTACGTCTACCCGTGCGGTGTATGTCAAGCATTGAAATTGAATGATATTTTAAATAAATAAATACTTCCCTCCGTCCCAATATTCATGGCTCAAAACTTTTGGGCACGGGTATTTAGGAGGCAAAAATTAGGGAGTTAATGTTGTTTTTGATTAAGAGTTACCGTCTGATCTTCTCTCCCTTGCCTAATTTCTCCTCTCACAGTTTTCCAAATTTCCCACCTCTCATTTCGCAAGTTTCATGGCCAAGTGAAAAAGGTTTCCAACTCTTCATCCTTTTCACTGACAGTTCTTGATTCGAAATTTTTCTGAGTTCAAAAATTTTCCCTTTCCTTAAGGGCGGACAAAAGTTCTTGACAATTGTTAGAAGGACCAATTCCCAAATTTTGCACTAAGTTCAAAATAGACAAACAACAACAAAAAATTTGGAAATGAGAGGACGACAACGGCGAGGCAGCAGTGGAGGCTTTGTTGCGAAGTGGCAGATCTCACGCGGCGGTGTCTTTTTGGCCGTGCTATCGCTGGGAATCGAGGCCAGGGGCTGCGATTTGAAGGATCTAGGGGTTTGGGGAGAAGGGGCGGCCGCGCTAACCCTTCCCTTTTATGGGCATACACAATAATCCAAGCAATGGCTTCAGCCGCCGCCGAGAACCCGCTAGGAAAATAGTGGAGGAGGGGTGGAGGCGCGAGGCGGTGGATGGTGGAGGTGGAGATGTTATGGCTTCAGCCGCCGCTGCGAACCCGCCGGAAAAACAATGGAGGAGAGGTGGAGGCGCGAGGCGGTGGATGGTGGTGGAGGTTGCACATGAGGATGGTGGAGGCGGGGGACTTGAGGATGATGGAGGCGTGAGGCGGTGGAGGGTGGTGGAGGCAGCTAAGAAAAACAGGAGAGGGGGATAGAATATGAAAATTTGGCTACTTTTTGACTTTTTATAGCTTAGTTAATTAAGCTACTAATGTACTCCTAATTACAGCTAAAAAAGGAAACGAGCCAAGTAACATGGGACGGCTCAAAAAGGAATACGAGCCATGAATATTGGGACGGAGGGAGCATAAATATTAAACACAATCAAAATATAAACAAATGTATTTTTTTAATTAAATAATTCACACCAATTATTCAATAAAGATCTCCAATAAAAAAATATAAACAAATGCCTTTTTTTTTCTAATAGCGTAGAGGTCTTCAATCTGAAATAAGAGGGTCGTGGTGAAAGGTTTGAACAGATCTCCAATCTTAGATATGCAGTATGCTCATTCAGCGGCGCCGCAGGATTGTTTGAGGAATTAACACATTACATAGTGAACTCAATCTCCTACGGCAGCGTGCATGCATACACGAATGTAGATAAAATGGTACAGAGGAAAATCATGTAAGTTTAAAATTTTCAAGGGCTATTTTTTTTTTTTTTCTGGCTTTCAGAATTGGCCATTTTGATTTAAATTTCAGCATACTTGAGGGACATATGGGCCTAATTGTCACAGCCCAAAACCATTTACTTCCTTTGCAAATTTTATTTGAAAATTAATATATTTTTGAGTTATTAATATATATATATATATATATATTAGTCGAGTTTGTGATGAATCTAGTCGCGCCCCTAGTTAGATGTGACTTTGAACTATAAATTATATCTATAAAAATAGAAATTTATTTTTCCCAAATATTCTTTTAATTTAATTTGGGCCTAAATAAAATTATTTGTAATTTAATATATGTTGGGCCTTATTTAATTTTTAAGCTAAGATTATATACATAATACCGGCCCATTTACTTATCATACATTACAAGCCCATATATATATATATATATTATTAATATGTAATTGACTTTTAATATTTTAGATGAAAGATGCGTGTCATATTCTGCTCCAGCCACACACTCGTACTTCCCTTATATCAGCCACGTATCATTCAAATATTCATCATCTTTAAAATTCCTCTTCAGCTTGAGCAATTCTCATTTTTGCTAAAAATTTGTCAAGCTTCAGCCTTAATCAGCAAAACCCTTACTTCAGTTCTTTTCTTGCGAAACTCAAACGGTGCGGCGCGACTAGGACGTGGATTTTAATTTGAATTATCAGAATTAGCTTTCAAGTTGAAGTTCAAATACAGGTGTGGGATTTATTTCAGTACATGCTGTGGTTAATTCTTGTCCATTTTAATATTATGTGTTTACCATATGTGAGTTGCATTAAATTATATCGCTAGGGGCCCGTTGAATGGGTCCAGGATGGAAAGATCCTTGGTATGCCACAATGCGATATTATGTTAAAGTTATGGTTGCAACCAGTCGCCAGGGGCCGGCTAAATCGGTCCAGGACGGAAAGGTCCTTGGTATGCCACCGTGCGACTTTCAGTTACGAATGTATTGATCATATGTGATTCTCATTTTATTAACGTGGACAATGATTGCATGTTCCCACACTGAGTGTACCCTGTATGCTCATCCCATATTTAACATTTTCAGGTTTTAAAGGCCGGAGGCGCGTGGAAGATCGAATGGCGAGTCAAATATTTTGAATTTAGCATTACTTAAAAATGTTATTTTGAGTAAAGTATGTTTAAATAAAAATTTATTTCCTGATTTTCTCATTAAATATTTATTTATATTCATAGTTTTTCCGCGTGCGTTTTCATTTAAAATTAAAATGGATTTGGGTGTCACACTAATTCAGTGTTTGTGGGCCATATTTGGACTCAATCGAGCTATTATGCATTTAATATAGGCCCAAATTGTCACGAACGTTGAATTAGGCCCAAATGTGGATTACAAATGTCAAAATTTAAAATAAAATTACCAATCTTGCGGACCGCCGGACCCAAAAAAAATTAGCATATTTTTCCTTATAGTGGCTAAACAAGATCACATCAGCCAATATGTAAGAACAAATAATTCACAATACACAAAAATCTTGACAGAACAAATAATTCACAGTATACAAATCTTGACTAGACAATTATTCCAATAAAATTTCAAAAAGTCTAAACTACTGCTTTTGATATGCTACTCCTCATTCACTTCCTTGTGCTCCCTTGCTTTGTGCGACAGACAACGAATTTTTCAATATAATTGAATAGAATTATCATATTGTACTTGACAACTTGAACGCAAACAATCCTAAAAGGTGTCCGTTTTAACACATGACTACCAATTCTACTCCTAAAACCAATATCTTCTTCAAGACCCCTAGGAAAATATAGATCATCTTTATCGTTAATCTATTTAAATGAGTATTTGGGGTCAAAGGTAGAACTGTAGAATGTAACGCACATTTTCATAAAAAAACATTGGAGATGACGATTTTGGACCATAAACAAGTGCATACAAACTAGATCCCACATCAATACAAGTTGTACGCTCAATTTTAATGTATTTCGACTTCACTTCTAATTCTAACAAACTTAATCCAATGTTTTCATCATATTATAAAGCTATTAGTGTATAAGATATTCATTCCGATGAGCAAACACTAATTTCATCATCCTTACGAAGACAAGTTGTGAGTATGAATTTACCATTAATTACGTAAACATCAGTGTAAATCCTATCATTTTTATCTCTAGAAATAGTTGTTTTTTTCATGAGTTATACTTCATTTCACGATAAAAATCGTTCATTTGTTGTACGTTCAGTTGTGAAAATGGACTAACACCAACAACATTGTATCCCAATTTCAAATTCACGATTCTGATAAACATAGATAAATTAGACATATTGTTTAAATTAAAACCAATTTAGCTTAAAAATTAGTTTCAAAAATTTTAAAATCAACCTAAAAACATTAAAAATCAGACACATTTGGGTCTAATTCAGTGTTTGTGGGTCATATTTAGGCCTAATCGGGATATTATGCACTTAATATGAGACTAAATGTGGGACACAAACGCTGATAAGAATGTCAAAATTTAAAATAAAATGGCCAATTATGCAAGTCCGAAGAAAATTGGCCTATTTTCTCATATAGTGGTCGATTTTTTTAAAACTAAAAATATTTTGATATTGTGGTTGAAGACTGTGTTGATGAAGATGACGAAAAAAAATATATTTTTTGCGATTGTTTAATGATGATGGAATATCTACAATAAAACAATTTTCAGTGCAAATTCTCTAATCTTGAATAACATCTTTTCATCCGCGAATTCTCTATTTTACCTATACTAACTCTTCTTAGTCGCCCTCAAACTCACTTGCTACCGCAACTACTATATATATAGTGGTTGAAGTCCAATAGCTAAGGTCCGACAACTATTTTGATTTAGAAGTCGAGTATGCAAATTACAAATAGTGCGTTTGGTTAAGATAGTGTATACGATGCAAGCCAATTATGTATAAAATGTTCTCTAAGGTTAGTATTGCATATAAAGACCTCTTCATGTTCGTCATAACAATCTAATTTTTTTTAACTAAATCCATGGGCAAATTTTTGCGATTGTTTAATGATGATGAAATATCTACAATTAGGGATCTATAAACGGATATAAGGTATTGGATAATCCGATAACCGAATCAAACCATTCGGGTTTGGCCCAATAATCGATTTTTTCGGTTATCGGTTATTAGATTTCTAAAAATTTTGGGTATCGGTTAACCCGACAACCGATTCGGGTTAACCAAATTTTATTAAATTTATAATTTAATATATATATATATATATTAATTATAATTATGTTGTAGTAAGAGAACAAGAGTCTTGGTGCAATGGAAAAGTAGCGGTTTATATTTGTTGGAGACCCATGTTAGAATCCTCCAAATAACAACTTTCACAAGTTTTATTTTTTAAATGAGGAGATAGATGACTGAAAAATATCCTCTTGAGGGCTGTGTTGTTGCTAGATCTGGGGAGAAAACACGACGACAGTGACGGCGTGGTGTAGTTGTCATTGATCGGAAGTTAAGTGACGAAGGGAGGTATTGTTTGTGGGTTTGACTATGGCGGCCTACGGCAACTACAACTGAAGAAAAAGGCGACAACAACGATATCTAGGTGTGTGTGAGAACACAAAGAAAAAGAAGAGAGAACTAAAACTGGAGAAAAAGGCGATAACAACAATATCTAAGTGCGTGTAACGGAGAGGGATGTGTGATTTGTTATATGCTTGGAATAGTGTTTTTTAGATGGGAACCCTTATCTCGGGCTTTTTGTTAGTACGCATTATTGATCCCAAACACCTAGTTAAGCCTAGATGTGTTAGCTATCTCTATCCTATCAAACGGGCTCAAGGTCCCCATAAAGCTAAAAAATCTTTTAAATGTTGAACATATTACAATTCAGACAAAGAATATGATATCAATTTTAGAAATTTTCACAAAGCCATGCTATCAAGTTGAATTAGTAAATTTTTTCATTCGTAAACAAGCAAACACAAGGTATGATATGTATTAGATATTTTACACGTGTACCTTACTAGCATAATGAAAGTCAGATATGACCACAACTTCAAGAAAAGTTATACACAAATTCAATTTCAAACTAAACAAAAACCATGAAACTAAACTACTTTTTCCGTCCCATAACAAGTGTCATCATTTTCTTTTTGAATTGTCACATAACAAGTGTCTTGTTTCCTAAACTATAAATAATTAGGGCTTGACATTAGACTTAATTAACAACCCATTTACACTAAACTAAAAACCCTAATTACCCCCTCTGTTGCGTTGCCACCCCCTCCCTCCAAACCTGTCGAGTTCTTCTTCCCCCTCTCCAACCCTGTTGCAGCGACCTCTACCCCGCCGTCTCCTACCTCGCCGCTGCAACCTCCAAAATCACGAACGACATCTTGCGCAAGAGGGAATGTATAGACAAAAAAAGGGTCTCCCCGACATCGAGGAACCAGTTGCAAACCTCTCAATTTTACCATTAAACCTTATTTTATTTTTCCCAATTACATATTCTTAAATTCCCTTTTTGTCGAATATTTTTTTCTATTTCAAGAATACACATTATGTTCAAATTCAAGATGACAACAAAGGTTCTAATACCGCAAGATGTGTTGGTCCAGCAGTTTAGCGACACCGTGTCCCCAACATAGAAATTTCCCGATGAACGGCTCATCCACGTTCGTCGTCGTGACAGAGACGAGGAGGCCATATCAAGGTGGCAATCCATGGCGAGGGAGCGAGATCGACGACGCCACAGTGAAAATAACCCTACTGAGAATTAAATTCATAAATTGATTGTGTAATTTTTTAAAAATTAATTAATATGTTAGTAGCAGTTAGTTAGCAAAGTAAAATGAGATTAATACATCTTGAATCATATGGGCCAACACATTTTATACACTAAATACATTCACCTAAATTCCCATGCAAAAAAGAATCAAAACACTTGTTATGAGACAGAGGGAGTATTTCAATTTGAGATTTATGTATTGCACCTTCAAAATGGCCCCTTTACACAAAATGTATCTGTAGCTAAATATTTGTTGAGAAAGAAATATATACGTATGAAGTTGGAAAAAAGAAACCCCTAATCTTTTGTTCAACTAACAAAATTGCTGCACATATTCACAAGGCAGAAGCAGCAATAAAAATGTATAAAAAAATATGTTATATACATCTCCTGCCCACCATTTGATAAAATCAGGGAGCAACGAGGCCAACACAGAAACAAGAAAAGAGTGTTTAATTTGGTGCTCCAGCCATTCATCCCTGCCAGAAAACATTAGGGTCACTGCTGTACAATGACCTGTCCTGAACCTCAAGGTTAGCAATGTGATAATCTATCAGCCGCGCTTGGAGAGCTTTACAGATGAGGAGTCCGCATGGCAGCATCCACCAACCACTTTCGTCCCTGCAAAGTGATCAGGGCAATACAATAATATATATATATATATATATATATATATATATATATGATCTGAGTTTTTCACATTATAAAACAAAGGCCTTCATAGTGGAAAAGGGAAAAAAACAGAAGATGGAAAAGGTTTCTTACATGCTAATATTCCAGGTCTGAAGATTTGGATGTTTTTTATTTGCTGAGGATTGAGTTTTGAAATGAACTAGTCCACATATGAAGGCAACAACCTGTCCAATGTATTCAAGTAAGCAAGTATTAGTGAAATATTACTGTTCAAATAGAGACTTCGAGCCCACTTAAGATAGTACCATCTCCTTTTTACATACAGGAAAAATGGATGGCAAGAACATTAACAGGTCCATTTTTTATGTTACACGAACAGTACTGCTAATATTTATGTACGAGTGCATCGTACAGCTGTCATGTGTATTTCATAAAATGTTTAACGTGAATTAGGTAAAATCAAGCAATTTCCCATTAAAGAAAAGTTACACAAGAATCCTGGTTTCTACTATACTATTACTATCCCACCTTCTCATTATGTCTTCATCATTTATTTATTTATTTATTCTGGACAAATAGAAAAGTTGCACATAGTACATACAGCACAGAAAGGAATCAGGAAACTAGCTCCAACAATTAGTTTCTAATATGGAATAGATTATGCTCAACACGTTATTACTGTTAGTTATAATCACATGAGACATTTGCTTATGGGGTATAGCACTAAAGAATCATGGATGACATGCTTTTTAAGTATGATCCCCTGAAGAAAAATCACAGTGTTCTTGGTGATTCATGGCTTGGAGCTCATTCGCATTATGGTACAGAAAGCTGAACACGTATTCATGTGTAACAGGACTCGAGTATTGTAGAGTTCATGAATAAAAAGTATGCAACAGGAAAAGCACGAGTGATGCCTACTTACAACATTGATCACTGAGGTAAGATTCCACAAAGCATACACACGTGCAAGTCCAGCTGATCGCCTAGGTCCATGACTGAATAATGCATTGATCCCAGTTGGAAATGGAAGGATTATGCCAAGTGGTGGAATAGCCAAAACCAAGAAGACAACCATCATGGACATGGAATAAAGCTGAAGCAGAAGAAGCAAAACTAAACTAAAATCTCCTAAAAGCAGGACTGAGATGATTAAACCAACAAGATCCTGCAAAACCAAAGGAACACAAGGCATAGAAATAACAGAATCTCAGTAGTCTCAAAATATGAAACTATATATGAATAATGCTTACCAAAAAAATGATGCAATTGATATACCTGATGGCAAATTGGCATAATGTTACGAATTATATAGTAGAAAGGATAAGATAATATTAATCTGTCTTCAAGTTTATGTACATTATTCAAATGTAGAATCTCTCCACATATCCTCTTCTGCATCACTGCATGTTCGTTGGATCTAACTAGATTCAATGCTTTCTTCCAGCGATTAGCAGGCAAACTGCATGCCAAAATCAGAAGATGACAAGATAAAGACATTAAGACAAGTAAAACAAAGTCATCAAGTCACCAGCAATATCTGACGTCCAAAGGAACACAAGAAAGTTATTTACCGTGACTGGTTCTCAAGCAAGACAGACCTATCTGGCTCTTGACTAGATGAACGAGTAATTTCATCATCTATAGCACATAAAACAAGTCCAAATTGGCAATATCCACTAGCTGAAGGTTGAAAGCGAGTCAAACCAACATGTACACCATGAGTTCGCAATTTTCCATTGACATGTGTCTCAAGCCAGGAGATAACTGGATAAAGCGTTGCTCTTAGATGTCCACGACGAACCAAACGAAGTTGTGCATTAAGACCGGCCACTAGTCGGTACCAAATTGTTGGGGGAAGAGACTGCAATAGAGGGCAAGGAACACAAAAGCAACCTGAGTTCCTCCATGAAGCAGTTGCAAGTTCTTTAGATTAACCAAAATTTATACAGCAAACCTGGCTCATTAGGTTAGTTAGAATATTGTCACTGTGAAGAGAGAAAGGGACCATGTAAGATCCATCTCCTCCGAACACCAAGGAAAGAGGAAACCTTTGACGAAGTCGAGGAGGGAGATCATTCCTCTTTTCATCACCACCAAGGAAAAAATCCATATAACCTAACATTAAATCAGAAGTTGCAGCAACCTGCAATGTGGAATCCTCATTGAGATAAAATGTGGCACGAGAGGAGCGGATTCACTCAGATGTAACAGATTGACCAAACAGCATCACTTTTCTAATTAAGCTGGTCCATAAAGCCTTTTAATTCCATGGATGTACTATTGCAGATGCCAAAAATGCTTGCTCAACTGAAGAAATCAATCAGGCAGGCCTTATTAGTGCCGTTGTTATTGTTATCCAGGCAGTTGACTAATAAAACAAAGCTTTATTTTTTCTAAAGGTCCTCAAGTATTAGCTATGTGAAGAGGAATAGCAATGAAACTATGTTGGTTTAAGTATTCCTGTTCTGACCCTTTGGGGCATGTGCCTACCTTCAATATTGTATAATTTAAATTATTTATATAGTTAATCTTTACATATTTCACTAACACTTGAAAAAAACTAATAACATTGAGAACTCAAATGATAAAGTTTTTCTTTTACATGGAACCATATTTTGGCAAATATATTCTGTGCGTGTGTGAAAAGATTCATGGCAGGGCAAGGTTGGAGGAATCAGTCCCTTACCCGCCTCATTGCCATAGTGGAAGTGGGGAGTGGGGATTCCCTTTGGGCGTCAGGCCGGGGTGCCTTCCACTTTTGGGCTAATAGGATTTTGGCTTACATTTTTAGGCTTCTTTATTTTATAAAAGCAGTGGGGAGGAGTCGAAGGATGTTTCTGCCGTGCTAAAGCATAGTTGAGAATCATCTGGACTTAATATTCGAATATAGGACTTTCTCAGTTTTGTGAAGTGCCATTTTTATTTCACAAGTTAAAAAGAGTATTTTTTTTTTCTCTCTCTCTATAAAATGAAACCCCAGATAGAAAGAAGTATAATCTATAATCATCTGTTCCCTATGTAAGTTGTATTGGATAATGTATTCTCTGTAATGATGCAGTGGAACAACCATTAAGTGCCTTGAAGGATATGAATTTTTACATTCACGGAATTAATGTGCATGTACATTTAAGTAGGGTGAAAGATGGAGTACCTAACCGGAGATATAAAGGTGCCTATTGTGAGAGAGACTATTTATGCCCCTTGTGACACCAAAGACTCAACAATAATGACCTGTCTTGTTGTTTTATAAATGGAGATATTCAGTTAGATTCTACAAGTTATCAGTACTGATATCATGTAAATTAAAAGGTTGACTGCTGACTGCTAATTGTTGGAGGGTGAACTCTTCTTTCCTTCTTTTGAACAAAATTGTAGATGATCGATTCTTGCAGTTTCGAAGAGACTCATCATCTTGGCACTTTTAAAGCTGTAGAGGTGTTCTACTTTTACAACTCCAAATATACGAGCTTCTAGTCTAATAAACAAGCTTCCTAATTGTGTGCCTAAGGTTCATTGAGCAGACTAATACCAACATACCTTCAGTCCTTCATAGAGAGCACGGGAACGGCAGGAACGCAAGCAAGCATGATCATATTCTGAACGTACATATTCACGTAGTTGCTGTACTTTTTCCTTCCGGCGCCATTGCAGCCATGATCTTGCAAGTGGATATGCAATAATACAAAGGACACCGTATACCGACCCTTCCCACCATTGATAAGAAGCTAATGCATTTATCTCGTCAACAAATATGTTGAAAGCATCCTCATATCTATCAAGAAAACATGGCAAAAGAGGGCATTGATATTTCTAAATCCTTGATGTCAGATTAACCATGTTTAGCTTTGGATCCAGTACCATAATGATATTAACCACGCATTTTAAGAGGCATTCCAATAAACTGCATATACATCCATAGAACTAACAACATAAACATGCAATCAAGAATAGAAATCATACACTATCTCTTTGACTTCTTTGGGAGGGGAATGAAGGAGGTGCCAGGGTTCACCAAAAGTATTAGCCCCCAGAAAGTACATTCGATGGACATGAGTTTCGGATTCCTCAGCTCTACTAGTTTCCAAAACCTAAGCCACAAAGAAGAAGTGGAAGAATAAAGAATGGTCTAAATAAAGGAATGCCAGCCAAAAATTCTTCCATTATTGAATTGACAAAAAATTCAGTGTAAATGGAAAACCTCATTTAGTGACTCCAAAAAAGGGAATGAGCGATCGATTGTAGCGCGTCGGCGATTTGGCACCAAACCTGGCAATTCATCTCCACCAGAAAATTTCATCCTAGCAACACTAAGAATAAGTGCTAAGAGGATGAGGAGACTTAAGAGTATGAAACCAAATAACCAAGGGCCTCCAAAAGTATATATTAGCTCTTCAAGTGCTGTATTACAATGAGGCATCTTGTATCTCTCAGATATACATTTGTATGGACATGGCGTCTCCATGACACCCCCTGTAAAGTAAATGATTGTTAAGGGTAAGAAAAGTGCTTTGAGATTAATAAGTACAATCTGAAGATAGATCTTTAAAATTCTGAACATATATACACACTATCAGACTTAAGACTATCAAGGAATCATTATGGTTGAATGCTCAATAATTATATATAGATGCAAAACCAGATAGAAGGTAAAACCTAGAAGCTCGCAAACTGAAACAAAATTTAGATATACCTCGAACGGCGACATATACAGCACGATGTGGAAGCTCATCTGATGGGCAATCATGACAAAGGTCTCGGTCAGACCCAGTCTCATTCTTATATGTCCCAAGTGGGCATTCCTGCATATAAAACATGCATTAGAAGTTTTATAGAACTTCAGATGAAACCACTAAACAGTAGGCGTTCCATTGAGGGAAGAGCTTGAAGAGGTCATGGAAATGGAGACAGATCTGAAGTACAATAAATGGTTTGAGGCTTTGTTCCATGAATAGAACAGGTGGTTTCAATATATATGTTAATAGATTAGTGAAATATCATTGTTATTCATAGAAAGGCAGATACAGCAATTACCAGACAGAATATCCCATAAAGGCCTTTTGGACAGGCTTTTCCACTGAGTGTCCCATTTTCACCTTCTTGGCCTAGACCTCTACCAATCCCTCCTCTGCAGTTCATTATCAGAAGAAATAAGTTCTGAAGCATGAAAAAATAATATTACATGGACGCGTATATAAGTGGCTGTAAGTCTGATTCTAGATAGTTGTTTGTCAGTTGCATATTTGAATTTGCTTGCTCTGTTTCTTTAAGATGCTGGGATAGAAATAGAAGCTCAATAAGAGCCACAATAAATTCAATAATGGAATGAAAAAAAAAAAAGACAACACATAAAGAAATGACTTTTGTTGGATCATCCCATCCTTAAATCACTTCACTAGGAAAGAAGTTCTCACATCACGAGAAAATAGAACAAGACTTAGAGCATCCGCAATGGGGTTACATGATAGCTTACATGATAGCCTACTTTATGAGGGGGGGACCACATGGTGTAAAGATGTTGCATTGGGGTTACATGATAGCTTACATGATAGCATTAGTTTTGATTTTTATGCTTTTTACTTAAATTTAATTGCTCAAATTTAAATAACACATTTTACTAATAATTAAAATTTCATTAAAATAAAAAACCTAAAAATTACATTAAAAGAAGAGAGAGGAAGAGAGAGGAAGAAAGGAAGAAGTAAGGATGAAGAAGAAGAAGTGAGGGTGTAGGGAAAAAATGAGGAAGAAGAAGAATAAATAGAAGAAAAAGAAGAGAAAAAAAAAAATTGAACGGTCAAAATTCACGCAAATCGAGGCAGCAACGGTCAAATCGATTTTTTTTTTTAATCGGCGCGCGCCTTACACTATCATCAAAATGGGCTACACGATAGAACGTGTAGCCCTCGTGTAACTCTCGCCCGCAACGCTTACACGATAGCAGACTTACACGAGTAAGCTGCTATCGTGTAGGCGTTGCCAATGCTCTTAAGGATGATTGTGAAGTTTAAGTGCTTAATAATAATGTCAAATTTACTACAGATGATAAATACTCCCTCCGTCCCACTAGAATAGGCTCGTTTTCCATTTTAAGTGAAAAAAATTATTTGACTATTATGAATAGTATGCTACTTTGGGGGTACTAGAATATTGATGCCGTGTAATTTCTTCCATCGATGCATCTCACATATATCTGCAACACTTCTTTATAGGTAATATTATCCTTTGGTGATAAATATTTAGTAAATCTGGTACCCATTCATGGGTCTAGGCAATTTATGGAACTGACATCATATCTTTGTATTCTTGTTCTCTATAAAATTATTAGTAGAAAACTCAACAAAGAATCTCACCCACATTGTCATATGCAACAAACATTTCTCAAAATTCGAATTGGATCAAGATCAAGATTTATGATAATAGTTCTAAATGACTTCATTTCTAGCTACCAACTTGTACAAGTCTAGGATGTTTGGTCACCACTATCCTAGTAGAACACTCAATAAGGACCACAACGTATTATCCTGCCACCAACTTGGAAAATTGCGAGGAACATGATAATTAAACTGAATTTTATTATAAATAACACACTATTTTGTAACAATAGAAATTATGAGTTTATCTTTATTGATATGTCTGATTTCTTTTGATACCTCTCACATTTGTATTACACTTGTATATATAAATGCTACCAGAGGGGTCAAGATAAGATAGAAATGAAAACCTTACACCCCTTTTGACACTTCAAATGTACTAGTATATGCTTATGTTCTTGTTTTTTAATACTTTGACTTCCAAATATTACTTGCTAGAAGACCTCTGACAAAGCCGCTAAAATACAAGCACAATATAGTCCTTCCGGTTTACATGCAGAAATATTTTATAGTTGGTATTTGACAAAACTACAAAAATAAAGGTAAAATGTAATATGTAATTTTGTTGATTACAAAAACAAAATGATCTAGATGCTCTCTTTAGTTTGAATATGATCGAGGATTCAAAATTTATGAATAACCAATATATTTATTTAGTTACTAATAAATGCAAGTGTTCCAAATTCAAACAAACCTGACATCAATAGTTCCTCTGACAATGGCCATTGGCAAGTATTCATCTCCAACAGAAATGTCTGACCAATGAAAATGAATCCTTCCACCTCCTCCACCACCAGCATTAGGGGAACCATGCCCTCCAGATATTGAAATGGTAGATGTCTTATGAAGGATGAGATTACTGAGAAACAGAAGTATAGTTCCTCCAGATCCACCCCCTGGACCTATATCTGAAAAATACCCACCATCTTTTATATATTTCCCATAACTTTCTCCATTAGCTTCAATTTCTCCATGAACAACCAATTTTGACAACGAATGCTGTAGTGAACCCATCACTGTTTTGAGGAAACAATTGAAAAAGGCATTGATAAGCAAGTCAGTAGAAGCCTGTGATCACAATATATGAAGACGCATAAAGAAAATCACTAAAGGAATGGTAACTAGTACTACTACCCTTTTATCTGAAAATCAATCTTTATTGTAATACACCTATTTATTGTTGAAAATCTTATTTAGGGTGCAATTATTAGAATAAAAACGGAAATTTTTAAGTTTATCTTGGTAGAATAAAAACGGAAATTGCATTTGAAACTACCATCATCTGCCAAATGTATATAATATGCAAGTGTCATGGAAAATGTAATAATATAAGTGGAATTTCTTGTTATATGATATCACCAAGTAACAATAACTTTATAAGATGTCAGTTGAGAGTCTTTGCAATTTAATTGATGCATGTCAAGATATGAAACTCATATGAATAAGAACCAAGTCTATATAAGTTTATTGAAAATGGACCAGAAGTCCATGAGCAACGAGTTTCAAAATGTAAATTCCTAACTCTACTAATATGTACAAGGGTGAGAATATAAAAACAAATTTGAAGTTTAAATCAAGATTTTGAACATGAACTTCAGGTATATAATCATTCCACCAAACAAAATTGAGAAGTGAAGCTCATACAAAGAATAAAGAGTTTTGGCCAACATGGAGTGTGAGCGAAGCCATGCACAAAAATGTTCAAATAATTATGACTACCTCGAAATAGTTGAAAATAAACCATGCAAAACATGTTATTCGACAATAACATAGGGCTGGGTTATTCAATCAAAAGATTTTTACTTCATACTAGTTATGTCCAACCCCCTAATCTTCAGATGCACAAAACCCAAAAACCATTCTGAGAGTATGAATAGAAACTTACCAATAATGCCGCCTCCAGCAGTTACACCAGTCAAACTTGCATTCCCACTTCCACTACCAAGTTCACAAGGTAACTCAACATTGCCATATGAAATGCCACCCCTGACATAAGTTCCGTCAAAATAAGCATCCCCTCCTCTACCACCATGTCCAGCACCACTACCAAGACCATTAGGTAGAAGTTCTCCATGACCTAATCCGCCAGAGCAACCTGTAGACATCCACATTAAAATTTCAAATCTAGCAAAATGTAGACATCTAAGTTAAAATTGCAACTCTGGGACATAATGTTTTTAGCAAATTTGAAACAGCAAGCTGGTAACACAGATAGTGAATAAATTTGGCATAAAACACATATGAAAAAAAATATAAAAGGAAGTCTGAAGTAATTGAACTTTACGGAACGTTGCAACGTTAATTACCATTGTGATACATAGTCTCATTTATTGCTCAGTGAAAAAAGGGAGCATTGCCTAATAGGGAAAAATCACGTACCAAGTGCAGATGCACTTATTGAACCAGAAGATTCCACCACCACAGTTCTAACCAAGTGAAAATGTACAACAGAACCTTCTATAAAACCTTCTACTACAATGTCTTCAACTCGACATATCTGCCAAGAGAAAGTATCTTAACCCTCTGAAACAGGAGCTCATGAGACAAAGGAGTAAAAGACACAAACTATTATGACTGTTATTAACAACTTCTAACCAAAAAAACTCCTCAGAGTGTTGAATCTGAGTATTGGACACCTGGAGTGTGAAGGATAACGAAGCATTCACATTGCAATCCTCAGGTGGATGAAGGAGTTCAACAGGGCAGTAATTCTGTTCACAGTAGAGCCTCGGTGCCCTACAATTGTCAAAAAAGTAACTATATAAAGAAGTGTAGCATGATGAAAAATTGATCTAATCTATTTTATTCTCAGAAACTTACATGGCACTATCACTTGCATTTTTCAAGGGACCTCGCAGAACAGATCCAGGTCCAACCTTCACAAAAAAGCAGTAACGTTGTGAGCAATTTTGCCCATAATGAGAAGTTACTTAAAATAAAGAATAACCAAAAATTATTCCAGAAGCACACGTAATTGTCAATAAATAAATAATTTTTTTTTCATAATTTGATTAATCAATTTTTCTGATAATTGATAAGGTACCGCATAAAAATGCTTTAAGTTCAACTTCAATGCTACCTCGTTTAGGAATTTAGCTTTTAGAGACAAAAGATAAATTGTTAATGGCTGAACTTGTCTCCACAAGCAGGTCAAAGTGTTAGTCACAGGTGAAGTGAATGAGCTTTTCGTAAATGACCAACTGTTGGAATACTTGAGAATTCTATCTACATAATCATCTCTACTTTTCAGCATGAGTTGGCTGTAGTAAAGTAGCATTTGGATGCTCTTTCCCTTTGGAAGTACAACTAAAGTACTAGGAACTTTAAAATTTTCATTATAAAATTTGATTGGCTTTAGGATTTTCAGAAAACATATTGTTAGAAAAAACAGAGGAAGCCCAACTATTTTGTCATTCAGGAAAGTGTATCTGAAAGTTCTGATGAGAATTACACTGATGGCATAAAATAAGGACAAAACCAAATGCTGAGCTTCAATAACATCTCCTGGCCCTGATAAGTTGAGTGACCCTTGTCCATGAAGCCCTAAATTCGCAGTTGAATGTATCATTGATGACCCCTAAGAATAATTAGTAAAACACTTTAGTCACAGCAAAAATAACCAGCTCTGTTAATAACGATAGCTGATTTGGAACAACTTACCTTAAGAACAACTAAGTTGCTGGCTTCAAGCAAGGAAGTTGCAACAATTGCATCACTCTCACCAGCTATAAGCATTTTGGAGTTTAACATTAAGTGGATTTTGACAGACATTCGCAGTGCCCCATAGACCTAAAAGAAATTCCCATTGAAACTTCATGTCACTGAACTGAAAAAATAAATGCCCGGAGAATGCAAAATGTTACTGCATCACACGAGGAACCTATTACTGAATGTACCAATGATGGTGCCTAAAGTCACTAGAAGCAAACAGATTCTGTGAAATATGCGAGCACCTCCCCAGCTTTCATATATTAGCAAATGCACTTAAAAAGAAATGGCATGAGGTAAAAGTGCTTGATTTATCCTAAACTCAGATGCTCATGGCTCAAGAAGATCATGCTGTTATTAAGTTCATTAGAAGGATATTTCTAATCATGGCTTCCATGTAAATGGATGTACTATCATCAGCTCGAAAAATAGAAAAATGTCAGGAGATGCATAATTATATTTATCTTGCTCCTCTTATCTGGGTTTTTTTGGCATTAATATAAGTGCCCATACTAGTCACAACAGAAATGTATAGAAGGTAGGCTGTCTGTAGTGCACAGGCTGGGACTGTCATTAGCCTGTAACTAGATTGCCATGCTTGTTCAAATTATGAGAAGCAATATGAATAGTGGTACTTTGGATCAAGTCATCTCCTAGGTCTTCAGAATTCATTGCCATTCAGAAAGGATCTAACACAAGGATGAATGATGATAACCAGACTTCTTGACCAATAGTCAAAGATGAGTCCGATTATGTACACAATATAAAACAGTATATGTAACTAAGAATATCAACTCCCTCCCTCCCATCAGGGAATTAACAACAAACAGAAGAAGTAAAAAAATTAAGTAGGATTATAAAGGGCATGCGCATGGAAAGAGAAGGGAAATGGGAACAAGATATATAACCCTCCTGGTAATAAAAACTAAAGTCTAAATTTAAAAATGCAGAGGAGAACTAGATCCAGCATAATAAATGACTAGCGGAACGTGCCTTTATTATTGAGTCACTCATTAGAAGTTCTTCAGCCATCAGTTCAAACTCCGAGAAAGCATAATGGACGAGTCCAAAGCTCAGGGTTGATTCGCGCGACAAACTAAGTTGTCCTCTTACCTAGTATTTCAGTGCAGTCCAAATATAAAGAAACGTAAGGCGCAAGTTGTGGCATAGCATTACCAAACATTAGAATTGAAGAGAACATAATATTAGTATATTGCAAATATACAAGGCATATATATGCGGAAGCATTGAATTAAGGCTAAACAATAGATATAACATGTAAAACCTTAAGATGACTGTCATAAATTGTAAAAGTCGGACAGAAGCCATTGCAAAATTTAGACAAAGGGCTAGAACATTCTCTAAAATATGGAAGTGCACATACAGACACAGTAATAAATTGGCCGAATCACAAGATCCACAGGAAGAAACAGAATCAGAAGAAACCTGTTAAAGCACAAAGGACAAACGTAATGCCATGATATGCGTCAATTGTGAAAAAACTCAGATGTTTTCTTGTTCCAGCACCCAAACCAAACTATGGTTCCATCTTGTGTTTGGCTTAAAATATGAGACAAGTACCCATAATAGTTATGGCTAATCACACAGCCTTTAAAAATAAAAGAAATGAATTTCTAAAACACAAAGTTAGCAGAGGTAGATTCATCTACATTACTACATACGTAAGTGATCCAAAAAAGGATGCATGGCATGGAAACATGATAGTTTCTCATTATACCTCAAGGATATATGTGATAACTCAGATGGAAAAGAATTTATTAGTTATATTTATCATTCACCGAAATGACATCTTAGCAGTCAGTACTTTTATGGAATGGCCACGGGCCCTTTAAAAATTATCACAGAGCTACAATGGGAAGTGGACTCAATCCAAAGTTGATAGAACATGGTCGAACAAACCATCATAAAGTTAACAAATCACAAGAAAGTCAAACAATTGATGCTTGGTCTCATCATACGTAAGCTGATTCAGCTATAACCTTCATGTTTTCTTTCATTAGGTAAAGATATTTCCAATACCATATTCTCTTTAGTCTTTGAAATACCACAAAACAAGAAAGTCAAACAATTGATGCTTGGTCTCATCCTATACCATTGCTCTTTGGATAAATAGCTATCACAATAATGTATCATTAAAGAAGAATAGCATGAAAATTAGAAATACTCAGTGAAGATAAGATTTGTTGGGGATTGAGTTTCTTTACTTGACGACCTGAACACGACTCCATAGTAAAGGAACAGTTGCTTGAGCACGATTTTGAACATAAACATTTGTCCAGAGTGGCTGGTTTGGAAATTGCAAAAGAAGTGTGTAAGTGTCTGTTGACATATTGCTGTTGTTGATTATAAGTCTTCGAGGAACAGCATCAAAGAATGTCCCAGCAGCACCTGCATTCCTGGGGCAGCCAAAGCTTCTTCCCCCTGTCAAAATTAGGACAAAGTTGGACATAAGAGGGGAAAATCCTTAAATATATCTGTTTCAAACATCATTTGGCAAGTTACAAGTTTGGAGTGTAACAACAGATATTTCCAGAGTTTACTCGGAAACATAGGCTGACCAACTGGGTTACAAGCTTAGCATAACTTTCCAAACAAGTTCACATGAGACAAACAACAGACAGGAGAAGGAAATTTCATGACTAACAAATGACTAAATACCCAAAAAGACACTTTAGCACCTCAACCCCAAGTTCCTGATATGCATATTCATCTTAGATTCAAAGGCAACAGAAACACCTAAGAGGACGTTCTCCTCAAACAAAAGTAATAAGTAATTCTAAGATTCCCCCTAGAATTGTAAATAATGGAATGCATTAATTATGCACCAGAAGATTTGAAATTTATACAAAGAAACCAGAAACAAGCAGCAGAAGGAAAGACAAAGCTGGCAAGCAAGGGTAACATCTGTTTTATATATCAGGCTTATCAGCAAGATGCCAAGATGTCAAATTTATGCCAGATTAGAGTTACAGATACCCTGCAAAGCAATATGAGATCAATTATCCCAGATTAAAATAATGGATATCCTACAATGTGTTTCGATTAAAAAGAAAGGGAGAAAAACTCTACAAAGGACCAAGACATCAAGATCTAAAAATAATACTTTCTGTGCAAATTATGTGTAGCTTCTGCTGTCAGAAGTTGTCAAGTTGGCTTTGAAAATATCCACATAATAAACAATCGCACAAAGGCCGAATTACCAATAGCATTAAAGAGCTAACATAAAATACTGGAGTGGAAAGAGTTAATCCCTAGACACGCTGCACACAAATTACTCAAAAGAAGTGTCAAGTCGCCACCAAGGTAAGCAGCCAGGATTCAGATATAATGCTTGACTGGTGCATCCTTAAGACTTCAGAGTTCCTACTTAAGCATGATTATTACAGATAACTGGATACTATCCATCTCTTCTACACTAGTACGTGAATTATGAGCAATAAAAACTATAGAAGCTAACTTTGTAGACTAACAGGCCATACCATGTACCAAGAATATGGGGTCATCGTGCCTGCTGAATACATCAACAGATACTCTTCCACCACCACCTCCAGCAAATCCATTACCTCCAGATGCACTTACAATGCCACTTCCTGTCCTGCTCTTCACACAAGAGTTCAGTAAGAAAATGATTAAGGCTCTTGAATTAGATATATAATGACAAGATTACCCACAGCCTGGTATAACTAATAAGCACAACTCCTACCCAAAAAGATAAAAGATAAATTGAATGTTGAATACAATGAGGTTATATCAAGCTTTACAATAAAAAAAATCCTCATGCAGACCACATAAGCAGTCTGTAGATATTTGGACATACTAGAATACTATTTCCATAACGAATAAAATAAGTTTTTTCCTTGCTATTCAATCCAAGGTGATATATCATATATGGAATCCTCCAAATGATTCATATCATTTTTGGTCATTGCATTGATATATTGAGTCTATGAGTTGTCATGAATGAAAATCTTCCAGGAAAAATTGAAGATTAGTTAAATTGTACCAATGAGACTACTGTGAAACAAATCAGCTAATAGCATTGTGATAGCGTTAGATCAGCTGCAGTCTGCAGATTTAGGATTATCTTTATTATATTAGTTTTTGTTAGTTTCATAGTTATCTTTTATTTTTCGCAGTAGTTCAATTATTTAGGGTTAAGTTTTTAGGTCAGACTCATGGGCTCCAAGTTAATTAATTGGGCCTCAAGTCATTAGGTCTATATAGAGTTCTTTACGACTTAGGGTTAATTATCTTGGGATCATTGTTTAGGGACAGCAATAGCTGTAGGGCAGAGATATTTTTCTCTGAGGGGCTCACAGGAGGAGTTTTATATATCGTATTTTTATTTTCTTTCTTATTTCTTCATCTTCATACGCCTTTACTCTATCAAATTGGTCCGACCTGCCGGATCAGAGACGATGGTGGCAACTACCAGGAGTACCGAACAGCGACTGGACGGATTAGAGAAGGCGGTTGAAGAACTGATTACAGCGGTGGACGGGTTTCGTACGTATCAAGTTTCAACGGACTCGAAACTTGACGCGCTGCTGAAGAAGTTCAATATTTCCCCTACTGGCACCGGCGATGAATCAGAGGGAAGCCGTGACCCCGAATCGGAGACCGAAACGCCCACTCCTCTTCAGGTTTTTCAAAAGATGGATCTTCCCAATTTTGACGGGACAGATGCACTTGCATGGCTCGCACGTGCTGACCAATATTTTCTCGTGCATGAGACACCAAGGGACAAGAGATTGAAGACAGCCCTAATCGCTATGTCAGGCCCGGCCATGGCGTGGGTGCAACTGTTGCTGCGACGCTGTCCGACGCTAACCTGGACTCGATTCAGTCGAGAACTTCTGAATCGGTTTGGACATAATGCTGCAATTAATGGGTACGAGGCGCTGGGGGCGACAAAACAGGAAGGGTCTTTGGAGGATTACATCGCTGCATTCGAAGGGCGTGCGGCGCAACTTCCTGATTTCACGGATGAGCAGTACCTTGGTTTCTTCTTGAGTGGGCTCAAACCACACATTCGCAAACAAATCCAAGACCCTACTGTCACGGATTACTCGGCAGCAGTTTTGATGGCTCGAAAGGTTGAGCAGGAACCACCGCCAGTTACCACAGCAAATTACTCTACCAGGCCAGTGTTCATTCGACATTCTTCCCCGGTCAGACCTCACAGCGCCCCACCAGCGACGAACACATCGTCGGTTGTCTCCCACACGTCGTCCGCTTCCCCGGCTGCCTCCCTCACTTCGTCTGCCCCTCCCCGCAATTTTCGCAACATCTCCAATGAGGAGTACATGAAACACCGTGCAGCTGGCACTTGTTTTCGCTGCGGCCTGAAATATGGGCCATTGCATCGCTGCCCACCTAAAACACTACAGGTTTTAATCGGTGACATGGAAGATGACCCGGGCAGGGACCTAGAGAATTATGAGGACACCGGGCTGAAGGAGGAAGTCCCATGGGACCATGTGAATCAGCAACCGCCTTGAGGACAAGGCTGTTTCGACAGGCGGGCAATTGATAGCGTTAGATCAGCTGCAGTCTGCAGATTTAGGATTATCTTTATTATATTAGTTTTTGTTAGTTTCATAGTTATCTTTTATTTTTCGCAGTAGTTCAATTATTTAGGGTTAAGTTTTTAGGTCAGACTCATGGGCTCCAAGTTAATTAATTGGGCCTCAAGTCATTAGGTCTATATAGAGTTCTTTACGACTTAGGGTTAATTATCTTGGGATCATTGTTTAGGGACAACAATAGCTGTAGGGCAGAGATATTTTTCTCTGAGGGCCTCGCAGGAGGAGTTTTATATATCGTATTTTTATTTTCTTTCTTATTTCTTCATCTTCATACGCCTTTACTCTATCACATTGCACATAATCTAGTGTGCAACATGATTGTGCTAAGCAATCTGGGATTGACAGAAATTCTATCAGGGAGATATTAGAAAGTATGTGGATTTGCAGATAGGACTCAATGGTGTCGCTTCTCAGAATACTATAGCCAAGCTATTAAAGGATGATACCTATTGTTTATTGACCAGCTTGAGGTGGAATGTGGAGGCGACAAGTTAGTATCCTTGATTACTGGCCCATGTAGACATTTAGAGCTTTGATAGCATACTAGGGGAATGCCATATTATTGACTATAACTATAAGCCTCCAAATAATTTTACAAGGAATGCCAAAAAGTCTGTATTTTTTAGATCTAGGGGACAGTTATAGTGAAAGAGAAAAGGTTATGTGGAGGTTCATTGTTCATGCAGTCTGTTGGACAGTGTGATTGGAGTGAAATAGAATAATTATTCAACCTAAAGGACTCATTCAAGGAGATTTTTGTTAGCGACACAATTCAAAATTGGAGTATCATGTTGTAGTAGAAATATCTGGTATCCATACACCTTTTGTAACAAAAACACAACTCACAACCTTAATGCGTCCTCTGAAGATGGAATACATGTAGTAATCATGCTCAGCTCACTACACCAAGTCTAAAACTGGATTATCCTCTCTCTAAGCCGAACTGCAAAATCTATATACATTCCAAAGCAATATTAGAGTACTCGTTTTCTGCTTCATAGAGTTTCAGAATAAAATGATAATCAACTTTGTTATTCTTAATCCTCTCCCAACAACTGGAGTATGATCAATTGTAGCTGATTATAATGCGTATGGAAGGATTGTTAATAACAACCATGTCCACAACATAATTCCTGTATTCAACTTGTGGACTAGCTAGACAGTGTAACTATTCCTTGTTGCGCTAAGTCACAGATTCCCCTCAACAAAGTCTAATGCAGCAGAACAGAAATCACAGCAAGCATAAATAACCGAAAGTGAGACTGGAATTAGAAATTCACAAAATCGCCTTACAAAATGTAATGGCAGTGCACAGAAGCAGAATGAATGCTGTCAGCAACAGCGGTGAGCATAAAGAGCAGTTCCCCCAGTAAATACACATTAAACATACAACTTCAGTAAACAAACTTTCGAGTACCAAAGCATATAATGCAGTTAGATGCTATCAATTCAACAGCATATGAAACCAATTCCATCACAGAAGAAACTCAGATAAATTAGGGCACGATTAAAGAAGTTTGAACTGAAGCAAATTACATTTTCTTTGAGGTGATGTAAATGCTGCCACCGGAGCCTCCACCACCTTTGACCCCACCATCCCCTCCATCCGCCAAAAGCGTCCCATGCATGTCTACGACGTCGGCCGCCTCCAACCAAATCCTCCCACCCCCGCCCCCTCCATAATCCTCCTCTCTCTTCGTCGTCCCGCCTTTACTTCCGTAGCTCCACGGCTTATCCAAAGAGTCCCACGCGTAGGCATCCCCGCCCCAAATCTCCTCCGGCAGCTTCTTATTATCCATCACACAGCTCGCCCCCCCCCCCCCATGCCCCCCTCCGCCGCCCTGAGCGTCGTCCGGCGTCCCCGTCGCCGGCTCCGGCGGCGCGCCAGCTCTCGCCGTCACATTAATCAACGAACCCCCCAACACACTCGCATTACCGGCGACTATATAAACGGAGCCGGCAACAATTTCCACGAAGGATTTCAATATGAACTCGCCCGTGACATTAATCACAATCGAACATCCGATTTGGGGGCAAATCAAGGCCACCCCCTGCAAAACGTAAAAATTGCCCCTGCCTTCTATATAGACATCATCCGTGAAATTCAAGTTGGTGTTGAGCTCACAGGTGGTGTTGAGCGAGCCGATGCCCTTCAAATCCTCGCAGGTGAGGGGAGGCGGGTGGGGCGGCGGCGACGGCGGAGGCGGGGACGGCGGCGTGTAACCGCCCCGGAATAGCTTGGGCGAGCGGCCGTAGTCTATGATGGAGAAATCGGCGCGCGAGGCGAGTGCAGATGGAGTGGAAGCAGCAGCGAAGAAGAGGAAAATGGAAGAATAGAGAAGCATGGGAAATCGGGCGGCCATGAAAGTTCATCAGCGAGAAGAAGAGAATGGATCGTATAGGTGTTGCTTTGCATGTATAGATGGAGAGAGAGAGGGGGAACAGGTGGAGAGTGTAGAGAGAGAGAGCGAGGAGTTCGGGAATTTGCTCCGGCTTTCATTTTCATCCAAGAATGTGAATGTCTCTCGGTTTCTTTTCTGCCCTTTTTCTTTGGTGTCAACAAACGAAAGCGACAGCACTTCTTCCTCTTTCGAAGACCTTTTGGGCCCCACTCGCGCCTTTGGATCATTTAATTTGTTTATTTTTTTCATTTCCCATTTCAACCGCTTCAACTGCAATGCAATATTTTATTTCATTTTATTTTTTACTACTCGATATATTTATTTCTTTCTAAAATGAATAATGCGATTCAACTTTAATAGCATGGAATTTATTTTTTATCGAAAGAGAAAAATACTTCAATCTTTAATTAATTTTAGTTTTGTGATTAGATTGGTTCATCTACGAATTAATGTTGATATGGCCCTCTGAATATTTGAGATAGTCAAAATTTAAATGGAATCGCAGAATAATAATTAATTAATAATATAGTAATTTAATAATATACTCCGTAGTTTTTTTTATGATGTGCAAAATCAAATTTTGGCAAATAGTATTTGATAATTTTACATGCTAATCCATTTATGTTGCACTACTCGATGAATGTATTTATTTTTATGGAATAATGTGGTTCTACTTACCCAACATGGAACTATTTTTTTATCAATAAAGTAAGTATTGCATATCTAAATGGACGAAATTAATTCTATGTTTTTTAAATATTGTTTATAATTTTTTATCTAGAAGTTACTTAAAAACGAATAATAAATTTTATACTAACTTTTAATGAATGATAAATTTTCAAATAAATTATATGAATAATATGTAATATTAAATGACCGGTATTTATGGTTTTTTTTTTTTTTTGAAGCGCCGATATTTATAGTATTGGTGGGTAGTTAATATTGTTTCGATTCATTAGATTATTTTTCTTTACGATGTCTCTCATGCAGACATTAGCACGATAACAAAAGTTTTAATTTTATTAAAACACTCGCAAGTGTTTTATTACACAAATCTAATACTATGAGATTTATGATCTATTCAAATTTGCGTGTATCTGTACTGTTCGAACAGAACATCCGCATGAAAGATTTTGTTTTTTTCAATCTTAACAAGCCCCAAATGTTTCGCTAATTGATTGACCAACTATGGCTAGTGTTGGAGTTTTATAATTTCCTTCGTAATTTATTCTTTAATCTTATTTTATGATATAATCTTTACTTTAGAATATAAATACCTCGAGAGATACTAAAAATATGTAAATTAATGATATCAGGATAGCTTCACTACTAGTATTCACTCAGCTTGTAAAATTCTGAAGAGAGGAAAAAAAAAAAAAAAAAAAGAGGTTTTGCCTGTAAAAGTATTGTACGTACTTATACTTAAATAATACTCGTGCAATCAAAAATGGTTCCATGGTCTAGTGGTTAGGACATTGGACTCTGAATCCAGTAACCCGAGTTCAAATCTCGGTGGAACCTTATTTTATTTAAGTTTTTTTTTTTCCTTTATTTTATCTTCCTTTTTCTTTTATTTTTATCTTCCTTTTTTACTTTTAAAAATCAATGTTAATTTATATAAAAATAAATTATACATTACAAATGACATTTTTAATAATAGAAAATGCCACTTTTGAATGTGGTCGAGAAGGGCATGGACAAAAAAAAATTATAAAAATTGATAATTAAAAAAAAATACTCCCTCCGTCCACAATTTAATGCCCTACTTGGGTCCTGGCACGGAGACTAAGAAAGCTGAAAAAGGTGATGTAGATGAAATAAAAGGGTAGTGGTTAAGAGATTAGATTACTTTTACTAATTTGATTAGGAGATTACTTTTTTAAATTTTTGTTGACAGATTATTCTAATTTAGCATACAGAGATCATACGCAACTAAGGAATCACCAGCCATCCCCTCACCATACAGCCACACAAAGAACGAACATACACATAGATAGGCATCACCAGCCATCCTCCACCACACAGAGAACGAACATACACATAGATAGGCATCACCGGCCATCCCCCACCACACAGAACGAACATACACAAAGGAAGGCATCACAGAACGAAATCACTTGTTTTGCTTAGCCTTAGCCGCTTTCCTTTCGCGTCTGAAAGACTTTATGAGGTCGGAGGTTCTCTTGGCTTCCTCTCTTTTGCATCTGAATGATTCTCTGAGGTCGGAGATGCATTTCGCCTTTTCGGTGTCCGGCAGCAACCACGGCGCCGCTTCGGATCCCGGCGGAATTGACTCAGATTCAGAGAGAGGGAGGCGAGCAGCTTCGGAGTCCGGCAGCAACCACGGCGCCGCTTCGGACTCCGGTGGAATCGGCTCAGATTCAGAGAGAGGGAGGCGCGCAGCTTCGGAGTCCGGCAGCAACCACGGCGTCGCTTCGAAGTCCGGCGGAATCGGCTCCGATTCGCACACATTCATCTTCGAGAACGGAGTTTCTTCGACCATCGTCTCAGATTCCATCGAGGAAGACGAAGAACACAATTCAGAGAGATCTAGGGTTTCGAATGGAGAGAGAGAAAGCCTTAGATCTAGGTTAGATAGGAATAATCTAGAACCAAGTAGGGAGAGTAATAAAAAATGAGTCGGCTTAATTAATTTAAAAATAAGGAAGGCTAATTAACCCACATTCTTAATTAGGATGAATTAAATATGGCAAAGGGTAGTAATTAAATGAAACAAGGGAGGGTAAAAGGGTACAAAAAGCAGAATATGACATTAAATTGTGGACAGTTTTTTAAAGGCAAGTAGGGCATTAAATTGTGGACGGAGGGAATATTGAATCAAATGAACCAGCAAGAAGAATTGGACCGCTACAATGTACTAGTATTATTGAAAATGTGGCGCTTGATATGGATATCAAACGATTCAAACCCACGATCTCATAGTTATAACCTATGTGGTATACCAACTAATCTCCATGCTCAACTAATATATAGTTTTCATTCCATGTAATATATACTCCATGGTCCACAAAAAATAGTCCATTTTTTGTGGTTTTGGAATGTCCACAAAAATTAGTTTATTTTTCATTTTAGAAATCATATATCCTATAGTGGATCTTATTCTCCACTCACAATACAATTAATATCATTATAAACACTATTTTTTAAGTGGGAGTCTTTTTTCACACACAATATAATAATCATTTTTATTGAAATTTGTATCATTCTTTATTAGAACTATTTTTTTTGTGGATAAAGGTAGTATAAGATAATCTTATATATATTAATATGATTTATGTGGTTTTTATTGTGCGCTCGAGCATACTGGAAACCACCTCTATATTTGATTGACTATGAACAAGGCGCAAAGGCCTTCAATTAAGTCTTCGTTCATATGTATATCCAATATTTTTAAATTGGTTTTTTCGTTCTCCTCACTATTTGCTTCTAGTGATTGGATCAATAACGTCATATTTTTTAATTTTCGCTTTGTTAAACTATATTCTAATATAATGTATAGTTTATTGGACTTCTACATCCCCTAAAATTATGGACATGTATTTACTTACTAAAATCATCATGTATAGTGATTGTGGTTATTATTGTCCTCATCTATGCCAAATACGTGTCTCATGCATGTCTGTATCAATTATGCAGCATTGCAAAACTTCATTTTAATATTTTGACCCCAAAAGAGTATATAATAGTTCAAAACATGGTAGAGTGGTTTGAACATGTAACATTCACATGAATTATCAAAAGATAGTATGCAAAACATACATAAAAGACAGATCCAAAACATGTAAATATATGTTAAGCCTACTTTTACTTTTCCTTAAATTATAAAAGGCATCACAATTCCTCCATCCCTATTCCCTCAGCTGTATTGTAGCTTAATCGTATTTTTCCGTTTAAAATAGATAATGATTATGGTACAAATCTCAACATCTCACAATTGAAAAAAGAAAAATTGAAAAAATATATCAAAGTCAATATACTACTGCCTCCCGATTTCTTGAAACTAGCATTTGATGATTTATCCAGATCACTTCACTTGCTCCCTGATTAAACACGCCACATTAAATTTCTGCACATTAGCATTTAAAAATTAAGACTAATACCAACAATTTGTTCAGAAGATAAGTCTAAGCTCATTAAAATATAACCAACCCTTTTACAATCTATGTATCTTTCTTGATCAGACATTAAATATACAGTGCCAACTCTAAAATACATACATATATGCAGTGCTCCCTCCAGATCTTAAATCCAGCTATACACAAACACAATAAGACCAGATTCTCAAATCTACAATAAAAAAATCCAACCCCTTTTAATTAACTGCACACAAATTTCTGCTCCCCATATTTCCCCAACATTGAACCAGTCAATATCTTTCCTTCTCAGCCAATAATCACCCAAAATGAAGATTGAAATAGTATCCACACAAGCAATCAAGCCTTGCACAGTCACCCCTCCCCATCTCAGAGATTTCAAGCTCTCTTTCATTGATGAGAGGATTCCACCTTCTTACATACCTCTCATCCTTTACTACACTTCCAATGAAGACAGCAACATTAGCCAATCCGAAATGTGTGATCGTCTCAAGACCTCGCTCTCGGATGCTCTGGCACAGTTCTACCCCCTGGCAGGGCGCATGAAAGGCCAGATATCAGTGGACTGCAACGACGACGGGGTCTTGTATGCCGAAGCTACTGCTGATGCCAATGTGCTGGACATTGTTGAATCCCCTCATCCTCAAATTCTGGACGACCTCGTCCCCTTCGTCACCAATGGCTACGTTTCAGACGCTCCAGAGCAGCTTGCAGTTCAGGTTGGTTTTTCTCGAAATTAAATATGCAAACAAACATTCAATGGCATTTCCCACCAACACATTAGTGACGGCGCAGGTGACCTCCTTCAACTGCGGCGGAATCACAATCGGCCTATGCATTTCCCACAGAATCGCCGACGGCTGCACGCTGAGCTCGTTCATCAAACACTGGGCCGCCACAGCACGCGGCGACGGGAGCAGCGGCGCCTCCCCCGTGTTCAACTCCGCCACCCTCTTCCCTCCCCGCAACACCCCCGACTTCACCCCAAACTCCAACAGCCCCTCCGTGCAACCCCTCTCCCCGAATCTCGTCACTCGGAGATTCATCTTCACGCCCTCATCAATCCAATCTCTCCAGCGAGAGGCGGCAGCAAGCTCCGGCATTCTCAAACCCACGCGCGTGGAGGTCGTGACGGCGCTGATATGGAGCCGCTGCATGGCGGCGAAAGGGGCCGGCAACGGCAACGGCAAGGGCAAGGGCAAGTCCGTCGCGTACCACACCCTCAACCTCCGGGGGAAGGTCCCAGCGCTGTCGGAGAACTCGTTCGGAAACCTCTTTCAAATGATCAGGGCTGAAAGTGGCGCAGCTGAGGCCGGGTGGGTCCCGCTTGTGGGGAAGCTGAGAGCCGCGTTCGACAAGGTCGACGACGAGTATGTGAAGAGGCTGTTGGGGGAGAAGGGGTTCGATTTGGCCAAGGAGAATTTCATGGAGATTAGCAGGGTGTTGGCGGCGGGGGATGTGGAGGTTTTCAGGTTTAGTAGTTACTGCAGATTTGCAGTTTATGGAGGTGATTTTGGGTGGGGGAGGCCTGTTTGGGTGAGCAACAGTAGCTATAGAAACAAGAATTGTGTCTTCTTGTTCGATTCAGTGGATTGCAGTGGAGGGATTGAGGCGTGGGTTGTGATGAGTGATAGAGATATGGAGAGACTAGAGCAGGATTTGGAATTTCCAAGTTTTGCTTCTTGTTTTCTTTCCTGATGGGTTTGTGTAAAATGTTAAGAAGAGATGATTTCAATGTTCAATTCATGGTAAGAAAATTGAGTTTCATGTCAGCAGGTGAAGCAAATTTGAATCCTTGATTAACTTATAATACAAGAAATACATCTTAAAAAGGGTTGTTTCCTATCAACGTATGAAGAAAATTCAACTTACAGGCTAATCTACTAATTTTCCAAGATAAATTTATGGTTTAAAAAAGTAGAGGCCGGCTCGAAAGGTAGGAGGTTTAGCTACTTAACTTTCATGTCTCAATGTTGCGTTTGATGTTCTAGGTGAGGATCAACGATGCAAGAAGCAGAAACTCCATATTTTTATAGGTTCTCAATTATTAGCATTCCAAATAAGTCATGTATAATGTATTAGCGTCTCCAACATTCAAATACCAGAATATAGAATTAAACATTGAATTTGGAGATAAGCAATCGCTCACATTATTATGTATGCAAATCATATACCCAAGGCAAGAATAAAGCTTGCAGATAAAAAAGAAAACAAAAGTTTAGCCATTGTAAACGAGATTAGAAGGTCAAAATTTCACATAATTGTGTAATTCTGCTCAAGAAATAAAATAGAAGAAAATGATCCAGAACTAGCAACACTAAAACATAAATCAAAACAACTGAAATTGCTACATTTTACTTCTCGGATGAGTTAGGCCCCCTCTTCTTTCCAAAGCCAACAACTGCAAAAAAAAATACAACAATAATACACATCATTAACAACTGCTCTCTATCACAATCAACACAATTCACATTAACAGAATTTCCCCTCCACACACAGTGAAATTCATGACTGATACTTGTATCTGCAATGAAAAGGAGGTGCACCTTGGAAACTAGACCACATAAAATTGATTTCTCATATTCAATCTCTGTTTCGAGAAAATTAAATCGGAGGACTACAAACTCGAAATAATTAATGTAAAATCCAATGACCTAAAGGTTATTTGAAGACAAAAACGAAACCTTTCAAACAGTTGCTAGGCGAATTTAGAAAACACAAAATCACCAATAGAGGCCTCAACCGCACAAAGACACTTAGAAAACCAAAAACATCAATATATATGTGGTTTTAAAATAACCGACGAGGAAAAACAAGTTACCGGCGGTGACGAAACGGCGGTTGTACTGCATCCGCTTGTGAGCGCGGCCGCGGGGCTTCTTCTTCTTGTCCTGCTTGGCGACCTTGGGAGTCTGTCCTCTCACCTTTCCGGCGCGAGCCAACGATCCGTGTACCTTACCTGGCAAATCCGATTCGAAGCACCGCCTCAAAACCAAAAACAGATAGAATCACATCATAAAAGAAGCAATATGCCAATTAGTGAGACCAATTACCCATGATTTAGCTCGAATTTTCTCCGATCGAGAGATATTTCTCCGTCTTTGGCGTGAATGGCTTCGGCGATTGGGTTAGGGTTTAGTTTGTGGAGACCAGTATATATAATATGGGCAAGTATTGTTGGGCCTTTCTTAAGTTAAAATTCCATTGGGTCCAGCAATCCTGAAATATTTAGTTAGGCCCAGTACCTGATTAGAAATTTTTATTTTTATTTTTAAAAATAAAATCATCCTATGGTGCATCATTCTATCATAGACGAAAATAAGAAATAAAATAACATAGCCTTCTCTATCTTCTTTTTTTTATTATTATAAATTAATAATAAAATTTAAAGACCATACAAAGATAACTCGAACCTAAAATCTCAATTTTTAAGCATTAACCATATATCATATTAACCATTTATCGTTAGAACAAGAGACGCACAACCTTCACTTTCTTCTTCTAAGTCTGTGGTTTTTTTGAGGGAATGAGGGGCATTTTCTAAAATAATGGTTGCGCAATAGAGAAGGCAATGCAAGTGTATGTGACTATATATTGTTAAAAAAAAAATGGCAAAACACATTATGATAAATTCTTATACAATCTTTTCATTTAATAGGTTTTTATATTTTTATTATTAATTTCATTTTGTCCTTATTTAACATGTCTCATAAGTTTATTAATTTTTACATCATCATATAATATACTTTATCGGTCCCCCAAATAATTTTTTGGGATGAAGGAACACGAGTTTTAAGATAAAGTTGTTGAGTGTATTGAAAGTGGTGAAAAAAATGTTATAATCTATTTATTATATGAAAACATCGTTTGTGGCAAAATTGTAATTAAAGAATCAATCAAAGGGTATTTATAAAACTCAACAAATCTCATATCTCATATATTTTTCTCTCTCATCTCTCCTCTCTTTCATCATACGCATTCTTCAATTTTCTATTATCTCTCTCTCTCATATTCTGTTTTTCATATTTTGATGATTTTTTAAAAAAATCAAATTTTATTTATAAAAAATATTATATATATATCTTAAATTAAAAATGAATGCAAGATCTTTGATTTGGTATCAAATAATTATTCAACACTTTTATTAGTATTCTAATAAATTCTAATAATATAATTTATTTTCCTACTTATCAATGGAAGCTTTTCTAATAAGATGACATAGGTAATGAGCTAACTTAGAAAAAATTAATTTTATGTATGATTAGCTTATGTTTTAAAACTATATATTGTGATGTGAAAACTCTTTTTTTATTGTTTCTTCGTTTCTTTTAATTTGAATGATGTGTTTATTCTATAATTTTAAGGAAGAAAATAAGTTTTCCATCAAATAGATGGAAAATTAAAAATGATACTTTTCAAAATTATAAAATAAAATTAAGGATCTTTACTGAGTAATTGATGTAGATTATTTTATTTTTAAGAAAAAATAATTTACATTTACTTATATTCTAACTATATTTAATATTTATTTTTTATTTATTTGATACATCATTTAATTTATTTATTTTTGATAAATTAACATGATTAAATAAAGAAATTTAAAGGTCGCGCCACAGGGGCTCGAACCCAAGACCTTCGGTTTTAGACATTAACCCCTAATCGCTTAACCGATACACATGCTACATCGTTTAATTTTGATGCAAAACTATGCTCGCCGTGCATCGCACGGGCGAATGTTACTAGTTAGTATTGAAAGTGATGAGAATGTATTATAATTAGTATTACTAGTATTCCGCCCGTGCATATGCACATGGTAAATTGTTGTAGTTTTTTTTTATAACGTTAATTCATTATATAATAATTAACATTGTATTGTGTTAAAATAATAAATAAAAATTATTGTGTTATATTGGAAAAAAAACAAATAACCTTCCATTAATGAAAATAATTAATTTTTTTTAATTGTACTATTTCAAATAGGGGTGCTACAACAACAACAACAACAACAACAACAACAACAACAACAACAACAACAACAACAATAATAATAATAATAATAATAATAATAATAATAATAATAATAATAATAATAATAATAATAATAATAATGATAACAATAATAATAATAATAATAATGTAAAACTGTTAATTGTAAAATTGAATAAAGCATGATAATACAAATTAGTAAATCTATAAATTTTGAAAAACTTCATTGTAGACAACATTCGTTGTACTTGATATGCTATTATTATCTTTATCACATTCTAAAATCTTCAAGCCGCTCCGACTTCTTACTCTTGAAACAGCAACATAAAGTTAACCATGAGAGAATACTGGTTTCTTGAGAAAAAGTCCCACGTGTAACAGAGATTGTCCTTAACTCTTGTTGATTGTCACGATGACATACGAAACAATAAGAGAAAACTGTCTCCGTTCAAATTTGAATGAAAGTCATGGATTTGATGGAGTCAGAGACATTCTATAAATCAACACTTTTTGGCCAGAATTAGTACTGGTTAATATTTTAGCCTCCAACACATGATTACCAAGTTTTGTAATTACCAAACGTGTTCCATTGCACAATTATTGAGAATGATCAATGTTTCTTAATAACATGACCGGTGTTCCGACCTTCATATTTATCTCATGATTGAGCATTCCAAAACATTTCAAACTATTAAAAAATTCAGGTGTGTGGACATTGTTTAAAACATCATGAATTCCCTCTGAAGTGATTGTTTTGTCAGAACTTTTATATGCCTTACTTTCATATTTATTCATCGACATCATGTACTGATTAATTGTATCAACTATTTCTAGCGTTGGAGCGAGGATTGCTCTATCTTGAAGACAAATTATCTGGATCATTCACTGAATAAGGGTATATGGAATTAACAATTGATACAATACGATCACTTGGAAAATTTAAGTGAATGTCATCAAATATTTCAATGTCAGTATGTCCATCATTAGCACCCCTTAAAATACCATTACCTATTGCTGCCACCCGATTAGGGAATCTTTGCAAATATGATGCTTCAACTCCAGAGCTTGTATTTTGCAGCCTCATATTTCTTGTAAGCATTAAAACTTGAACGTCTCTCCAAATGTATGAAGAATTGATAGTAGCACCAACCACTTGTTGCCTGCTAGGGCTGGGAATCGGGTCGGGTTCGGGTACCCTACCCGAAAAAATCTGGTACTCGAACCCGAAAATCCCCTAAACCCTATACCCGACCCCGACCCCGAAAATGAAATCGGGTACCCTAATACCCGACTCGGGTACCCGAGTCGGGTATTCGGGTACCCTAAATTACCTGGTCAAAATTATCGCTTCCAAGTCAACTGTGTAAATCGGGTATTTCGGGTATTAGGGTACCCGAATTACCCGATTTTGAAAAAGAAGAAGAAGAAGAAGAAGCTCACATGTCGACGCTGTCGTCGGAGCTCGGAGGCTGCACCTGCACGGCTGCTGCGGCGACGAACGGCTGCTGCACAAGCGAGGGTCGCGGACCGGGGAGACGGAACGGCTGCTGCAGGGGCGAGGGGCTGGGATGACTGGCGCCGACGCCGGGCTGGCGAGTGGGGCGGCCGGCCGGTGCTGGACTCTGGAGTGAGAGCCGAGAGGTTAGGGCCGGCGGGCTGGGAGTTTGGGAATTGGGAGGGATGAATTGATTTGGGAAACAAAACAGTACAGGGGGCGGACTGGGAGTTTAGATTTCATATTTAGTTTAATTAAATAGTTTAAAATTTATTAATTAAAAATATCGGGTAATTCGGGTATACCCGATACCCGATCGGGTATACCCGATACCCGATTATTTCGACCCCTAAATACCCGATCCCGTACCCGATCCCGAAAAAATCGGGTATCGGGTACCCTATACCCGATTTTTTCGGGTCGGGTATCGGGTACCCTATACCAATTTTTTCGGGTTGGGTATCGGGTACCCGATTACCCGATCCTGAAATTCCCAGCCATATTGCCTGCTACCTTTAGGTATGACATGATCGATTGGCATACCAAACTTATTCGATAACCAACGCACAATGACATGGAATAAACACACATATAAATGAATGTATATAACATAAAATTATTATACTATATTTTATTTTGAACAAATCTATACATTTTACGAACATATCATATAACTAACGAACAGACGTATTTGGTAAAAAAAAAAGAGAAAAACTCGCCACCAGCAGGATTCAAACCTGGGGCAAATTGTTGTTCATGCGGTACATTGATTTGTTCATCAAATTTATACATCTGTTCGTTTTTGTTTCACGAGTTCTCTATTATCTAAATATTTAGCATTCTCTGTTTAACCTTTCTCTATATATATATATATATATATATATATATATATATATATAATTTGTGAGAGAAAATGATATAATATGGATGTATAATATAAATTTGATATAAAAAAATATTAATGTATACAATTATCAAATATAGTTAAAGATTGTCGTAGTTTTAAAATATTAAAAAAATTAAATTAAATGATTAACATAATAAGCTTAACTTTTAACCTCAATCCTCTCACATAGGGTGTTATCAGAATTAAGCTACGTCGTTTATTAAAAGAAAAGCACAAATCAATTCCACAAAAACTCTCATATAAATAAACGATGACATGTTGAAGAATCCTTTGAATGCAAGTATACTATCATAATCAAATATTATTTCAGTTAATGTGTATTGAAAATAGTGATTAAAAGTTTTATAACATGTCAGGCAGTCATAATTAAAATGCCTTCCCCAACTGCTATCAACACCATCCAAGTCAAATTTAAATATATCCATCAACCAAATTTTCAATTAAAGAGTAACTGGGTGATAGAATAATTTCATAAACCCATCTATAATCTATAATATTTTAATTTAAGTCTCTATTATAAATTTATGTGAGGTGCGATACATCGCACTATATCCATCAACCGCTATCACGTTTGTCATTATAATCGAAATCAATTATAGAGTAATTGGGTGATAGAATTTAAATTATAAATGATTGCAATCATATATAATTAAAATTTTCATGAGCTTTTCTTTAAATCGACACACACACATATATAGTGAATACTACTTCAAGTAAAAAGAGAATAAAATAACAGTGAAGAACATACCTATTAGAATTTGAATAAGAAATCATGAACTTTTACTTAATAACTATTATAAAAATGACAAAATACTTATTATTATTATTATTATTATTATTATTATTATTAGTATTATTATTATTATTATTATTATTTTAAAGATACGAAAGGAAATTTTGAAAATCCATAAAAATTAAGCTATTGGCTCATCACTTCATCATCGTCTTCGAGTGGCTCCTCCTCCGAATCACTTATTTCTATTAGGTGGTAGTTTTCACTTTTCATCTATCACGTGTGTACTCTAAGATATAAATCCTTAAACTTGTCCTCCAAGACCAACTTGAAATGCTCAAAGTTTATTTTTGTCAATGTGTCATGGTGTTCTCACGATCATTCAATTATATATCTCGTGAGCTGTGTAATAATGATCATGGGGTAGCACTCTGAGGGAAGCCTCGTAATTACTAATTTATCGTTCATATTCCTCTGTTTTAAGCCATAAATATCGTATGCAATTGAGGTTCTCTAGCACCCCATTCTTTCATTCCATTTGCGGTTAAAAAATCTGTGTTTTGAGGCCTTGTGCAATTCTACCATGGTTGCATGAACACCAGCCATTCTAATCCACATAAACCAAGTGATAAGAAAAAAAATCTAAATTTTTTCTAGAGGAACTAATTTAAATACTCCCTCCGTCCCAATAAACTTATCCCTTTTCTTTTCGGCACGGAGATTAAAGAGTGTTGAATTAGTATTGTAAAGTAAAAAGACCTACATGTTTAATAAAAAGTAAGTAAATCTTAATTATTCTTGTGTTTGACTTAAATAAAAATTGACTGACTTTTTTTAAAATTAAAAATTCAATTTAATTTTAAATTCATTATTTTAATTTTAATTCTGTTTTAGTAGGTACCGAAAATTAAAATGCAACACTTCCATTCTTTAAGTTACAAGGTGATAGAATTTAAGGAACTCAATTCTTTGGGCTGTTGACCGAAAAAAAAGATGAGGGAAATTTAGAGCAACAATCTGAAATTTTTCATTAAACCAAAAGTTTCAGAATTCCCACCAAAATTCAACACCAAGTTCTATAAAGTCTGTCATTCTTCCACACGTCTATTACACTTCAATTTCTTCAAAATTGTGGCAGTCTACTTGGAGCCACAACAAAACATTCAAAAAAAGAAAAAATGGGGCGCAAAGATCTAACAACGGGAGAGAGAAACTCGATAGTGTAGTTCGTGCTTGAAGACAGCCATGGTGGGGAGCCAAAACGGGGCAGAATGCAGGCTGCTGCCGTCAAGTTCGGCGTTTGCCGTCGGACGGTGGCTGTAAGTATATTAGGGGCTGTAAGTCTACATTTTCAGTTACTATTAGTTCATCATATGTTTTTAAACATAAAACAACTCTATGAGCATATTGTCATAATCTCAAACATGCTAACCAACGCCCAACAAGTGCCTTACACAATTTCAGAGAGTAAACACATAACAAAGGCCACACAGAGCCTATACCAAAGCAAATTTGCATAAAATAGTTCCAAGAGCATAGCCGAAACATAACCATACTCAATTTCAGAGAGTAAACACATAACAAAAGCCACATAGAGCCTATACCCAAGTAAATTTGCAGAAAATCGTTCCAAGAGTAGAGCCGAAAATAGTTCAAAGAATAGAAAATTGGAAGATCTCACCCAATAATCTGGAAAATGGAGCAATATTTGCATAAATTTTAGGAGCTTCGGCGATTCTTCAAGCCTTTTGGAAAGCTTACTTGCAGGGGCCTCCGGACCGTTATAACGGACTACGTCGTCCCATTTTTTCTCACAAAGAATGGAATAACAATGAAAATTAGAAATCTTGTTTTCAACAGTAGGAACAACCTCACATTTAGTGTGATTTAAAGGCATAGGACGCCTAAACAAGAAAAACCTTGATTTCTCCGGAGCTAGAGCTCCAGCCGACTCACAAACAGCATCAAACTCCTCCACCACGTCGGACTTCTCCTCATCCTCCGAGAAAGTCGTCGAGAACGGGAAATACACCGCCGGCGGCTCACCCCAAGTCGAGAAATCCTCCTCCGTGTCTGGAACATAGGTTCCGCTCAGGAAGCCCTCCCAAGGGTTGCTCATCACCGCGGATTTATCGATCGGGGCTGCTTGGCGTCGATCTGTGCAGATATGAACGTAGGGCGACAGCGGAACAAAAGGGTCAAGGGAGAAGGCGGCGAAACCCCAGATTTACTGAAATACAACACCAATCGACCGTGATTTTCCGATCCAAGCCGGCGCTGGTACACCGAGATGTGGTACGCCGCGAGGCGCCGGCGGAACGGAGGGAGAAAGGGGGAGGCGGCGCCGGTGAGATTTAGGATTTTCTAGGAGAGAAAAGAAGGGTCGGCGGTAGAGAGAGAAAGAGCCGAGTGAGAAATGAAAATAGAGTAGGTATAATTGAAGTTAATAGGTTTGACTTACCTAATTACTTAATTAAAATTAGCCCATAATTAAGTTACTAATTATCCCCTAAAATTTACCCAATTTAGAAATGGGACAAGTTTATTGGGACAACCCAAAAAAGAAAGTGGGACAAGTTTATTGGGACGGAGGGAGTATAATATATTAATATTTATTGACAAAAGTCTGTGTATTATACATACTAACTTAATAGATTTCGGCTTTCAATGGCATAAAAACAAGACCAAAAATAAAATCAAAAATTGTACAAATTAACATAAGAGATGAGAGGATGTAATAATTTATTGGAATATTTTATCAATGAGAGAAATACAATTTGATTGACAAAATATAATTTAGTGTCTTTGAAGTCCTCAAACACAAGAATGCAAGAACCATTTTAGTGTTTGTTACGTAACACATCAAAGGTTTTGGAAAGGCATAATTTTATTATCTGATTATCCGTATAAGAATATATGTTTTAAGTAGTTTGCTCATCACTTATTAAAACACACTAACAGTCCTAGTTTTCATCTTAAGTAGTATTTAACGTAATCACTTAGAACAAAAGTAGACATCTCTATACACAGAATGACATAATAGATGTTATTCAACTGATTATCGTTCCACATACTATATAATATACTACTCCCTCCATATATTAATAAGTGTTACATTTAATTATAAACCAACAATCACCCCATCAACCGTTATCACGTTTGTCTTTATAACCAATCGAAATCATATTATAGAGTAATTGGGTGATAGAATTTAAATTACAATCATATATAATTAAAATATTCATGAGCATTTCTTCAAATCGACAAATATTGTATTTTATTTTTTATGTTGAGTAATTACAGATCTGTAAAGCCTACTTAAATGCTGGAGAATTAAGGAGGAAGGCACGCTTTGAAGCAAGAACATTCTTAGGGAGTTTGTGGAATTCTCAATAAAAAATTCGTACTTCTTCCTATACAAATTTGTTGACCCATATTTATCTCTCCATCCGCAACCATTACTAAGTCATCTCATCCCTAATCATCCATTTTTCACGTTCGAAGGGCCGTGAAATGTTCTTGCTAAAGAGCAGCTCATATCATGACAAGCACGAGCAATGTTGTAGAATAACAAAAACCTTGGCAAAGATTTTTACAGTCAATCTGATATCCATCACATCAGTTGATGAAAGAAAGCAAAACATGAATCTTTTAGATTAGAAGGACTAGAAAGCATTATACATTTGAGATGGTAAGAGTTGGGCTCCATTGTTCTTTCAGGATATCAAAGTTGATGCTTCCAATGCTACTGATATTAGGGTGGAAAAGCATAGTCTTAAAAGCAACCTACAAAGTGCACAATATTAGAACTCAGGTATAAAGAAAAGAGATTCTAAAGGACATGAAGATTACCGCATGAAAAAACACACATCAATACTCATTTTGTGCTTAAAAATATATTAGATCTCACCCCTTCAGGAGGCTATGTACTCATAATTAAGCATGACTTCTGACTACTCATAATCGTTAAAACATTTCATGCACTAGCTACGTATTGATAGAATACAGATACTTGCTTCAAACATCATTTTAAGCAGCACTCGCTGTCAACCTAAACAGATTTCAGAGCAGGTTACATCCTCTTTACTTCAGTTATTCGTCTATGATGCTGCATTGACTAATTGACCAAATTTACTGCAAAGTTTGTGTTTGCCACTATTAATCAAGGACCAATAGCATATGCATAAAGACAAAGTGCGAAAACACCTTGGTTGGCTTTATAGGATAATCTGGAGGGAAGCGAATTGTAATAAAGAATGTGCCTCCAGAATACGAATTGTCTGTGGGCCCCATGATCGTTGCTTTCCAATGAAACTTATCTTCAGCAACAGGTCATATGGTAAGTAGAATTCATCCTAGCTCAATTATATGGTAAGCACCAAAGAGGCTACTCCGGAACGAGAATATCATGCCACATGGCAAAGCAGCAAGCTCATACTTAAAAGTAACCAAGAGTAGGAAGAAGTTAAATATTGGATCCACTAAGAAATTGCACTACCACATTGATCATTTTACCCATTACTATCAACATGATCCCTTTTCATCTCCGGAATCAAATGAAATATAAAGTGCAGTAGCCCACTCAATCCAACTAGATACTCAGTAGTCCAACTTAGGAGCAAAATCCTAATAGACAGCAATACGCTTACGGAGACAATCAATCGCACTGACAAAAATAAAAGAAAAAATAATAAATCTACCTGCATTGAAAGAAATAGGAAAATCCTTCTGCATATCCTCGAGTTCCTTCGAAATACACAATTGCTAGTCAAATGATACTCCCTCCGAGTAGTACGTAGCAGTAGGTGGTTGCCTACAAATAATACTCCTCCAAGTAGTACGCAGCAGTAGATGGTTGCCTACAAAGAAAAAAGAGATTTATCCTTTTGGCGAAGAAGGGAATGAAAAACTATGGAGGAGCTGTGCGTTGCAAGAAGAAGGGATTGAAAAACTATGAAGGAGCTTGGCATTGCAAACTTGCATTTATATGAGCTGGTGACCGGTCTATTATATGTGAAGGTAGAGCTGTCAAAATGGGCCGAAAATGACCTAGCCCGCCCGTAGTTTTGGTCGGGTTGGGCTAGCATTTCTAAGGCCCAGAAGAAATCGGGCCTCCCTAGCCCGGCCTATGAGGCCCGCGGGCCTAAAAGCCCATCGGGCTTTTGGGCCAAATTGGCCCGTTAGTATATGGGCTAAAAATAGGATATTTCCCAATAAAATAAGTCTAGTAATTAGGATTTAAATCATCATTTTGAATTATATATTCCCTAATCAATATTCATAGGATAATATGGAGGGAAGCGAATTGTAACAAGGAATGTGCCTCCAGAATACGGACTGTCTGTTGACCCATGATCGTTGCTTCCCAATGAAACTTATCTTCAGCAACATGTCATGTTCATAGGATAATCTGGTGGGAAGCGAATTGTAACAAGGAATGTGCCCCCAGAATACGGACTGTCTGTTGACCCATGATCGTTGCTTCCCATAGAAACTTATCTTCAGCAACATGTCCTGCGGCAAGTAGAATTCATCCTAGCTCAATTATATGGTAAGTAGGGGTGGTAAACCGGTGCCGGTTTTTCGGTTAAAACCGTAACCGAACCGGAAAAACCGATTATCGGTTAACCGAAAACCGGTTTTTCCCGGTTCGGTTCGGTTATCGGTTAGCACTTTCATTGTAAACCGGTTAATCGGTTTAACCGGTCGGTTAACCGGTTAAACCGATTAACCGGTTTTTTAAATTAATTAATTTATTAATTTAACATTAGTTAGTCATTTAAGGTTCCATTCCAGGCTTTCCAGCCGCTGTTCCATTCTTGCAGCCGCCCCCACGGCTCCACTCCCTCCCATCCCTCCCATCCCCGCCTCCCACCGGCACCGGCGTCGCTGCCTCGCCCACCGGCGCCTCCCTCCCTTTCTCCAGTCCGGCAGTCCCAGCAGGCAGCAGCAGAGGCGGTACAGCTCGTCCGGTCGTCCCAGCAGCAGCAGCGAGCGCTCGTCCCTTGCACCGGCGCCTCCTCCGCCGGTTTTTCCCTTCGGCAGCAGCAGCGCTCGTCCCTTGCACCGGCGCCTTCTCCGCCGGTTTTTCCCTCCGGCAGCAGCAGCTTGTCACTTTGCCGGCCTCGCTCACTCCGCCAGCTCGCCTCCTCCGCCAGGCTCGCCTCCTCCGCCAAGCTCGCCTCCTCCGCCGGTTTTTCCCCCCGGCAGTAGCAGCAGGCAGCAGCAGTCCCTCCGGCAGTAGCAGCAGGCAGCTCGCCTCCTCCGCCATTCATTCATTTGTATTTTGTAGAATTTAGGTGTTAATGGGGCCATTTCTTATTTGTATTCATCATCTGCAATAATTAAATAAGTTTCATCATTTGTAATAATTAAATAAGTTTTATAGTTGTTGGATGGGGCCATTTTTTATTATTTGTTTTTATAGTTGAAGAAAATGGACCATATTTCGTTGTTCCTAGTTTTGCTCTTTTCTACTAGTGCAAATGTGCGATGCAAAATTTGAGATGATATTATTTGGTATTAGTCTTACAAAATTTTAACCACTACATGCGGTGGAATTAAAATTAATTTATTATTATTGTTCTTTTTTTTAATATAAATTACACGTGTCTATAAATTGTTTTTTTGTTCTAAATTATCACAAGTCATAAATTGGTGCAATGGATAAAACCCCATTCATTCTTTCAAAAGGGTCAAGAGTTCAAATCCTATTGCACACATTCTATAAAGTTAAATTTTTTTAAATAAAAATCGGTTAAATTCGAACCGGTTAACCGAATTAACCGGTTAATTCGACCAAATAGAGAAACACTGGATTAATCGGTTCTGACCGGTTAACCGATTAACCGGTCGGTTTAACCGGACCGGTTAATCGGTTAACCGATCAGAAAACCGGTTCGGTTACCGGTTACACATATTAGCGTTAACCGGTTCCGGTTAACCGGTAAACCGGTTCGGTTATAACCGAACCGACCGGTTTACCACCCCTAATGGTAAGCAAACAAAGAGGCTAATCCGGAATGAGAATACCACGCCATATGGCAAAGCAGCAAGCTCATACTTAAAAGTAACCAAGAGTATGAAGAAGTAAAATACTGGATCCACTAAGATATTGCACTACCACATAGATAATTTTACCCATTACTCTCAACATGATCCCTTTTTCATCTCCGGAATCAAATTAAACATAAAAGTGCAGTAGCCCGCCCACTCAATCCAACTAGATACTCAGTAAGTCCAACTAAGGAGCAAAATCAATATAATAGACAACAATACGTTTACGGAGACAATAAATCGCACTGAAAAAACAAAAGAGAAAAGAATCGATCTACTTGCATTGAAAGAAATAGGAGGATCCTTCTGCATATCCTCGAGTTCCTTCGAAATACGTTTTAAAGTCATTCCTAGTCAAATAATACTCCCTCCGAGTAGTACGCAGCAGTAGGTGGTTGCCTACAAAAAAAAAAGAGAGAGATTTGTCCGTTTGGGGAATAAGGAAATGAAAAACTGTGGAGGAGCTGGGCGCTGCAAGAAAAAGTGAATGAAAAATTGTAAAGGAGCTTGGCGTTGCAGACTTGCATGAGCCGGTGACCGGTCTTGATAGAGTGAAGACGAAATTATGAGAATAAGAACTGAATTGAATGATAATCCTCAAAAGAGGCCGCAGAGATTAAACTCTGTCACAGCGTCAAACGCTAACAACAATAATATCTGGATGCCCTAATTTACTGAAAAGAAGGAAATAAATACTTAGTTCCTACTAAGGCCCATGCATAAGACATAAAGCCCGTACAACCCAAAAAGAATTAAACTAAATAAATAGAAGAATTCATAGAATTCTCATGCGATCTGCTACTCTGCCGCCTTCTTAAAACGGCGCCGGGTATACACCTTTAATCCACCCGGCGCTGCTCCATCAGGTCTCTTATATGTGAAGGTAGAGCTGTCAAAATGGGCCGAAAATGGCCAAGCCCCCCGTAGTTTTGGCCGGGCTGGGCTAGAATTTCTAAGACCCAAAAGAAATCGGGCCTCTCTAGCTGGACCCAAGTGGCCTGCAGGCCAAAAAGCCTACCGGGGCGTTAGTATGTGGGCTGAAAATAGGTTATTTCCCAATAAAATAAGTATAGTAATTAGGATTTAAATCATCATTTTGAATTATATATTCCCTAATCAATATTCATAGGATAATATGGAGGGAAACGAATTGTAACAATGAATGTGCCTCCAGAATACGGACTGTCTGTTGACCCCATGATCGTTGTTTCCCAGTGAAACTTATCTTCAGCAACATGTCCTGCGACAAGTAGAATCCATCATAGCTCAATTATATGGTAAGCAAACAAAGAGACTACTCCATAACGAGAATATCTCGCCACATGGCAAAGCAGCAAGCTCATATTAAAAGTAACCAAGAGTAGGAAAAAGTTAAATACTGGATCCACTAAGATATTGCACTACCACATAGATCATTTTACCCATTACTCTCAACATGATCCCTTTTCATCTCCGGAATTAAATGAAACATAAAAGTGTAGTAGCCCACTCAATCCAACTAGATACTTAGTAAGTCTAACTTAGAAGCAAAATCCATAACAGACAACAATACTCTTACGGAGACAATCAATCGCATTGATAAAAACAATGTTTTGGAAATAGTAAGAGTCTTTTGGGCTCTTCTCTTTAAATGAATTATGGGCTATTTTTTATTGTCTTTATTTGGGCTACTTTTTCTAGTCCCACGTTTTTATTTGACTTGAGCCCTAGCTAAACAGAACTTGGAAACATTCATAGTTCGTGGGGTGCCAACGTCTCTTTCTGTTCTTTGGTGCTCCGTTTTTTCTGCTAGATAGGAACGCCTCTTGCTTATTTATTTGGTTCCAGAGTTTGGGGGATAGATGAGATTAACCATTGCCTTCTTTCTTGCACACTTTGCTTGATCGTTGTGTTAACCTTGGGGAACGATTGGCCTGCGGGACTAGCACAATTGAGTCGGCCTAAATTATTTTCAGGGTAGTGGATCGTCAACAGCGCAGCCCACTTTCATTTTTTTCCCTCTCTGTTTTTTGGTTCCGACTTTTTAACAAACACCTTGTGTGCATGCTTCTGTTCTGCAGATTTCTTCTTTTATTTTCTTTGGTTTCAGTTTTTAGCTGAGCACTTGGTAGGGACGTTGTGACAACAGGTTGAGACTTGAAGTGCAGCGTTCTAATAAACAAAAGGGGAAAGAATCGATCTACCTGCATTGAAAAAAATAGGAGAATCCTTCTGCATATCCTCGAGTTCATTCGAAATACGCTTTAAAGCAATTGCTAGTCAAATAATACTCCCTCCGAGTAGTACGTAGCAGTAGGTGGTTGCCTACAAATAATACTCCCTCCGAGTAGTACGCAGCAGTAAGTGGTTGCCTACAAAGAAAAGAAGAGATTTATCTTTTTGGGAAGAAGGGAATGAAGAACTGTGGAGGAGCTGGGCGTTGCAAGAAGAAATGAATGAAAAACTGTGAAGGAGCTTGGTGTTGCAGACTTGCATTTAAATGAGCTGGTGACTGGTCTCTTATATGTGAAGGTAGAGTTGTCAAAATGGGCCGAAAATGGCCAAGCCCGCCCGTAGTTTTGACCGGGCTGGGCTGGGAATTCTAAGGCCCAAAAGAAATCATTCTTTAATGTTTGTTTATAATTTGCTGATTTCGTTAACCTTGATCATTCTTTAATGTTTGTTTATAATTTTTTTAAGGAGTAATATTAGGAAAATGTATAAGTTATTTTTTTTCCCCTAATTTATATCATCATCTTTCAGTTTAACCAATAACTACATCAATTTATAATTTATTTGCAATTATCCTAAGAATTGCAAGAAGTTCGCACAATTCAAATTTGATGCGACACCCGAAATTGTCAACGTGAAAGTTAAAATCGTCAAATCACACATATTTCGCTCTCTCTCTCTCTCTCTCTCTCTCTCTCTCTCACACACACACACACACACACTAGTCCTTCATCCTTTCCCCACCCCCGCAGAGCCTTATCCTTCTCCACTTCTGCCGTTGCCATTTATTCTGCCCTTAATCTTCATTCTCTATCACTCACGCCACTTGCTGCCACCGTTGCCGCCTTCCACCTTCCCCACCTCATAAACTCTTCCCTTACTTCTATCGATGTCGATCCCTCTCTCCAGGATTCGACAACACCCGCATCAACAACCTGCCACCACACAAAACCAAGCCCCCAAATGGCAATGCCATTTTGCTTTAACAGTAGGGTCGTGTTGGGAACCTTGTGGAATATCCTAATCCTTGTTTTTATGATACCAAAACTCATAGGTCTTAATTGTAATAGACTAGAACAGTTTTGAACTCAAGTGTTAGAGTTCGTTTCTAGTTTAGTATGCGGTTCTGAAGACTGAAGACTGAAGGACGAAAGACTGAAGACTGAAGATACCAACTGAAGTATCAGTTGAAGAATCAGTTTGGAACTGATTACTTAATGCGTGCCACAGACTGATACTAAAGTCAAGTATCAGTTGATCATTCTTCCTCGGACTGATCTTCCAACGTTCAAAGAAAGCCACGTACTCACAAGAGTACAGCCGCATTAAATCCAGATATCTCAGGATCTTATCTCTGCAGAGGTCATTCCTATTTGGTGGTTACTTTATCAGAGACGTCACATCTCCTGTCCTTCAAGAGAGCCGTTTCCACCAGACAAGGAACCTCGAAGATTGAAGCCTCAGCCCAAATTCGAATTGCTCTCCAACGGAAGAAATCTTGAGGACGTTCTACGCCAACGGATCTATTCAAGAGTTCTCCTACAAATAGCGCTCGAGGATCACTCCAACCTTCACCGATTCAACGACATAAGCTGAAGCTCTGCCGAAATTGCTACTCAGCCTAAAGCTTAACCTCCCCAAAGCTTGAATCGAATAAGAGAATTCCAAAGCCAAAATCAGTCACTGCTGATTACATACATTCTCTTAGACCTTAGGCAAACCTCTGTTTACCCAGAAGCCAAGGTCAAACTTGCTACAAAGAACTTGTTCTTTGCAGTATAGTTGGCACTCGTTCAAACCTCCTTTCCAAAAGAAAGATTTGAGTGTTTTGAGTGATTTGGAGTTCAGAAGGGTTATCTGACTCTGAGAGTCTTAGCGCGGGTTGTGCTAAGCAAGAGAAATCCGACACGAGTGAAGCGTGGGTACTGAAGAAGGGTTTTCTTCAGTGGTACGGTTGTGTGCACCCGGCAAGCACACAGTTTGGTTTGCAGTGCACCTGTTAAGCACTTACGGAGTGGATTGTTGGTCTGATCAACCGACCGTGGATGTAGGAAAGGGTTTTTCCGAACCACGTAAAAGTCTCTGTGTTGTTTACAGCTTTCAGTTTTACATTCCTACTTGTGTTGTTTCAATTGATAAACTGAATACTGATTAACGGCAAAGAGAAACCTAAGACCAACAACGTGCTCAACCGAGACTATTGCGAAACTAAGTTTAATTTCCGCTGCGTATGATATCAGTCTGATTGATCTATCTTTTGATAGTCAGGAAGAGTGTTATCATCTCTGTTTTAGCAAACTTGACTGAAGCCCATAAGTGCATCAGTTAAGTTCCAGTAACTTAACTGATAACTCCTTACTGAAGAGCGTTCAGTATCAGTCGTCAACCCTGTTTGGTCAAAACTATTTTCAGTCAACATGTGTCTTTGTTTGCGTGTAAAGTTTCATTTAGATCTCTATCTTGAGATCCCTCTGATTGAGGATTTTGTAAAAATAGCCCATAGGTGTATTCCCCCCCCCCCATACACCTATTCGAGACCCCCCGGGACCTAACAGGTCGTCTGCACGAGCAGCCCCTCCGGTGACCCTAGTCAATTGCATGAAACATCCCCCATCGATATCCTCTGGTTCTGCAGAAGATGAAATGTCTAAAGCAGCCCCGTCGACCTCCTCTGACTCTAGGAGTTTAGGATTTTTATGGCTCTTAATTAAATATACTCTGTTTTTAATTCTTAATGAAACAACGTTGTTTCGTCTAACAAATTGACACATTAGTATCGATTTAGACACAGAAGTACACATCAGTTTCGATTTAACGTGAAGCCCTCACCGTGAGATAATTGCGAATAAATTATAAATTGATACATTTATTGGTCAAATTTAAAAGATGATGATATAAATCATAAAATGAAAAAAAAACTGTGTATTTTTCGTCGATTACCCATTTATTTAATATAATTTTAAATAACAAACTGTCAAATATATTGAGAGCTCATTTCAATTACCTTTACACAACTATCTTATTCAGAGTTCAAGTATCTAGAGAGTTACAAACGTTCAAAGTTACAAAAAATTGAGGAGCCACTTTGAAATTGAATGTGTTGATTTCTATAGCTTTTTTAAATTTATCTCATATATGAACTTATCTTTCCTTTATGATCATATGCATTAAAAAGTAGATTTGAGTGTTTTAATAATTTGATAATATAGGGTTTGAGAATTGAGAATTTAGTTATCATTTTTTTGTTTTTTCTGACTTATAAGTCAAATTTAGCATTTTTACTTGTTTCATCTCTTTACTATTTTCAAACTTTCATTATGACAAATATGGGTGGCACGACTGCACCAGTAACCACGAGGACCAAGGCTCGATGACTACTGCAAGCAGACGAGGACATTGACGATGTGACGAGCAACATTGCTGCTAGTATGTTAGCGATAGTGTGTGGGCGGCGAAGCTTTCGTTGAAAATAGGGAAAAAAAAAGTAGCTTCAAATTTAGGATCCCATTTTCTTTAATTTGCAGACAAGGTTGAATAAGGGTGAAAGAGAGAGAGTCATTGAAATAGATGACGTATCGCGAATGATAATCGAAAAGTGAATGAAAAGATCTCTTATACAAGGATAAAAGGAAATTAAAGATACAAGTATAAGGATTAATTAAAATGAAAAAATTGTAGAGAGATTTAATGAAATAAAAAAATAAAAGTATAGGGAATTCCAAATATATTTTGCCTAGAAATATTTATAGCATGTTATGTTTTTTTTTTGAGAGGGATTATAGCATGTTATGTTGTTAAGGCAATTAACAATTGGTGCAAAAATTAATTTTGGAAATATGTGGACTCGGCACATTTACTTGGGAAATAACGGTAGATCAAAAGTTAATGTGCCACGTGTCAATCAACCATTGGTGGCTGGCCGCGAAATGGAAGATTTCCCGGGTCAAGATTCCGTCTAAAATCGGAGAATCAAATATTTTCCGAGAACCCACCCGGATTCGCTGGAACATCGCGGCCATATAAATAGCCCCCTTGAAAACTAACTAGGGTTTAGTAACATTACACAATCCCCACTCACAGAAATGTCAGCTGATTTCACTCCGCCGCCGACGATGGATGGCCTCACCCTCAGCGACGCCGTATCGGAAGCTGAGTTCTCGAAGCGCGTACTGATCAAGTCTATCCTCGGCCGCCCCGACAAGGGCGCCGGGCTGAACGGACGGAAGGTCCGAATCGGAGGATGGGTGAAAACGGGCCGGGAGGCGGAGAAGGGCGCTCTCGCCTTTTTGCAGGTGAACGACGGATCGTCGCCCGAGAATCTGCAGGTGCTCGTGAAAGCCGACGTCTACAAGGTGAGCGACGTGGTCGCCACGGGGACGTGCGTCCACGTTGAGGGAGTGCTGCAGCAGCCGCCGGCGACGGCGACACAGCAGAAAATTGAGCTGCAAGTGACCAGTGTTCTTAGGGTGGGGACTGTGGATGCGGCTAAGTACCCTTTGCCGAAGTCGAAGGCGAAGCTTCCGCTTGAGTTGCTCAGGGATGTTGTGCATCTTCGCCCCAGGACCAACATTGTATGCAATTCCTTCTTTTTTTGTGTTAATTTTTTTTTTTCTGTCTTTCTTATTGTGTATATGCTTAAGATTGAACGATGATGTGCGGATCTCCGATTGCTTTTGATTCAATTGCTCCGAAAAATCTTTTCTTTGCGGTTGTAGGGTCGTCATTGGGGGAGACTGTATGTGGTTGTTTAGTCGAATGATTTATTGATGTGTATGTAGTTGTATATTGATGTGGTTGTTTAGTTGAATGGTTTATAAAAATAAATGATTTTATTGTATCCTTGTGAATCTTTTGATTCTTGAAAGTTTTATAAGGCGACTTGTTAGAAGCTTTTTGAGTACTTGTTTTAGTTAGAGAATGAATTTTAGTGATAAATCCTGTGGTGATGTAAGATTGCATTTCACTTGCAGTAAGTAAAATGACATTGCCATGATATGTGTTAGACTCGATTGTGTTGGGTAACTAACATTTTGTCTGTCTGTTTGGTGCCAACTCCTCTAGATATACAAGTGTCTGTTTTTAAACGGTTAAATAGGTTTTTTAATTGTTTTGAGTGGAGTGAATGTGAGACTTAACTTATGGATTTAATGCATCTTTTGAAGCATATACTGATAGTGAATTTCACAAACTTGTGTTTCATATTAACATGTCAATTTTTTATCTGGCGCTGGAGTAGAATTTGAACCAAAATGTTTTGCATCACCATTATCTTATGATTCATTTTCTGTATATTGGACAGCAACTTATTTAGTACCTTCTGTATATGCATTACTATGCTAATATTTTCTACCTGAAATTAGTTCATTTTATCATCCAGATATCTGCAATTGCCAGAATTCGCAATGCCTTGGCTTATGCCACACATACGTTCTTCCAGAACCATGGCTTTCTGTATATCCATACACCTATCATCACGACTAGTGATTGTGAGGGTGCAGGGGAAATGTTTCAAGTCACGACACTCATTAACGATGCCGAGAAATTAGAGAAGGAGCTCAAGGAGAACCCTCCTCCTTCAGAAGCTGACTTAAAGAAAGCTGAGCTTGCTGTAAAGGAGAAAGGTGAAGCTGTGGCTCAACTAAAGGCTGCTAAGGCAATTAAAGAGGAAATTTCTGCTGCTGTTTCTGAGCTGACGAAGGCTAAAGAGAACTTCGCAAAGCTTGAAGAAAGATGCAAGCTGGGAGAAAGATTTAGGCTTCATGGTGGTATCCCAAAAAAAGATGGAAAAATTGATTACACAGAAGACTTTTTCGCCAGACAAGCATTTTTAACAGTATCAGGGCAACTACAGGTTGAAACATATGCTTGTGCCCTCAGTAGTGTGTATACCTTTGGGCCCACATTTCGAGCAGAAAACTCCCACACATCTAGACATCTTGCTGAATTTTGGATGGTGGAACCTGAAATAGCATTTGCTGATATACAGGTATGCTAATTGTTTAATTTTCTATGCACATAAGTTCGGTTATCTGCTAATATAGTTATGTGTTTGTGTATGTAAATATCCATGCTATCCTACAGATGAAGATGCAAGCGTAGTTTACTCAATCTTTCTGTATGAAACATTTCTGATTGTTAAATTAAAGGAACCACTGTGTTGTTTACTTATGCACAAAAACTTTGAGGTGTTTTTGGCATTTTATAGCATAGTTAATAACAGAGCTGATATCCTCTGCAGGATGATATGAACTGTGCAGAGGCATATGTTAGATTCCTCTGTCAGTGGTTACTTGATAATTGCTATGACGATATGGAGTTCATGACCAAGCATGTTGACAAAAATGCTTTGCAACGGCTTAAAATGGTTGCAGAATCCAAGTTTGAAAGAATAACTTACACTAAGGCTGTTGAAATTCTTGAGGAAGCTGCTAAAGTGAAGAAATTTGAGAACAAAGTAGAATGGGGCATTGATTTAGCTTCTGAGCATGAAAGGTAATATTTCTTGTATATAATCACGTTATATTTTATTGAGTCATCACCTCTAGTCCAGCCTGAGGTTTATACATAAATTGGAGTGCTCAAATTTTAATGTAGGTACTTGACGGAGGAGAAATTCAAAGCACCTGTTATTGTTTATAACTACCCAAAGGAGATCAAAGCATTCTATATGAAGGTCAATGAAGACAATAAGACTGTCGCTGCAATGGATGTCCTCGTACCCAAGGTACTCACTTTATGCATATATCTTGCAGAAATTTATAGTTTACCCTGTTGAAGATTTAGTGGTTGTTATTTATCTTTGTTGAACTTCTATGAGCTGTATTCATGTGCTGTTCAGGTGGGTGAACTTATTGGTGGAAGCCAAAGAGAAGAGAATTATGAGGTTCTAAGGCAAAGGTATGGCAAATTTCAGCAACCATTATTCGGTTTTCTTCACTGTAGATGTACCACCATAATATCTCTCTCCTCCCATCGCTTTAACCTAATTGTTGTCGACCATGCTTTGTGAAAACCTGCTGACATTGTTTTATTTGCAGGATATTGGATTTGGATCTTCCACTGGAACCATATCAATGGTATCTTGACCTGCGAAGGTATGGGACAGTTGAACACAGTGGGTTCGGCCTTGGTTTTGAGCGGATGATTCTCTTTGCCACGGGAGTCGAAAACATTAGAGATGTGATTCCTTTTCCCAGATACCCAGGGAGGGCAGATCTTTGAACCACGGTTTTAGCAGAAAGTATTAGTCTTAGAAGCACCTATACGCAACTTTGTTTCAAGTTAAGATAGAGGTCTGAAAGTGTGAAAATATCGCTTGTGTTGTTTTGTTCATTTTTTTCTATTTTGGTTTTACAGTTAAATAGTTCGACAAGTGGATTAAAGACTTGCAACTTAACATATTTGCAAATTTTGAAATTTATCTTTCCGAATTTACCTAATGAGCATATCAATCTGCTAAACAAGCCGTGGCATTTCTGCGTGCCTTCTTTGATATGCTTGTGGGTAGTTTGTACAAGTTGTCGCCCGACTGGAAAAGTTGTCAATTTGAATCCAATATATCACATTTATGATCATAATTTGTACTTTATGTTAAAAATAAAAGGGTGCCGTGTAGAATGTAAGACGCAGTATCTCTTTCCATTAAAGTAAGTACATGGTCTGTCGTAAAATAGATTGCCAACATATTACCAAGCACCGATATTAGTGACTTATGAAATTATTCTTTAGCTTCAACTAAGAAATTGGCTAAAGGTCTTTACCATTTACAATTCTTACCACCTCTCTTTGGTACAAATACCAATAATACATCCTATGTTATCTGTAGGCTGGGATGATGCACTGCAGAGTACAGACTCCGCCAAAGTGACGTTCGAAAAGAGAGCCTGTAACCAACAAGCAAGCAATATATGTTCGTTGTGTTCTGAGGCTCACATAAAGAATGGCTCTTTGCATATTCGGAATAGAACAAGTACAGCACCAATTGAAATCTTCCATTTTTAATCAGGTTAATCTAATCCGTATATGTGCACGTCCATTCCTATGATCTTGTTGCTCTTCGAGAATATCTCCATACGCATAGAGCCAAAACTGTCACACTGGCAATGCCAACCAAAATCTGCAGCACAGAATTTGGAAGTTCTGAATATTCTGTAACATGTTGGATAAAATTGATAAAAGCGTGTTAAAGTGGGAATGCAGGGAGAAAGTTGTAGCAGTCCACTATCATAGCTCAAGCTTGAAAATGAGAACTCGTCATTTCATGCATTACCCATAGCAAGCGTAATATGTAATTCCTGAAAGGAAAAGAAAAAAGAAAAAGAAAAAAAAGAATCCAGTGTTTACCTTAACATCTCTGAAGCCGAGGAGTGATTTGAACTTCTTGAAGCGGGGTAACTGAGGCATTAGGATCACTACAGTATACTGCTTTTTGCAAGGACAAGGTATGATTCTTTGTAATGCTGACTGCACTGTTAATGGTGTTAAGCTACTTCTCACTCTGGTGCGCCCCTCATCTTGAATCTGCAAGTATAACCACCGACATATTACCAACAAGAAGGCTCCAAACTCATTTCTCTGGCGTTATGTAGTGCCATCTTAGGCAAAAGATGACATCGGAGGCTTTCATGCTTTCACCACAAGTAAAAATCAATAACTAATTTTTGTTAGTCAATTACCATCTATTCTGCACACATTTATCTAGCACAGAGCAAGTGATACATAGATTTCATTATCATAAAAGCCCGACCTACATTGGTGAGCAGGACTGTGAGGGTTTTCCAGCACAAAGCCCAATAACTATTAGCTCGGACTCTTCTCATGCATACAAGACAAAGAAGAATCAGACCATAGTCATGTCAACACACTTGGACTGGTGGAAGTGTCGAACAAAGTTAAATGATCAAGGCCACATGTAAAAAAATAATATGGTGGCGAATTGACTAAATAGTGGCCAATGATACGATAAGAAACTAGTACAGATCTCAAATCATACGGCACCCAATAACAGTTGAGGGATTCTAATTTAATGAGACGATTATGACTACTGACTAGAGGTCATAACGTAAAATAAAGTCAGTAATATGTAATGGGTGAGATTAGACAGCTTTAAAGTTAATCTGCAAGTAAGCTACAAGGACAGCAGTCGATTAAGAGCCTCAAGAGCAGCTCAGGCAATGCATTCCATTTTCAACTGTTCTAGAAGATATTGTTGGGCAGTGGCTTGGGGAATGAAAACTAAATGTTTTAGAATGTCTAGCTGGATGCAGATAGATTTGATGTATCATACAGATATATTGTAAATTATGGTCTTTAGATGTAACATCGTCTGTCATAGCCACAGCAAATTTTCACACATATGACATGGGTGTATGTGTGATTATAGACTTGTAAATGATTATGGATAGGGAGTGGATAGTACATCTGGTGGAATACACCATGAAATACACTGATATTGATATTTTGACATTGCTACAATTAATAATAGGTGATGTTTCGAAGAAAGTTCCATAGATGCCAATTTGTTGTTAGTTCGGGTACTCCATTACTTCATTTAAATAAAATATTTTAATAAAACCTTTATACAAGACACATTTTCTATTCCACAAGAGGGAGAACATTCCTAGAAATCAAAACCAGGTATAGTGTCAACATTTTGCGGAAGTTCAGGCATTTTCGTGTCAATTTCATAGGTCGTAAGTAATTGAAGTAAGAACTTTATTCTAAAATAACTGAACCTGAAACTTTTTTTTTTTGAGGGAAACTGAACCTGAAACATAGAATGTCCATTTAAAAGTGAATTTGAAATATATCGGGCTGAAACAGTCATGCAATTAATAAATGGTCAAAATAAAATAAAACATGATTTAATACCTTGAATGAAGCCCCGACATCACCAGAATAAATCCTTGACTGGTAGCTCCGCAAAATTTTGTCCAACCAATAGTAGTTTTCCTGAAATGACAGAAATCAGCTAGAAGAAATGACCACAAACTAGTACTCCCTCCATCCCAACCGACTTGGCCTATTTCTTTCCAGCACGGTTATTTAGGAGAGTAAGATTGTAGTTTAAAGGTGTGTGGGTCCATATTTAATGTAGTGTAAAGTGATTACCAAGAACAAAGTTTGAAAATTTGTATTTCAAGCTAGGGTCAACTAACATCTACGGCCCATCTTGAGGGGGAGCGTGGAATTCCTCAATAGGAAAAAATAAAAGACATAATGGGTTCCAAATGAAGGGATCCTGATTTATGATCCATGTTATAGTGGGTTCCTAAGATGATTTAGGATGTTCGCATCAGTTTCTTACTTTTAGGAGGAGACTTATTCCTATTTCTACATACAACATATACTCTTCTGAAAAGAATAAGAAGAAAATTTGATAATGCGCATCATGAAATCCATTTCTCGAAGAGTCACCTGCAGTCCATTTTCATGGGCCCTTTGCTCAATTTCTAGGATGGCAGTAACATCATCATCTGAAGGTCCTTCATCTTGAAGACGTTGAATTTCGTCCAAACCAAGACTAACCTGTACAGTTATTTTCCAGGTAAGATACAAGTTTTAGAAACAAATAATTGAAAAAGAAAAGGCTCACCAGAGTTGACGAGATATCGGGATCACAAGAAAAATTAACGCTTATATCTCCACGAATGTTACCATCTCTTGAAGGTTTGTTACCACCAAGGAAAACAGAAACTCCAGCCGAGTAAATCTGGAAATTAGTACAATGATTTCTAGAAACATTAGCTCAGGTAATTGTATAATAGAGCAAATATATTTCACAGCCATACCTGTCCATGCTTAAAACGAAGGACTTGTAGCATCTTTGTTTCGAGGAGCTTGCTCACCAGTCCAGTCAAGTGAACATCTTCCATCTACAAAATATATAGAATCAGTGGAAGAGAATCTGCTGTATGAGGTTATGTGTTCGCTTTGAAATATTTTAGAAGAGGCAAAGCATATTAGTCTGTTTCTTACTAAGCATAAATGGCATAATAATCACATTAACTGATTAAAAAAAAGCATAATAGTAACATAAACTACTTGAGCGAACGCTTAATAGTACCATATTTTCATACTTGAGCTCAACCGGAAAGCACAGCTGAACTGAGCACTGAGCTTCCACCATGGGGCTCCGAACAACTTCTCTGCAAGCCAAATTATTATGTTATTGGCAAGGTTCAGAAACTAATGCATGTATGGTTAAATTGCAATTACCCAAGCCTTAGATAGTAGTAGTACCCAATTTTTACCACTTATAGTGAAAATTTGGACAATCCAAACGCATTTCACGTGAATCCCACTTTTTTTTTTCTTATTTAAATATGATAAGGGTTTAATCGTATAAGTGGATAACCCATGAATTTACTTTATGCATTTTTTGTTAAAAAATATGCATGTTAGTGTTTAACCATATGTATTTTTATGTTTAACTTTAAACGCAAAGAATATGGTTATACTCTGACTTAATGACGAAACTCCGTTAAAATGGGAGGAGATCAATTCCAGAAAATTGTAATTTTTTTAAATGTACTTTATGTATTTTTTCTGTTCAACAGTATGCATGTTTGTGTTTAATCATATGCATTTTTTGTGTTCAATATCAAGCATAAAAGATACGAATATACTCTAATTGCAACATGAAATCCCGTTAAAATAGGAACAGGAAAAGATCAGTAATTTTTTTTATTTACTTTATGCATTTTTCTGCTCAACAATATGCATGTTTGTATCTAATCGTATACATTTTTTGTGTTACATTAAGCATTAAAAAAATATGGTTACACCCTTCTTACCATTAAAAAACCAGTTAAAACTACAAAAAAAGGCGGAAAAATCTCAACCATTGGATAAACAAGATCAGTAGATGGGATTGAGAACTAAGAACTACATACTACCTAAGGCTTGGGTATTATATGATACATTCCTCCCCCCCCCCCCCCTCTATAACAAACCAAAATGAAAAAGAAAAAAGAGAGAAGAAAAAATTTATTTCAAAGAAGCGTTGACTAGGATATATCCTAAATGTAACCGCAACAACAACAACAACAAACAGAAAATTTAAAAAGAAGAAAGAAAACTTGGAGAAGGTTTTACTAGAATCCTAAAAATTGCCCCAAAACTAGCATTCCAACTCACATTAGGGACAACAAAATTGCCCCGTGCAACTTCTGATATTTGACATTGTGTTACAGATAAGAGAAAATCACTAATGAAGCATCATTTTCAATAGCTTGCAAATAATATGGATAGAGAGTAGACCTACCTAATTACAGTGGAAGGAAAAGTAAATGGTAAGCCTTTGAGTTCGTCACGTTTGAAATTCATTATTGGCACAGGGGGTCTTGGGATACCTCCCTGAATCAAAATTCAAGAACTTACAATTAGCAAGATATATACATGAAGAACAACCTAGATGAAGATACAGCGCTTACCAAGTACTGCAGTATAAGAGGGCAAGCAATGGAAGGATCAATATTTCCGACAATGACAACAGTGAAAGTTGATGGGTCCTTGAAACAATTGTTGAAATATTCACAAGCTCTTAATGGATCAACTTTCCTCAGATCACCAATTTTTATTGGCTGAGGACAATATTAGTCATGTAAGTTTCATGTTATACAATGAAGAAAGAAAGAATCTAAGAAGGGGAAATAGCTTACCCTAAAAAAATAGGAATTTCCATAATTGATCTCCCTCACACGATTAGAAAATGCCGTGTAAGGATCTCTCTCTTGAGCATGAACAGATTCTTCGGCCATCTCCATCACTATTTTTACATCCTCTTCCCCTGGTTGTAGGTTTGTCACAAAAAGTTGATAGACCAACTTTGAAGGAGAACAAAGAGCAAACAGAGAAAGAACAAGTATTAGTTGGATAATTCATACAATGAATACCAATACAAAACAGATTAATCGGCATGAAGATATTCTGGATTTCAATAAATCCCTCTGACATCAATAAGTAAACAGCATTTGTAGATAAAAGAAGTTTCTGCTAATCTTGTTGGGTAGCAATCTACATGAGAATATCTCAAAAGTGCCAAGCTAAGCTAAATGTTACTAGCATCATTTGGTTAGACGTGATATTCTATGGTGTAGTACAGAACAATAAAGAGCTAGATTGGGCTTGCTCCTGAGTACTACTACATAAAAATGGATCTCATGTATCTTAGCCAAGTCATAGCTCATAATCTTATCACAGTATATAACTATCCCACCTTCACAATTCTAAACATTAAAGGAATTAGTTTAACCTTGACTCGGCCATGCAAAATCTAATTTGCCATTCTGTTGAACTGAAATAACCCGAAATGAATCCACATAAGAGAGAAAATTAGCACTTGATAACACAATTTCTTTTTAGGAGCAGGTTAAGTAGGACACATATAGTTAGTACCGGACTTATGTAATTCTTACCGTTAGAATTGGAAAGTAGACTTCACATTAGCATAAATAAACTTATCAATTAGATTAACAAGTTGCAGGATAGTATTTTCATCATTCAAACAAACCTGCAAGGCAGTTTCCAAGTCTGAAGGCGAGCAATCCCCAGAAAAGCTTCGCATATATGCTCCAAGGCTTGTGCCTACTTCAGCTCTTTTACCAGCAAGCATATCTGCTAGCACTGAAGGTCTATGACCAAATACACCAATCTCACCAGCAATAGTGGGACCCATAGAACACGAAAAATATTCATATTCTTCAAGTTCAGACAAACCCCCATATGAGAAACCAGTGAAAAGAACCTGTTTAAGCAGCATGTTAATATTAAGCTAGACTGGTGTAAACTAATACAGAATTATTAGCTCTCTAACATAGTAAGCTGTCAAAACAATCTTATAATTAAACAGGAACAATAAGGCTGAAAAAGAACATTTAGCATCAGTGAAGCCCCTTTAATAGTTCTGGAACACTTGATGTTGAGTGTACAGTTGCACAGAGAAGTATAGCTATAAGGAAACATCATTGCAATCTATAAAATGAAGCCTCACAGATAGCACCCAATAGTACCCAAAAATGCCAATTGAATGTGGAAAATGAAAAATCACACATCGACCATTAAAACATAAATCTATCAATATCAGCCAAAATTATGTCCTTCACATAAGACATCCAATTGAAATGAAAAGAAATCTCTTCAATGAATAGATACAGAAAGATAGGAATAACTAAGGAATTCACTGATCCATGACATACAGCAAAGTGCAGAGACACTTTCTTCGCCTGTAACTGCAAAAAACTTCAGTTGCCAAATTTCTTCTATTAAAGAACAATAAAAGATGCCCCATCCCACATACTTATATATGTATACACATACAAAGGTTTCCTATAATATCTTTTTACTGATTTACAACATTTTTATACCTGATCGTTAAAGAAATCTGTGCACTTATAGCAAACTCGCATGCCATTTGAAAGAATCAACTCAGACGCACCGATACTGGAATGCTCAAACTGCTGCACCACAGAACTGAAAAAAATAATAATAATAATTGCAGCAGAATTGGAGATATGAAACCCGTAAGACAACTAATTTTCTCAGGGGACACAGTATATGCCAAATGGCACAACTTGTTAAATCTGAAACAAGTTGGCAAGTAATTAAGTTCTCAAGTAGTTAATTGTAACATGGTATACGAAACATCAAGAACTGGAGGGTGATGTTCAAGTCTATGGGACACTATATACGCCAAATGGCAAAACTCATCAAATCTGAAAACAATTGGCAAGTATTAGAAGCTCCCTGTTAGTTAATATTAACATGGTATAGAAACACAAAGAACTGGTGCGTGTGATGTTAAGTCTGGGTTGAACTAGAAGATGGTAGTACTGGATTGGATAAGAGTGTGCTGCATATCTAATAACCCTTCTTGAAACTATACTAGGCTTAAATCTGTTAGACTAAGAATATGCGCAAAGCAAACCATAAATTGGAAGAATGGGAAATATTATTAGGTAAGGAGAAAAACATAAGAATATGACCACAAAGCAACAATAGGATGGAAAAATAAAACTTCAGTGTTCTACATGTGCACCACAGGAGTCGCATGTGAATAGAAACTATGAATGCCAGCTATTTCATATCCATGGTTGCATGTTCCCTCTCCAGTTCTTAAACAATATCTTTCACAAACTCTATATTTCAATCTCTATTTCAATTTTGTATTCAATATCCAATATCATTAGCATTAGCGTGCAACGGATATTAAATAATTAGATATAAAGTTAATGACGAATCTTTTTTAATTGGATAATTAATGAGATATCAAATACTCCCTCCATCCACAAAAGAACTTCCTACTTTTCCTTTTTGGGACGTCCACAAAAGAACTTCCTACCTATTTTTGGACTATACCCACCACTTATAATATATTATTTACTTTTAATTTTCACTTTTTCACCACTCTCAATACTAATTATAACACCTTTTCACCACTCTCAATACATTCAACAACTTTTTCTGCACTCTCAATATACTCAACAATCTTTTTATTAAAACTTGTGCCACTCCCTCCTAGGAAGTTCTTTCGTGGACGGAGGGAGTATGATTAATTAAAGGAATCGAATAAAATTAAAAGATTATTCAATCATTTTTTTGTAAACAAAACAATATATTCAGATAAATATCAAATCACATAACGATGCATACAAAGGCACTATAACAATTTTGTATTTTTATTTCATTTTAGTTTGTTTTAGGTTATTTTAATTTGTTGATTCTGTGTCCTCTTGTCTCTTATCTATGTTCTATCCAGAGAATGCACGTTTCTTCATTTCACACAAAATGTAATCATGCATCGTATCAAATCATGTAAACCTCTTTGAGATTTAATAAATAAAAATATGTAATAATATGTTGTTCTATGTAAAAGGAAAATTAATAGACAAAAATAATGAACACAATATGACACTCTTAGCCAGAAAATAGCAGTGCATACTAGTAAGGCTCACACATGCCTCAAACATCTGATAAAGAGAACACAAAAGGGTGAAAGAAAAATAAATTTGATCGTAATACATACTATTATTGTTTAATGCTAGACATTATCACCAAGTTGACTCTAGGAATAAAGGTTCAAATACAATTTCGAGGATTTACCGAACAGACCAGACCAGAACAAATGACAAATTTTGATGGTTAGAGATACATCCAAAAATTTGGAAAAGGTAATGCATAAACAGATGTCAGCTTACCCTGGATTTGGCTCTACACTAATAATTTCTTCTGGGATGTTCTCATCATCCCATGGAGAAATACATCTAGCTTGTTCCAAAGAATTAACCCTTGAAACAACCCTTCTTAAACCATCCACTGTTGAAGCTGCTTGAGGCTCAATTGTTTTTATGACACAGCTACGTGATGTCTTAAAATTCTCCGAATATCCAGATACCTCAGTTGCCGATATTTCTTCCATTGACAAAAACAAAACAATTTAACATGAGATTTTATTTCCTATAGAGGAACATTAAAGAAAGAATTAAGAGAACTCACGGGGTAAAAGAGTTTTATGTAGCTGTGCTTCATACTCAATCCCGACAACAGGTTCATTTCGGAGAAAATGCTGCACAATAAGATGATGCAAGACATGATAATAACATGTTTGAAATACTTATATGTGCATGTTAGTACCTGTGTGTGTGTGTGTGCGCGAGCGAGAGTGAAGGAGAGAGAGAATCACTTGTATATATTCATCCCGCAAGTTGGTAGATTGCATCTGATCTCTCTCTAGATAGGCTGATTCGATCTCTGACATCAAAAGAGCACGGGCAACGCTTACTTCACGATCAGAAAACCCATGAGAGCGAACCCTAGCAAGCTGAAAAGTCAAGAATAAGTGATAGTGAGGAATAACAAGTTGGTCCATTGGCAATAAAAGAGCATAACAGATATTTTGTGATCAGGAAACTGAAGAATGCAAACCCTAGCTAACTGAAAAGTTAAAACATAAGTAAAGTGAAGAAATTACAAGTGGTTTAGTTGGTATTAAACACACACCTCCATCAACATCGATTCTAGTGCCTCAGTTGTCCCATTTTGCTTACAGGATGAAGTAATTATATAGGCCTTAGTAGGACGAACAAGAACATCAGCAGCAGCTGAGCATGAAAAGTAGGGGGGATCCTTATTACGGGACAATTTAAAGAACCTTTGGTTTAATGCATGGAAAAACATTGATTCAGCAAGTATATTCCTGTAGTCCTTCACAGTTTTCAGCTCATCAACCGGAACTTTACAACTGATCATCACTGCTGACTGTCAAAAATCAGTTATGAAAATAGTATTAATACATGATTATCTACACTAAGAAAATAAGGTAGTAGCAACAGGAAAATAAAAACTAAAAGAAAAATTAAAGAATTCAGAATTAACCCCAGCTGCCTCAGATTCCACAAAGCTTGAGAAACGTGGCTCCTCATGTGAAGGGACTATGAACCGCGGTATCCGTGGGGAATCAACTGCTGGATTCTTATTCCTAAAGTGAGTCTTTATCAACTCAACAACACCCTATAATAGATAAATATGAGAAAGGGGATAATACAACCAGTTAATCTTGCTGCAAGGTTCTATATAGAAAGAAAATGTTTATATATAACTAAACCTGTGTATCAGGAAAATCTCCAACAGCAATCAGAGCCATATTCTGCATATGGTACCACTTATTGTAGAATCGCTTCACAATCTCAGGGTTAACTGTACGGATCACTTTTTCGAGTCCAATGGGTAAACGATCAGCATACTGCAACCAGGAAAGGAGATTACGTCTTTTATAATAGCCCGGTGTTAGGATACAAGTAACTATGGCATCTAACACTTTCTTTTTGATTTCCAATGCAGCAATATTGAAGGAAAGGGTAAAAGTGAGACTGGAAGTATAACATAATTAAGACCTTACTTTTGAACCTTCCATCATGAGAACCCAGTGAGCATCCTGCATCCTTCCATTAGCATTCCTGCTTCCTCTATACTCTTCTAGTACAGCACCCCTTTCTTTTTCCAAGTCACCTGCTGATACACGAACCTGTCCTACACAAGATATGAGATTGTTTGAGTCAAGAATATTCTGGGGCAATATAACTAAATAAACCTTTACCTCAGAACTGAACTCCGCCAAAACAGAAATGGATTGAGATAATATTTCAGGCTTGTCTACGGGAACAAATAACTCATAAATAGTTTCATCAGCAGATGTAACAGCATTTTGACAGGCACCAAATTCAGCCCCGATACTTTCAAGAAATTTGACAAGATCATGGTTTGTATATTTCTTGGTGGCACTGAAAGCTAGATGCTCAACTATGTGAGCAACTCCACGCTCTTCCTCCTCTTCTAAAACTGAACTGCCAGGTCAAAGGCTAAGCTCAGCAAATGCATTGATATTATAGCAAAATGAGATGTAAATAACATATATCTTATCTTAAAAGAAAGATTACATAGGTATACAGCATAGAGAAAGAAAATGTACTTTGAATGTGTCACAGATCCGATTGATAAAATAAAACATGCAAGGGCTGTTAGTATAGTGGTTATATTTTATTAACCATTGCTTACATCTAAAATGCGACATTCACATCTGAGATGTGAAAGTGAACAAAATTCAATGGGATGTGATACATGTATTGAAGTGACACAACACAATTTTCAGATTAGCATTTATGCTATTCTCACCGACGCAATACTTTGGCTATCTCAACTACAAAAAACCTTATTTTACACAGTACACATCAACAGCATGATTGAATAAAGATGGAATGCCAAGTAATAATTTAACAGCACAATCCTCAGTATAACATAAAAGATCAAACAAAAGAAAGATAATTGTCCTTCATACTTGAACGCCACTAACCCCTCTTGTCTACAATGTGTAAATAAATGTGTTAGCTTATAGGAGAGTGATGCCATTTGGGAGAATGTTATGGATGACCTATATATAAATGCAGCATCCTAAATTGAAGGGCTTTCTGATTAAAACAAAGTACATTATTTCACATGCACCAGATTAGGCTGTAGTATTCGATTATTCTTTTCTCTATCACTACTCACTCATGTCTGGGTTGACCTCTTCTCATACTCAGTCAACCCTATTAGGAAGACAAGCCTCTCCTAGAAGCAAGCTACTTTGTAAGTGTGAAGTCAACATAGCACGGAATGATGTTACCAAGCTACTTAGTACTGGCTACTAGCTCCTTAACATTGGGCGGAATGATGTTAGCAAGAGATTAAGAACTTGAGCTGTAATTTCTGAAATGCAGAGGCATTGATAATTTTTTCACATACCAATCTTTATTATTACAGTGTACAAGCTATTCTATCGCCACAATTATTTTTCCAACCAAAAATACTGACCAAACTAAAACGCGAACTATAGATTCACATCATCGTCAGAAACCACACGAACTCCTAATTACCACCAATGTAACACAGATTCGGGTAAAATTACTACAATGCACATCACAGAAACAGGGGAACCCCAAAAAGGGGCGGGGGAAAGAGAGAGGTGGAGAAAAGATACACGTACCCAACCTTAACAACGAGAGCAAGAGCAGCTCTCATTCTCGGCTTCGAATTGCATCGCACATAGTAAGTGAGACCATTACTGAGGCGGCCGTACTCGACGCCGTACGGCATCTCCGGCAAAACGTCGTCTCCATTAACGCTAACGAGCTTGAGCGAGCGAAAACGCCGTTTGTTCTTCCCCAAGATCTCCGGCGACTCTGCCGGCAATAAATCCATGCTGAATTGCCCGAATTTTTTAACTAATTCGCTCTGATTGTGAGATTTTTGTTCAAAGCAACTGAATTTATTGTTGGATTAGAAAGAAGTACTCCTGCAAAAATATGTACTTATTGGGGAAATGACTGGTTTGGTATCTACTGTGAGATTCGATTATCCACTTATTACATGATTAAATTACATTTATTTTTGGTAAAATATGTTGAAGTGGCATCAAAAGTTTTCTTTTTGTTTTTAGTATCGAACGTGCCTTTGATAATTTGATAATAATGATTCTTTTTTCTTTAATAACTAGTTATCGGATTGTTTGTGAATTTTTTTTATTATTAATTTTTTTATAAGAGACGTTTATTATATAATAATCAAATAAGTCACTCGCATGTAGGCGGAACCTCTACACTATATAAATGTGGAGAAATAATCGCACGCAGACGAAACCTATACACTACATAAAGATGGGAAAATAATTGCACGCAAGTAAGACTACTACCTACACAAAAGTGGGAAAACCACACCGCATATAAGCGAGATTGAACTCAAAACAGACAAGGAGGGAAAGCAAGAAGGAGAGACACAGAACGTGATAGGGAAAGATATATACGAGAGAGGGAGAGATACATTAAGATACAGGGAGAGAGGAAGCGTAGCGGCGTCGCAAACGAGATAAAGAGGGAAAACAAGAGAGAGAGAGAGAGAGAGAGAGAGAAGGGCAACTAGGGTTTAGGATGAGAAAAATAATATATATATATATATATAGGGTTGAGTTCAACAGAGAATTATCTTTTTCAAGAGAACGAACAAATCTATATATTTTACGAACAGATCAACATAAGTAATGAACAGACGTATTTAGTAAAAATATAGAAAAACTCGCCACCAGCAGGATTCGAACCCGGGGTAAATTATTGTTCATGCGGTACATTGATCTGTTCATTAAAATTATAGATCTGTTCGTTTTTATTTTACGAATTCTCTATTCTCCACAATATTTAGCTTCTCTGTTGAACCATTCTCTCTATATATATATATATATATATATATATCTAGGGCCGTAAACGAGCCGAGCCGAGCCGAATACTAGCAGGCTCAAGCTCGACTCATTTAAATATTTGAGAGTTCGAACTTTTATCGAGCTTGGCTCGTCACCCATTTAACGGGCTGGAGCTCAGTTCGACTCGGCTTAGGTGATGCTCGATAATGTCGAATTCGGGCTTGAGTTTGAGCTCGACTCGTTAGATGTTCGTATATATGATGTTCGAGCTCGAATTCGTTATAAATTTAGGAAAGGATTTTTAATTAATATGTTACTCGAGCTCGAGTTCAACTCGTTTAAGGCTCGTGCACTAACTCGATTGAAGGTTCGTGAACAGACTCGCAAACATATTCGTGAACAATCGAATTCAAATATGTTCACGAGCTCAACGAACCAAGTACTGTTAGGCTCGAGCTCGACTCGATAAAAATTTCAAGCTCAAAATCAAGCTCAAACTCGACTCGTTTATTATCGAATCGAGCTCTAAACGGGCTTTTTTTTGGCCGAATCTCGATAGCTTGTGACTAGCTCTGTTCATTTACAGCCCTATTTATATCTAGGGTCGATGAACCCGAATACGGGTCAAATAGATCCGAGCTCATGGAAGAATTTGTCTTTGGGTAATCACTTAATTCTATTAATATAGACATCTATTATCTATTATATATTATATATTTGAAAGATAATTTTCAATTTAAAATTAATTTCCAAATTAAGTGATAATTTTATAATTAAAAATAAATTGAAGATTTATTTGTATTTTACTCCATTTTATCTTTTTTTTTGCTCTTTCCTATTCATCCGTGAATTAATGGGTCTTAAGAAATACAACAAATTAATGTTTTTTTTCTTTATCTTCTTATTTTTTCTGTTTTATTTTGTGTGTATGGAAATTAAAATATCACAAAAACTTTAAGTGGTTATTATTTATGTAGTCAAAATATATTTGTTAGATTTTATCTTGAGTCGATCCTTAATTTAAAAATATAATTATTTAAATTGTATATCTTGTAATATATACATGCTTAAATATGTTTTTTTAAGCGACATGTTTAAATATGTTAATTACATTTTTCAATTTTAAATACTATTGTTCTTATAATTAAAAAAAACTATCATATATTGATATGACAAATATCAACACCTAAACTAATATTAACCTAAATTGCCGGGATTGTTTATGGATTGAAGAACTCTTAAAGAAGTCGGAAGAACTTGGATTCAATGTAAAGAAAAAGGCTTTTGTATTTAATTTCGCGTAAATCTTACAATTGGCCATCTACTGCTATTTATAGGAGATATATTGGGAAGGGCACTAAACACATTTTGACATGCACGGATGAAGGTCGTGATTACTAATATATACTCCTTTTTAACTAACTAACTAACAATCTTTCATCATATTTTATTCCCTGCCGTCGTTCAAGGTTGACAAGTTCGATCCTGTAAGTGATTGTGAGGCCTAGCTCTCTTCACTTGTTATTCACATTGGCGTGCGAGGATTTCTCTTGATTGCGCTGATTTTTTCATTTCACACACATGCACTGAAGTTTCCTCCTTTACTTGTGACTTGAGGCTCATCGTTATTCTCCTTGGCAGATCCTCATTATTCCTGTGATGTATTTAGATAATTCCAGTAATAATAACGATATTAATTGTCATAAAATGGTAATAAATGATAAATAATTCGAGATAAACATTTAGTTAGATATCCAACGCTCATGTAGATAGTACTCCTCATTATATATATTATATATATATATATATAGGAAGAGGTTCAAGAAAGACCAACTAAATAAAAGAAGACCGGAGAACCATTTTCAGCCATTCGATCATCAAGATCTACGGTGGATGCATCATCTTGTTGGATGAATGCAGATTTTGGGTTCGAATCCTGAAGGGAGCAATTTTTTTTTAGTGCATTAATTTTAACAGTGAATGCATTAGATTTGATGGTTCTCACGTTCTCACAAATAATGTAATTCTCTCTAGAACCACACCCTATATATATATATATATATATATATATATATATATATATATATATATATGAAAGTTAAGTAATTATGAGATTTTATTTATATAACTATATAAAAATATTTTATATGTATAATACGAATGTAAATGCTAGTCTATATCTATATATTATATAGAAAATCAGTACAACGGTACCTTTTTACCGCCAAATTTTCTCTCAATTCTCTCCCAATCTAACTAACTAGCCGTCATTCTCTCTCTCTCTATATATATATATATATTTCTATTTTTCTTTTTCTTTTTCTTAGGGAGTTTTCAACTTTTGTTTCTTTTTTTTTTTTACTTTTAGAATTTTTGTTTTTTTCTAAAATTTATACAGTTTGATTAATTAAAAAATTCAATACACGTATCAAATTAAATATCATGACAATAGCTTTAATTTGATTTATAATATATAAAAGGGTTAAGTACCACTTTCCCCCTCAACGTTGACACTGCTATCGCCTTTAACACCCTAACGTCAGAGTTGACGCTGTTTACTACCTCAACCTGTCAAAACTGAAGCAAATCGCCCCTCGTGTTTTAACGGTGCCTTGGGCGGCCATTAAAACGCAGGGGGAAGGGGGGTGCGATTTGCTTCAGTTTTGACAGGTTGAGGTAGTAAACAGCGTCAACCCTGACGTTAGGGTGTTAAAGGCGATAGGGGCGTCAACGCTAGGGAGGAAATTGATACATAACCTTATATAAAAATATATATATTCAAATTAAAATTTTTAAAATTAGTCTCTTTCTCTCTCTTATTTTATGAAGGAAGTTAGTTTATCATTTTTTTTGTTATTTGAATAAAATATTTTGTGAAATCATAAAACTTATATACATTTTCTTATGCTAGATTGTAATTATTTTTATTACTCTTATCTTTCGAGTTTTTATTTTATTTTTTCACTATATTCATGTTTTAATCATGAGGTATTCATAGTTTCTTTTTGCGTTATACTTATAGTTTTTTTATTGTTATTAGTGTGAGAGATACGGACCATAGTGCATTTAATTATTTTCATATGCTTTGTCGTATGTTTGGATTGCTTTAATAGATTATTTCGTATTGGTTGTATATAAAAATATGAAATTAAATGACATACAATTGAGTTTTACATGAGTTTTAATTATAATATTTTTTTAAAATCCAATTTTGGTGTAGGAAATTATATTGATTTATTTTAGAATTCTTTAATCCTAGGAAAAAAAATATAAAATTTGTATTAATCAATATTAAAAATATAAAAGATGAGTTTTTTCCTCCATTTGTTTCCTCCTTTTTTCTCCCTCTATGTTTGTATATGAAATATTTATTTATCTATTAAAATATATTTTGCATTTATTTACAATTTTTGTTATATTTAATATTTATATTTTTATATTTCATAGTTATATTTATTTATTTAAATATATTAGTTAGTTTCAATGTTTGTCGTGCATCGTACGAATGGAGGTATTAGTAATATGGAGTATATAAAAGAGAAGTTTTCTCCCTCCAATTTTTCTCTGTCTTCTCACATCAATTTTTTTCACTATTTGTTTTCTCTTTTTTTATAATTTTAATTATTTTTAAACATTATCAAATTTTATTTATGAAGAAATATTCAATATGCATCTTAAGTTTAAGTTCGTAATAAGATTTTTAAAATGGTATAAAAATCGTCAAAAATGAATTTAAAACGAATAAGTTGTTTAAAAATTTAAAATACTTTATTTTCTTTCTCTTTGTTAAAATTTTACAACTTTTTTATCGTCTGTGTATGAAAATATTTATTTATTATGTGGAATACGCTATAATAATAATAATAATGTGTGTACTAATTTTCATTCTCAAATAGTTTAAAATTATTTGATAACTATAATTATCATTACACTTTATACATAGTTGAAAATTATGCTTTTAAATTCGGAATGTTATTGAGTAATTGATATTTTATTTTTAAACCATATTTTACATTTATTTATATTTTGATTCTTTTTAATATTTATAATTATTTATTTAAAATAGTATAAATTAATTTCAATTTTGTCGTGCATCGCACGGATAGGCATACTAGTTCAATTGAAAGAACGGTCATACAATTTAATGAATACTCCCTCCGTCCCATTATTTATGGGACAAATTCCATTTTGGTTGTCCCAACATACATGGGACATTTCTATTTTAGGCAAAAATAAGGGATGAATTAAGCATTAAAATAGTCCCTAATTATCCTTAAATAAATCATAACTCTATTCTCTCTCTCTCTCCTTCCCCCTACCAGTCGGCGCCTGCTTCCCTTCTCTCTTCAAACACCACCGCCCGTCGCCTCCACCGCCACCACCGCCCTCGCGCCCCCCCACCGCCCGGTCGCACCCCCACACCGGCGACTGCTCGACGCCGGCGAGGGCACGGCGGCAGAGTTGCCTCCATTCTCTCTTCAAAATTATCGCCCACCATCACCCGTCGAGCTGCCTCCTCCACCGCCCACCACCACTCGTCGAGCTCCATTTTTTTCTCTCTCTGGTGCTGCCACCGCGCCTCTTCGACCACCCCCACCGCCGAAGCCGCCATCCCCTCACGCCGCCTCTCTCTCTCCTCCACAGCCGCTCCGCCCCACTCCCTCTCCTCCACCGCCGCTCCGCCGTCTGTCTCTCTCCTCCACAGCCGCTCCGCCCCTCTCCCTCTCCTCCACCGCCGCTCCACCGCCCCTCTCTCTTCTCCGCCGCTCTGCCCATTTCCCTCTCTTCAATAACTAGGTTTTGGGATTTTGAAATTTTTGAAATTGTTCGATGTGCTTGCTCTCTCTCTCTCTCACAGACACACACACACAAACACGCACATGAAATTGTTCTAGCTTTCGTACAGTTCGTGGCAAATTTTTGAAATTGTTCTAGCTTTTGTACAGTTCGTGGCCATGGGAGAACAATTCCCAGAGTTAAATTTCATTTTCAGTAGTTTTTTTTTCTTGTTTTCTTTTGAACTTGGAGTTTTGAGATTTGATTTTTGAAATTTTGTGGATTTAGGGATTTTGAAATTTGGATTTTTTGGGGCAGTCACCGGCGCCGGATTTGGGGAAGATGCCATCGCCGGAAAAGGGGAGTCAGCTATGCTTCACAGTCGGTTGAATTTAGGCTGAGGAGATGGAGATGATTATTTAATTAACAATAACTCTACACATCTAATTCCCTAAATTCTACTCTTCTTAATCTCCGTGCCGAATAGGAATGTCCCATAAATAATGGGACGGAGGGAGTATAATTTTGGAGTTAATATATAAAACTATCCACTTTCATATTGTAAAGATAAAAATTGTCCACTAAGATAAAAATAATAAAAATTGTCCATTTTTTGATTGAAAAGATAGAAATACACTCCTTTAAAAATATCTTTCTCTCATTCTCTTCTCTCTCCACTCTCTTTCTCTCTCTTCTCCCTCACGGTACACTCCCTTCCCCCCCCCCCCTCTCTCTCTCTCTTACGAAAAACAGATCGATCCCCTCTCTCTGTCGTCGATCTGTCTTCGCCATGGCCGCCGCTCATTCCAGCCAGAACTCCGCCGTCGATCTCCCCCAACCGTTGATCTTCTTCCCTGCAGTGTGTTGTGAAGCACGCCGTCGCGGTGTGCCCTAGCATCGCCTCCTGCGGCGCTCACTCCGCCATTCTCCCCGCGAATTCCTCACTGTATGTCGGCTCCAGCCCTCTTTCAGCCCTAAGGTAGCTCCTGTAGAATATGTGCCGACAATTCACCAGTTGTCGGATCTTATCCTCGTTGTGGAATTCGTCCAAGCAGATTGCAGATTTCTCCAGCCCTCGCTGCCAAATCAGAGAACTTCACCATCGGCAACAACTTGTGGATGAGCGCCGCATAGACGGAGCGCGATTCAGAGGCAGGGCTAGTATTAGTATCCAGTAACTGAAATCTTAGGATTGAAACTGAGACAGTAATTTTGCACTCCTCAATTTTGGAAATTGAGGTAAGTTACAATGTTTTGTAACTCAACAAGTTTAGTTGAGATAGGGATGGAATTAAAATATTAGTTTTTCCAATTTGTGTTTGTTCACTTTCTTTAAATCCTGATGCTCTTTGTAAAGCTTATTGGGAAGACACCAATGGTTTACTTGAACAAAATTGTAAAAGGTTGCGTCGCCAATGTATCTGCCAAGCTTGAGATTATGGAGCCATGTCGCAGCGTCAAGGATAGGTTAGCAACAATGTCGCAGCGTCAAGGATAGATAAGTAATTTTGGGGATTTTTGTTTTAATTCCTTGAAAAAAAGTTTAGATCTGAGACATCTGTTAATGATTTTTGTTTTAAGATCTGTTGAGATTGTTGATTCGGAGATTGAATGCTGAGATTGTTGATTCGAAGGAATTGTTATATTTTGATTGTAGATTGAATTGATTTGGATAATATTTTGTTGTATTTTGATTGTTGATTTAGAGGAATTGATGTATTTTGATGGTAGATTGAGTTGTTGTATTTTGGTGTTGTACACCAATTTGATTGAGCTGTATAATTATTTTTTTAATGCTCTTAAATTCACAACCAAATTTATGAATTCACAATTTAATGTTCTTGAATTCACGACCACATTTATGAATTCACAGCTAGATTTAAGAATTCACAACTAGATTTAAGAATTCACAACCAGGTCGATGAATTCACAACTAGCTCGATGAATTCACAACTTAATATTCTTGAATTTACAACCAAATCTATAAATTCACAATCAAAATAAATTACAGTTTTAATTGTGAATTCAAACTTTAAAAACTCAAATTCACAACTACTTGAATTAACAACCAAAATAAATTCTAGTTGTGAATTAAATTCAGGTTGTGAATTCGACTGATTGTGAATTCACAACCAACATAAATCTGGTTGTGAATTCGTTTGTTGTGAATTCACAACCAAAAAATTCTAGTTGTGAATTAATTTTTGGTTGTGAATTCGACTGGTTGTGAATTAAATTTTGGCTGTGAATTCGACTAGTTGTGAATTCACAAACAAAAAATTATGGTTGTGAATTCTCAATTCACAACCAGTGTGAATTCACAACCAAAAAAATTTGGTTGTGAATTGCAGGATTTTTTAAAGGGGTGATGTAAAGTGGCCATTTTTTTAATTTTTAATGTGGAAGGGTATTTTGGTAACAGTGGCCATTTTTTAATATTTTTATCTTAGTGGACAATTTTTAATTTTACAATATGAAAGTGGCCATTTTAAAAATCCACTCTATAATTTGTCTTTTTTTTTTGGGAGAAAAATATAGTTTGTCTTTGATATACACTTCTTCGATAATGATTAATCTCGAAAAATAGAAAGTAGCACTTTTTTGACTGAATGGTCTTTTTCTTTTTATCAAGTCATTGTTGTGAGGCTTTTGTAATTTGTTCTATCGTGTTTCACTTCCTAAAAATTGTAACCTAATGAAAATCATACGAATTTTAAAAAAATACTCCCTCCGTCCCGACTTTTGGTATCCAGTAGAGAACGACATGGGTTTTAATAAAGTTATTGATGTGTTGTGAGTGGAATAAGAGTCTCACATTTTATGTGAGTTAAAATAATTAAAGTGGAGTAAGGGCCCCACCTGCTTTTACTAAAAATAGAAATGGATACTAAAATGTGGGACGACCAAAAAAGGAAAGTTGGATACTAAAAGCTAGGACGGAGGGAGTATATGATAATTATATTTGAGTGGAGATTGAGTTCCACATATTTTTATAAATAGTGAGAGCAAAAGTTTTTGGATCATTGTCAAATTAGTAAATGTCACAATTTTCAGGGACGTCCCGATATGATAATAAGGTCACAATTTTTTAGAACGGATGAAATAATATAATACTACTCTCTCCGTCTGAGAAGAGTGTGCATAATTATTGGTGGAACAAGTTTTATTAAATATTAGATGAGTGTGTTATTAGTGAAAAAAAGAGACTTGTTTTTATTAGTGGAAGGAGTCCAAAAAAGGAAAATGTACTCTTATGAGACGAATTAAAATACCAAAACATACGCACTTATGCAACAAAGAGAATATTATGTTTTTTTTAATCAAGAGGGAGTAGTATTCACTATTCAATATGATTTCGTATTCAGTAAATGTAATTCCATCTTACCATGTCATTACGTTAACAAATACCTTTATTTTCTAGTTGAGCCTAATTTTTCAGAGGCATATTCCGCTACCTCTAGATGCACGACGCATCCACTATAATTAAATTCAAATTGAAAATTGATAAATCTTAATTAAAAATTGATAAATTTTAATTAGAGATTAATGAATCATAATTGAACTTAATTAGAATGAATGACCTAGATGCACACAAATTATTTTTTTTCCTTTAGCTCTGAACTTTTATCCAACTTGATAAGCGAATTTAATTAGAGTGAATGCACATAAAGATGCACAGAAGAATCCATTTTCCTTTAGCTCTAAACTTTTAACCAACTCCATAAAATCAAGTGTACCGAAACTATAGTGAAATACATTGGCAAATTAAGATAATCAAGTAAATGTTGTAAACCATACTGTCAGTATTCGCCTTGAATACACTCTAGCTTCACCACATCTGTTAGCAGTCAATTAAAGTGGCATTTTGCCAACATTTCTTCAAGACCGACGCGCAGATACCTTCTCTGCGACGGCCTTGATCTGTTCCATCCTTTCGTCAACTAACTGCCGCAGCTGCTCCTCTACATTGCCCTGATCTTCTTCCTTCTCTATCCCATTCGATTCATCGCCTGCACATTTAAACATGGCAAACGACATATCTTGATCGAACTGAGATGGGATATCAACTAATCGCTTTCCGGCACCTTCAGCTTCTTTCCCCATGACATCAGCCTTCACGCGGTTAGAGACGATAGTGACGTAGTTATCCAGGTACTTGTCGATGGGATCCAGACTAAGATAGATTAGTATCTCCCAGCACTGCAGGAACTGTCTCTGGTTGATTTTCAAACTTTTCCGGACATCTTCAACAATATTGGCAGGAGGTTCGCATTGATGGGGCTGGCTTTTTTTGGAGAGGTTTTCGTGTTTCAATTGTGATACAGCTGGACTAAGGGCTTCATGGATTGGCTCGAAAGCAAGCAGGCGTTGCACATCGATGCAGGTCCTCACATGTTGAAGGGAGTCCACCGGTTCTTCAATGGTAAGGTCGTAAACATTGTCGGAAATTGCTATACCATTGAGCGTTTTGAGAAGTCTAGCACCATAACCCTTCCGCTGGTATGGAGGAATGATTAGTATCTGCCATCAACAGATTAATTTCAATATAGTGGAAGAATATAAATTCAATAGGCTTTCTATTCTATCTCGCAAGTAATGCATATATATGCCTAAGTTTAAGAGATCTTAAGTTGAAGACAAAAAGACAATTTGCACCTGACCAAGTCGAAGCCGCATAGTATCAGGGTATTTGTGAAAACGATAAACAGCTGCAAAACCAAGTAACCTCGTGCAACCATCTTCCTGTCCTTTCTGCACTAGGATATAGATTTCCCATCTTGGATCAATAACATCAATAGGATTGCTACCTGTACCAGCACAAAAAGTTATCTAAACCATTACAGTCACTTTCTATAAACCATGAAGCAGACAGACATACCATCAACTAGAAGAAGAACGAGTGGCACCAATCGACTGTAAAGCATCCCCACCCCAGTACCAGTAACACGAAAAACCTGCAGTGCAACAATAAGACAATGGGGGGAAAAAATCAAAATGACACATTCAGGAATAACACATTTTGTATCACTCAGGAATAAAACATTCAGGAATAAGGTTCTAAGAATTTATCAACAAAAAGAACAAAGTTCTAAGAAAATAAATACATGCTTGATACTATTTGTATCACTCTAGTAATACTAATATTCACTTCAAAAGGCTAAAAAAATAACAATAGTGGTTATATTAATCAATGATCAAAGACATCTAGCTGATGAATGATGACAACAGCAATCAAAAAGATAATGCACAATTTAGCAAGACTATTTTGACGTCCCAAATTGATATCATGGCAGAAACATCAAGCATTGTGAATCTAAATTTTAGAGGCCGATCAGGCACTAAAATAATCTGGAGAGAAGTTTTAATGTCAGGCAGCATGATGAGAGAGACCACAAAGTTTTACCATAAGTTAACATGCATATTGAGTGAGAGGATAAAACTACCTCAGTATGGGCAGGCTCTTCTTCTAGTTGGCGATCAGAGTTGCCACTACAACCATTATTGGTGTCTTCCCGCAAACCTTCTGAGTTGGAAACGAGGGATCTGAATGCACACAATTAGAAAAACACTTGCACCTTACTAGGAAAGGATAGTGCGCAGCATAGAATAAAAGAGAATACACAAATGATTGATTCAGCATACTTTACATAGTGTTGTTCGGTTGAAAATGTTTGAAGGAAGTCATCTTTCCCATCAACAATATTCTCAGCAAAAATATTCTGTAAGAATTATGGTAACTATTACATTTCATACATATGAATTTTGCAGTAAAGATCAAGCGAATTATCAGATGTGTGTTAAGAATTACCTGAAGTGAAGTCTTCAGATCTGTTATTCCCTTGCCTCCCTAGAAGTTTACTAGTAAAAGTCAATAAAGCTTGATCATGGAACCCTAAACAAAGGATGATAATATACTTGCAAGTTTACTTAAAAAAAGGTTGTCAGAAAATCACAATTTGCAAGCTACAGCCTGGGATAGTTTGCATCCTCAGTTACTTTTTATATGCATGGAATCAGCTCATACAGTCCATGACAAGGTTTTCTGTCATAACCCAATGGAATCAGATCTATTGCCACTGCTGCAGAATTTGGTCTAAAAAGGTAGGACGAGAAAGGGTCGTGTGGCAGATTCACAATAGTCAGAAACAGCCAAAAGATTTCACATCCTCCACCATTCATACTAACTCACTTCACTATTATATGGAGACAACCAACCCTAAAGCAGAAAAGGAAACATGGATAAAGGATACTCTAAACAGACCAAATTTACTTGAATTTGAGAAAAGCAAAGTTACAACACAGAAAATATCCTGAATCTAGAGAAACTGATGACATCTAATGTACTTAAATGATTAGAAAGTCAAGAGGCCAAACACCACAAGCTAAAGTGAAACTTTATCACTTCATTAGTTCATTTGACAATTTCATCATTCAGATCACCCTAAAAATGTCAGTTAAGAAGACTTACATCTGATGTGCTCTCAAAAGAAATATCAGCATATGCATGGAAGGACACACTGCTAAGCCAAACAGTAATCTGCAAAAACAAAAGACCTAGATATGACACGGGTGATTAAATAAATAGATCATGCTATTACCAAAGAATTCATGAATTGTATCCTTGAGTCAATTTGCATAAATAATATGCATTACCACTCCTTTTTAACCAACATAGGCATGTCTTACCAAAACCAGAATAGAGGTATGCATTAAGTCGAAAATAAAACTCCATAGTTGGCTACGTCTACAATAAAGATCTCTCACTATATTACATCATATAATCAGCCTTGAAATCTTGCATAATCCCTCTGGAAAGGCAAAGCTCGTGTATTTTGCAGGAAACGCATACGACGAAAAACATATCGCGATAAACTACTGTAAATAGAATGGCAAAGAAAAGATAGAGGACTTGCAGTTTCATTTCATTGTTTAATTTGAAGTCCTGCAAGAAAAAAATTACCCCATAATTTCTGAAATTATGTAAAATATAATTTTTGAAACTATTGTACTCAAAGGAAACCTAGGGATGTTGTATTAGTTGAGTGGCAGAAAGTTTAAGATATGTGTACCTTGGAGGACTCTGCCTCTATACTGCTTTTTCAATAATTTTTTCCTTTCTAATAAAAATGAATATCTCTAGAAGATTAAGTTCCCTGCTTCCGCCTCCGCTTCACCTCGCCTCATATTTAAATTGATTCAGTGCTCGACGTGCGATGCTCAACAATCGACACTTGAGTGCTCGACGCTTCAGTGTCGAGCAATGCACGAAATGGTACATAAGGGTAAAAATGTCCTAAATAGGTATAATTTATTGATTTGTAAATGGGGGATATTTTCTAGGTTTTGTCTTTCAAAAAGGGTATATCTCATTTTTCCCCGATTGGAAAAGGTCCAATCATTAACTTTAAACCCAAATGTGCTGTCAAGTGTCATGTACTAATACTTTTGCTGCACGCCAAAAAGATCTTCATTTTTGAACAAAATAAATAGCAAAATAGTTTAACCCAGTGAATGATCTAGAGAGAAAATAAACCAGATGATCCCTTGTATTGCCTACCTTAATACTAAAACTAAAGCTACTTGATAACACTTTTACAGCATACAAGTATATTAAAATTTAAGAAAATAATCAGATTTAATCTTTAGAGCTTTACCTTCAGGCCCTGATAACCGTATATCTTTCCTTCATCTTCAAAAAAGTGGTTTAAGTCAACTGGTTCAATTCGGAAACTGTTCTGAGAGTCCACTTCATCCTTGCTAGAAACTGTACATGCAATTAGATGATTGAGAAAATAGAGAATGTAATCTTATAATACTTGAAACAAATGACCCAAAATCCAAAGGTTCAATCAACATGTCAATTGATTTACTTAAAATTAAGTCACGGAGCTTTTACAAAGAGAATCTGATTCAAATCACAGAAACAGACTTTCATTATGATATTATTCATGGAGTCAGCTCCATTTACATAGCTAATTAAGCTGTTCTATTTTCGGTTAAATAAAATAAACTTATTCATTGACATTAATTATTCGAGATTAATGAAAGTACACCAATTGCACGAACAGAATAAAAACAAAAAAAATCTAGCGCAAATCAGTATGCCGCCAATTACCAGAAAAAATGTTAAAATAATACTAAATTTTACTAACCACTCAAAGTCGATAATTCTACTTTCTTCGAAGTGCCACATGACATAGAACCAAACCAAACGGCGTACACTCAAAATTAACGACAGTAAGGTGAAAACACTGAAAATGCAGCTAAAATGAAACAAATTAGACTGGGAAATTGAATGAAACGTACCCAAGTAAATCTTGATGCACTCATTGGCTTCAATCCCAGTATCTGTGCAGAAAGTTTAAGAAAAATAAGCAAATTAATAAAACCTGAAGCTACATTTCGGAGAACGAAAAGGGGTTTGTTAAATGAGATAGCAAGGAAAAATCGGAGGTGAGTGAAGTACCGATTTTGGAGAAGGCAGCACGGCGTCGTTTCTTGTTGTCCGAGACAAGATCAGAGGAGTGGTGCTTGGTTCCCATTTTGGGAGATTAGGGTTTTGAGATGAGGAGCGGGAAATGTTTGTTGTTAGAGGCGGGAACTTCTGTATTTATAGGCTACCCTGTCTTGGGTCTTCGCATCCACACGCCTTCCACGTGAGAATTTCAGTAGCTCATCTTTCTCTTCTTCTTTTTTTTTTTTTTGGTTCCTATTTTAGTAGTTTTCATTTTTCAAAACAAATGTTACTAGGAGTCTACGAGAATTATTTAACACGAATAACGCAAGGTTGAAACAATAGAATTAGAAGTATTACAAATATAGTTGATCTATATATATATATAGTGTTGGGTTCAGGTAGAACCATTCCCTTAGATAGAAAATATAACTAATTTAGACCACAGAATTTTTTCATGTGGCGTGCTAAAAAAGTGACACATGACAAGGAGCTTCCAAGACAATATCTGTCTAGAGTTACAATCGGAACATAATTTTTGAATATTTCAAAAAAAAAAAACTTTTTTTTTTTAATTTTTATATATACTTCCTTCGTCTCACAAAAACAACAATATTTATAAGTGGCACGAGTTTTAAAAAATATTGGAAAAAAAGGAATGTGAGTGGAAAATGAGTCTCACTTTATAAAAAGTAAAAGGATTGTGGTGGGTTAGTGTACCAAAATATAAATGTTCATATTTTTATGAGACGCCCTAAAATGACAAAATGTTCATGTTTTTGTGAGACGGGGGATTATATTTTTTTAAAAAAACTGACATATTTTCCATGCATAACTTTACACACAAAAATGCATTTTTATAGCCCCCAACCCCAGCCAACCCCCCACCCCACCCCCCATTTTTTTTTTCAATGAAAAATTCATTTTTTCTGTAGGCTTCATTAACACCATATGCATGGTTCAGTTTTATAATGTGCATTTTCTAATTTTGCAATATGTATGGTTTACTGACACAATATGCATGATATTTTTCCCTCTTTGTTTTCTTGTTTTGGTGCTTCTTCGGCTTAGACGAGTACTTTTTTTCCTTTCAAGGTTTTTTCCACTGGGTTTTCCTTGAAGTGGTTTTAACGAGGCTCGGCCTTTAGTCAGCATCGTTGTGCTATCAAGGGTGTTTGGTTTCTCTCTCTTTTTTCGTTTTTATATACAACCTCAATTTTATTATGCATGATATTTCTCGCCCCCAACCTCCCACCCACTATTCCCCACCCCCACCAATTTTTTTTAATTAAAAAAATATATTTAAAAAAAATGGTTGAAAATTCATTTTTTTGCAGGCTTCATTAACACAAGATAAATGGTTCGGTTTTATGATTTGCATTTTTCTGTTTTGCAATATGCAAGGTTCGTTGATAAAATATGCATGGTATTTTTCACCATCCCATCCACCCCCAGCCCCACCCCCAAACATAAAAATGAACCATGCATATTGTAAATCAGACTGAATCATGCATCTCGTGTCAATGAATCCTGCAAAAAAATGTATTTTCGATAAAAAAAATAACTAAAAAAATTTAAAAAAAATGGTGGGGAGGGTGGGGATGACAAAAAATACCATGCATATTGTATCAGCAAACCATGCACATTGCAAAACAAAACACTGCATTTTGTAAAACCGAACCATGCATCTCGTGTTTAATGTAGCCTACAAAAAAATGATTTTTCGACAAAAAAAATAAAAAAAAAATTTAAAAATTGGGGGAGGGGGTGGGGGTGGTTGGGGGTGAGCAAGGGGGATGGGGTGGACGGGGGCAAAAAAAATCTAATTTATCACATTTTTGTGTATAAAATAATGCAGGGTTCTATGTAATAAAATGCATGAAAAATATGTCGGTTTCAGAAATCTAAAAAAAAAAGTTAAAAAAATTAATATTCGATTTTTTATTTTCGATTTTACCCCTGCGCGAATTTGGCATTGGAAGGCCTCTGCCACGTGTCACTCCCTCAGTGCTCCACATGGAGAAAATGTGTGATCCTTATTTAAATCTAGTGTGAATAGGCAAAAATGTCCACATCCTTAAGTTGTATAGTAAAAATGCCCTAAGTTATAAAGTTAAGCATTTTATGGCCTAATTATGTGAAGTGTCTATTTTAACATTTGATGTTGATGGGTTTGCTTGGTTTTTTGTGAAAGTCTTACACATTTGACCGAGCGAACACATGTACTCTTGACTGATAGCTGTCAAATCGTTGACTTTTATGTCTGATGGCTGTCAAATCGGTCAAATGTGTAAGACTTTTACAAAAATCAAGCAAACTCATTAAATCAAAGGGTATTTAAAGAATAAAGCATATAATGCTTATGTTTTTAAAAGATGACATTTTTCACATATAGCTTAAGGAATAGGGCATTTTAAATTTTCACTCTTAAATCTATATACTACCAAAGGGTAGGGGATCTATATGATTTGCTCCCTATATATATAATATAATTAAAATTTGGTTTGAATTTTACTACTCCCTTCATTCCACTAAGCATGACCACTTTTTTTTGGCACGATTATTAAGGCTAAATTTATTCACAACCGATTGTTGTAGATTGTAACAAGAAGACAAAAAAAAAATAAAAAAAAAAGATAAAATGAATGACAGTATCAACTTCTCCAAAATCAATTTTATAAAAATTGTTATGACATGTAGCATACTTTTGTTGGATAAATAAATTAATTATTATATTTTAAGTTGAAGTGGGTTACTATAAAACATAGAGGTTGTATAATTAAGTTGATATATAAGTTGTGCATGTGGAAGAGAGATAAATGAAGTTTTTATTAAAAGGTTGAGTTGATATGTGTTGTTGATAAATATAGACAACATAGTTACTCCCTCCGTCCACTAATTCATGACCTAAGGAGCAAAACACGGGTTTTAAGAAAAAGTGTATTTTTATTAGTTGAGTGGAGAAAGGGACCCACAATTAATGTATTGTTTATTAGTTGAGTGGAGAAAAAGTGTATTGTTTTGGAACCCACCAATTAAATATAAATAAAAACTTACTAAAAATGGATAGGCCTTGAGTTGGTGGACGTCCCAAAAAAGAAATAATGCCTTGAATTAGTGGACGGAGGGAGTACAATTTTTTATTTTTTATTTTTGATAAATTAACAGTATTAAATAAAGAAATTTAAAGACCGCGCCACAGGGGACTCGAACCAATACCTTGGCATTGAGCATTAACCTCTTACCGCTTGACCAACACACGCACACATAGTCACAACTTTTTTTTTGATGAAATTACATTATAAATAATACAAACCACACACACACCCCACCTAGTGGTTATTGTGGCCGAGAGTACTCGAACCTGTGACCTCTTGGACAAATATAGTCACAACTTTTTGTTAAGAAGAAAAGTGATTAAAGGTTTAAAGTGATAGAGAGTGGTGGAGCCACAACTTTTTGTGAAATAAATAGATTTCCTTTTTTAAAAGTGGCAATTTGTAATGAGACAATTCAAAATGAGAAATTGGTCATGTTGAATGGGACGAATTGAGTATTTTTTAGAGATAAATTATAAATAATTATACTACCATACAAATTAACCACACAAAATTTTACACAAATAACTAAAAAATGAAGAACAACTTATTATTGCACTTTGAAACTTACAAAACAAGAGAGAGAGAGAAAGATAATAATTTACTTTGAAATTTTGCACTATTAGAATTGTTTCATTTTTAGGTACACAAATTACCTTTATTGATTTGCACATCGTGTAATGCACGAGAAATATTTTTATATCTCTAAAGAGAGAGAGAGTAATTTACTTTGAAATTTTGCACTATTAGAATTGTTTCATTTTTAGGTACACAAATTACCTTTTATTGATTATTGTAATTATAAAATTGTCATAAAATCAAATTGAAATTGAATTCAAATTAAACTTTGACCTTTTAATATTAACTAGCATTTGCACATCGTGTAATGCACGGGAAATATTTTTATATTTCTAAATTTATATAAAATTGATATCAACTTAATATCATATTTATAAATATAATAAAAGTTACCTTTAATTAATTAGATATATTTTATTTGAATATTGAAAAATGAAAAAAATTGCAATAATAAAAATTGATATTATGTAAAGACAAAAAAATAAGTTAAAAAATAAAAAATAATTAAAAAACATATTTACTCAATAAAAATGAGAGAGGAGAGAGAATTTTTTAAAATTTTAATCTTTAAATAAATATAACTTTTATATTTCAAATAAAATATTTACATAAAATATATCAAATTAAAGCCTTTATCGCGATTTTTAATTTGATATGTATATTAAATATATTATAATTAAGCGAATTCCATAATTTTAGAAATAAATAAAAAGTCAAAGAAAAAGAAAATAATTTTTTTTATAGATTATAGAATTGTAAATAAACCTTTCATGAGTTAGTGGACTTAAATCCTTTAATTAGATATGCGAGAATGTGAGTGAGAGATAGTGGGCTTGTGAATGAATTATTTAATTCCTAACCTTCAGACTAAAAATATTTACAAAATTGGCAATGAAATCAATTTCAAATTGATTTGAAATCAATTTAGAATTGTGAACTCTTTTTTTAGGGTTAAGGTGCAGATTAGCCCCTGAACTAGACCCCCCTAGAGCGTTTACCCCCCCAGACTCGGTCAAGGCGCGTTGACCTCCCTGAACTCCCGAAACAAGGGTGCAAATAAACCCCTCCGTTAAACGGAGCCCAAACGTCGTTTACTTTATTTATTATTATTATTTTTTATTTCTAGTGGGCCCCACTCCTCTCTCATCCCAGCCACCCACACCCTCACCGCCGTTCTCCAGCCGCCGGCTGCCACTCGCCGTCATTCCTCCTCACCACCAAAAGCCGCCGGTTCTCTACATCTGCACCGCACGGAGCGGTCGCGCCACCTCCTGCTGCTGCGCCTCCGCCGCCACCGCTATCAACCACCTCACGTCGCCTACCTCCAGTCCGCCGTCGACCCCTACGCGACTCAACATCTGCGACCAGTGCTCACGCTGGATCCAGATCCGTCGACCTCTCCACAGATCGAGCCTCTGCGTGCATCAGCTGGCCGCGCAAGGCGCGACCTTCTTCTCCAGCCAACCGAGTGCAGCGCGGCCTTCGTCTTTGCACCCTTTATTTTGGAAAATTTCGCAGTCACGCATTAGGGCTTCGTTTCCTCCCATTTTTCTCACTGAAAATCAAAAGTTGCTGGTGGGAATCTCCGATGGCCTCACTCTTTAAGGTAAATTTGAGTTTTCATTCTCTAAATGTTTGAATATCGGTAAGAAGTAATCAATTTATTGCAAAATTTAGCTTCAGTTTGAATTCCTGCATTCGTATTCTAGTTTCAGCTAATCTAGGTTAATGGGAAAATCGTTTGAGCTGCTTGCATAACAAAAATTTGATGTTATGCATTTGAGTTTTTTGTTTGCTGAAACCAGGCAGCTAGATTTGTTTGCTAATCTAGATTTCTTTTCCGGCGCCAATCAGCCGGCCGTGAACGGCGCGGTCTGATTTGTGGAGAGGTCGACGGCGGGCTAGAGGTAGGCGGTGAAGATGTGGGCGGTTGGGATGAGAGAGGAGTGGGGCCCACTAGAAATAAAAATAAAAAATAATTTTTTTAAAGAAAACGGCGTTTGGGCACCGTTTAACGGAAGGGGTTTATTTGCACCCTTGTTTCGGGAGTTCAGGGAGGTCAACGCGCCTTGACTGAGTCTGGGGGGGTAAACGCTCTAGGGGGTCTAGTTCAGGGGCTAATCTGCACCTTAACCCCTTTTTTTAATATAGTATAAATATAGATTGAAAGTAATTAATTCAATCAACTAATTAACTCTAAATGAATATAAATAAACCCTATCGGGGCTCAATTAACCTAAATATGGTGTCAATTGAATGAGAACGATGATAATACATCGACAACATTTGGAATGAGGGTTTAGTGCAAATTGAAAAAGAGTTATAACATAAAGGGCAAAGGTGCAAATAGGCCCCTAAACTTAACACCCTTTGAGCGTTTACCCCCCAGGATCGGTCAAGGAGCGTTGACCTCCCTGAACTCTTGAAAAAAAAGAGCAATTAAACCCCTCCGTGTAACGGAGGTCAGACTTTGCCCTAACATAAAACTACATAACAAACTTGCATAATGTTGTGCACATAATATATATATATAGGGTTAGCTTCTATGGAGACCACGCCCCTACATAGAGAACAAAAATAAAATCATGTGCGTCGATCTTGCTTAATCTAACGGTTCATAAAATTTCCTGATTTGATTTTTCATGTAATTAAATATTGGTTGATTAAATCCACTGAAATCTGGGATCACGTTGAATAAATCCCGTAAATTCTGAAACTTCCTGTTCTGGGACCTGATCCGTCAATGAACATAATATGTGAACATTATTATGTTCATTTGTTTTCTTACGAAAATATCGACGAACATTAGTATGTTCATTTATTTTTTTACGAAAATATCGACGAACATTAGTATGTTCATTTATTTTTTACGAACATATCAACGAAAATTAGTATGTTCATTTATTTTTTTACGAACATAAGTATGTTCATTAGTATTTTCAACGAACATATCAATGAACATAATATGTGGATGCATTATTCACGTAACAGACTCTTCATCAAACTAATATTCCACAAATAAAAGATTTGATTGCCTATATCTATGACAATTAACGAAAATATCAAATCTTCACCAGATGAATCATCACCCTTGGATATACCAAGATCGACGCACATGATTTGGTCTTCATTCTTCGAATTTTTGATGGTTTCCATAGAACTCTATCATATATATATAGGGGAGGACTAAAATAAGTACACTTCTTAAGATATAAAATAAGAATCATTTTCAATCCTTAGATCATCAAGATTTACGGTTGATTTAATCCTGTTGGATGAATTCATGGTCCTGAGTTCGAATCCCTAAGGTAGCAAAAATTTATTTTTCGCAATTCATACCTTTATACAGCGAATTCATAAGTGTTCTACATAAAATTCATACATTTTTTATAATTCTTATTTCTTATTTTAAGATATACTCTCACGGTAGCACTTCCCTATTTATATCATCATAAAAAATTATTTCTTATTTTCTAATTCATACAGGTTTATCATCCATCATTCTATACAAGCTAGCACATCAGCAACCAGATTATTCGATCTATCAATGTTCACTATTTTTATTTGAATTCCGTTATGTAGGATAGAAAACATCCTATCTAAGGCTCTGAAACATAACTTTTAACTCTGACAGCCAATTTCTTTTCTTATACACTTTATTTAAAACTTTGGCAGCCAACACTTTATTGTCCATCGAAACAAGATCGAGAATGAAAAGTTATCGAATATTTTACAATACAAACGTGGCCGACCGCAAAAGTGGCCTACAATATAAATGATATTTGAGAAAGACATGCATCATATGGCACATCCATAATAATTTAAAAATCTCAAACATTCTTAATGAAAATTCAATTTGCAATGACAAGCTTTCAGAATAATCATCAAAGTCATGCCGGTCCAAACATCTCCAACTAGATATTGCACACCTTCACTGCCAACACATAACTCTCCATCTCAAGGGTATTCACGTCTGGTCAAATATTTTTTTGAAAAATTCCGATCTTGAAATCCTCATTCCTCTTATTCTCCACCATTTACGTCTTCATTCAATTTATTTTGAATATCCTTCAATGCATTCTCTTTGTTTTCCCGGTTGACGTCCTGTTCAATGCAGGTTTTGATGTTCTATTTTAAATTCTCATTGAGCTCTTCATAAGTATTATCTATCATCCTATACAAGCTATGTGCATCAACAACCAGATTCTTCGATCTATCAATGTTCACTATTTTTATTTGAATTCCTGTTAGGTAGGATAGAAAACATCCTATCAAAGGCTTTGAAACATAACTCCTTTACTTTGGCAGCCAATTTCATTTCTTATACACTTTATCTAAAGCTTTGGCAGCCAACAATTTATTGTGCATCGGAAAAAGATTGGGAATGAAAATTATCGAATAGTTTGCAATACAAATGTGGCCGACCTGCAAAAGTGGCCAAAATGACCAACAATATAAATGATATTTGAGAAAGACAAGCATCATATGACACATCCATAATAATTAAAAATCTCAAACATTCTATATGAAAATTCAATTTGCAATGACAAGCCTCCAAAATAATTATCAAAGTCAAGCTGGTCCAAACATCTCCAACTAGATATTGCACGCTTTCACTGCCAACACATAACTCTCCATCTGAAGGGTATTTACGTCTGTTCAATTAATTTTTTGAACAATTCCAAACTTGAAACCCTTCTTCCTCTTCTTCTCTACCATCTACGTCTTCATTCAATTCATTTTGAATATCCTTCCATGCACTCTCTTTGTTTTCCCGGTTGACGTCCTGTTCAATGCAGGTTTTTATGTTCTCTTTTAAATTCTCATTGAACTCTTCATAAGTATCATCCATCATCCTATACAAGTTAGGGCATCAGCAACCAGATTCTTCGATCTATCAATGCTCACTATTTTTTTTTTTAATTCCGTTAGGTAAGATAGAAAACATTCCTATCTCTATCTAAGGCTCTGAAACATAACTTTTTTACTATTGCAGTCAATCTCTTTTCTTATACACTTAATCTAAAGCTTTGGCAACCAACACTTTATTGTGCATCGGAACAAGATCGGGAATGAAAAATTATCGAATAGTTTACAATACAAACATGGCCGACCCAGAAGTGGCCAACAATATAAATGATATTTCATAAAGACATGCATCATATGACACATCCATAATAATTAAAAATCTCAAACATTCTCTATGAAAAAAACTGAATTTTCTTAAAAAAAACCTGAAATAGGTGTCATCAAAGATCCTTTGCGCCTTCCACCCGGTATACACACAACCTGAAATCTTCCTCCCTTCATCTTCATATGAGAAGAAAAAGTCCAAGTTGTGCTCTTAAATTTATTATTTATCTATATAGAGCATCAAAGATCAAAAGTTGTAACCTTTCCCATTTTCAATAAATACCACCGCTCATTTTGCACAAAGAAAGAAAGAAACACCCCACAATCTTTTTACTGAAATAAGAAAACATTTCGTTTTCATTCAAGATTACTAACCAAAATAACTACAAATCATTCAAGCCCGAGTTAAATATTCACCAACGTCAAAAGGAAAAAGGAAACATACCAAACCACTACTAATCTATATGCCAGCCACAGAGTAGCACGGGAAATTTACTCGCAAAAACCGATCGAAACAACAAAATCCAACAAACGCACATGAAATATATTCGTTTACCATCTAGCCACACGCAAACATAGATATTTCATAGATTAAACTATACACCACACAAAATAAAAAACAAATCGTGAAAAATAAAAAACTTGGGCCAATAAATACCTGCGCTGCAGGAAGTGGGGGGATCTTTATGCAAATTCTTTAGCTCCTTTAAGATCCGTTTCGAAGTCGTCGTTCAAGAATCAGATATGCCAAATTGAATTCAAGGGCAAAAAAACTGAAGCCCACAGACAAAAATGAGAAATTTTAGAAATCCCAAAAATATAAGCTTTGCTTATATATACGAACGATCAAATTCCTTGAAAGAAAGAGAGAGAGGAAGAAGACTTTTCACCGACCGCCTTCTGTCGCATCTCGCAAGCTACCACCAACTGAAGAGAAAGAGAAGCTGAAATCAAGCACACAGAGAAAGATAGAGAAATCGCCGGCGGGTGTTGTAGTCAGGCGAGGGTGCGAAGATGAGTCGTTGCTGGTCCGGCGAGATACCTTGTCTATCCTGGATCTTAGCATTGACGTGTCTATGATGTAGGAAGATTGTTATCAAGAGCGAGAGAGAATCTTTGAGAGAAAGAAGCCATGGATATTGTAGAGAAAGAAAGAGAGAATTTAAGGATTTTTTGTGGAAATTTTTGTAATGAAAAATCAGACCGAGATAGAACAAAATTGAGAAATGAGGATGAAGGTGGAGGCGGTGAAGTGGTAGAACTCGCCGGCGAGGGTCCGACAACGAAGATGAGAATAAGAACCGAAGAGAAATTTCTGAGAGAAAGAAGAAAGAGAGAGAGAATACTGTAAAGAAAGAGAGAGAGAAAATGCAATAAATGTGATGTAGCAATAAAGCTGTGAAACACAGCAGTGTATTCAACCTCTTTTGTGTATAAGAGTGAGAAAGAGAGAATGCAGCACCACAAAACGCCAAACAACGCTTCCCCCCTAATGCATTTAGGCGGGAATCTACGTGCGTTTTAGAACTACAACAACATCAAAAACTACCACATGCCTCTTTATATGTTATATAGATAAGTACTCATTCATGTTATATAGATAAGTACTCATTCCGTCCCACGAATCTTGACACATTTTCAAATAAGGTAATAATTAGTCCAAAAATAAGAAGTCTTAATTATATTATCTTTCATACTTTATCACTTTATTACCTTCTCTCTCCTATTTTATCACTTTTATACTTTATTATCTATATATTTAAAACACTAATCTACAATTCCTTAATTTTCACGCCGAAAGAAAATGTGTCAATATTCGTGGGACAGAGGGAATATGATTTATATAAATAAGCCCATTAACTCAACTCCATTGGCGAGAATAAAGGAATAAAGGCCCAATGTTGACCCATCAATTTTTTTTTGATCTCTCCATTCTTCGTCCCTCTCTCACTCACCGCTTCTCTCTCTAAAAAAAAAAATCAGCATATCTCTCCCTTCGTAAAATCCGGCGTCACTTCGCCGTCGACCATCACCAGGACCACCCTCGTCTCTCTATTCAATTTCTCTCTCTCACAATAGCCTCTTTCTCTCTCTCTCTCACAACCCCCGGTTCCGTCCCAGCTCTGCAAGCAGCAGTGCGCGACTGCGCCGCGCCGCCGCTCTCGCCTAGCCTTCCCTGTTGCCCCGCCCCGCCTCCTTCGGCTGCGGCAACTTCGTCCGCTGACTCCGCAGTAGCAGCAGTTTCTAACGCCCATTTCCGGTATTGCAGGTAAGCCGGCAGGCTATTTGTATGTTTTAGAAGTTCGATTTTTTTTTTTTTTTTTTTTCCCGGTGTAAATTGGGGCAAACTTGTTACTCTTTGTAGAATAAACTTTCCTTCGATGAATGCTGATTGTTAAAATGAAAGGGGAACTTCTTTCTTCAAGCTCAAATAGAGCAGATTCTTTTATTTTTTGAGTTGTTAATATGAACAATGGTTATTAACCAAGAGACAAAATTCAGCCAACACTTCTACAAATTACACAACAGATATAAGTTCACACTCTATTGGCAGGGAAATGGCCAAAACGTGGCTGAACTTGGCTTTTATATATAGATATAGATAAAGTTTTACACTCTCGTCCATATTGCAGCATTAGTTGCTTTCTGCTAACGCTGAAACTTAACACTCCGAACGCCGTTCGCCTCCGCCGTCATGGGAGAAGCTACAAGGTATACTCTACCCGAGACCGTACGATCAACGGTGTTCAAAGCATCCGAGTCGTTGGAAGGCGCCTCCGCTAAAATTGAGGGCTACGATTTCAACAAGGGCATCGACTACCATGAGTTGCTCAAGTCCATGGCCGTCACTGGGTTCCAGGCTTCCAATCTCGGCGACGCCATCCAGCTAATTAACGAAATGGTTTGTCTTCGACTATGTGCTTAGTTGGTTTGTGATATTTCACTCTCATGGTTGCTATATGGGAAAATTGGGCCTGCGTCTCTAAGTAGCTCTTATAAAATAATGATTCCAAATGTTGATAGACGGTGTTAATCTTGCAGTTTCAGCTGCAAGCTTTGAGATTGTACATGATTTTTTTCGCTTACTATCAGTTTGATTGTGGGTGAAGCTAGATTGGAGGCTTTCTGATGAGACTCCAGCAGAAGATTCCAGCCAAGAGGAGAGAGAACCTGCATATAGAGACTCTGTGAGGTGCAAAGTGTTTCTTGGTTTTACTTCGAATCTGACCTCTTCCGGCATTCGAGATATTATCCGCTTTCTTGTACAGCATCGCATGGTGAGTGCTGTTCAGAGATTGTTTTAGTTCGGCAGGTTTTCAAATTATAGATGAATTGATTGATTTGAGGTTTGACTGTTGTGCAACAGCATTTTGTTTCACTTTAACACTAGTTTTGGTGCACCTTATATGATTGCCAATTGATATGGAAAGACATAGAAGCTAACTAAAGGATTATGGCCATATGATACATAGCTATTGTTTATGTCTTACTGGATGTTGTACTGGAATTTTGTAGCCCATGATTCAGCCCTTAGACCTTTTAAAGCTATATATAGTCTCATCTTAACTGTTTCCACCTTATGATTTCATATTCATGTAATATTACCTGAATTTTGGACATGGACTCTACTATATTTCATTTGTGATTTCCAAGGACGAGAGAGTCTGGCTCTATTGATAATGTGTCTGCAGGTTGATGTTGTGGTAACCACAGCAGGTGGTGTGGAGGAGGACCTTGTTAAGTGCCTTGCACCGACTTATAGAGGCGACTTTTCTCTGCCTGGAGCTGTTCTACGCTCAAAGGGTCTGAACCGCATTGGTAATTTGTTGGTTCCTAATGACAATTACTGTAAATTTGAGGATTGGATCATCCCTGTTTTTGATCAGATGTTAGATGAGCAAAAATCTCAGGTATTACTCACTCTATTGTGCATTATAAATTTGTTTTTTTTGTTGTTGTAAAATATAGTACTTATGAGATCCTTTAGTGTCTGTATGTTTGGACTGTGTTATATCTTAAGGCCATGTTTGCTAGGGAAGATAAGGCCCATATCGGGTGCACATATGCATCTTAAAGCCATGTTTGTAGGGAAGATAAGGCCCATATTGGGTACACATATGCCCTTAACTAGTTGTTTGATAGCCTAGATACCTAATCCCTTAGGCCCGGAACTAAGCAAACCCCGATTTTAAAATATTGTTCCTCATTAAAGTATACATCTCGCCTCTCCCCTCACATACCCATTCCTTACATCAATACTGCCACAGATTAGACTTCATGAAGACAAGATTACCCTCTGTCTACCCAAAATCTCTAACAGAGAAGGGACTCTTCTCTGGCAAGTTTCTGCATAACGTAGCTCTAGCATGAGCGAGAGGCCAAGAGTGATCCAGACATGGAAAAAACACTCACCTCAAAAGTCAAATCTCATTAGTTTAAGTCAGAGGCTGCTGATTTCGCACACAGAGGCTGGGATTCTTAAGGGTGGTTGCCCCTTTCTGTGCGAATCATCAGCCGATGAAGTTAGAACTATATGTTTAGTTTCATGAAGAAACTTGCAACAACCCTTATGGATGATGATGATGATTGCGAAACATTCCCTTTTCTCCAGACCCTAAACCCTAAACTGATGCAAAAAGAGGCTGTGGTGATTTTTTAATCTAAAGATCAGATTTCGAGCGAGCCTTGTATCTTGGTGAGGCGAGATCGGTGTGTCTGTGAGATGGATTCTTGCTAGGCGACTGGTTTTCGCAGCCATGGCAGGTTTTCCCCTTGTTTTTTCTCGGATGATAAGAGGTGAACCTGAGCCTCAAGATCTGCAATATATATATATATATATATATATATATATATAGGGTGTGGTTCTAGAGAGAATTACATTATTTGTGAGAACGGGAGAACCATCAAATCTAATGCATTCACTGTAAAAATTAATGCATTCGCTGTTAAAATTAATGCACTAAAAAAAAAAAATGCTCCCTTCAGGATTCGAACCCAGGTTCTATATTCATCCAACAAGATGATGCATCCACCGTAGATCTTGATGATTGAATGGCTGAAAATGGTTCTCCGTTCTTTTTTTTATTTATGGTTCTTTCTTGAACCTCTCCCTATATATATATATATTGGGACATGTTCGTTTTTTTAAAATGATAGTGTTAGAATTGTAAGCTCCAAGCTTAATCTAGACTTTACACTAGGACACCAAACAGTTCAAGTCGTCTTTTGAGAACACTAGGATTCTCCAATTTTGCTCAAGATGTTTAATTTATTAGCTGAGCAAGCTGACTACTTATATCTTGCTGATCTTATCACACTTGATGGATAGTGATCCAGTTCTACGGTACTAGAGAAGGCTGGAAAAAGTATTTTATGTAACATCCCACATTTTATAAGTTTAGAAGTTTTAAATTTCTATTCGTTTAGTTGAGAAAATTCTTCCACTAGTTTAAAATTCTCGATATTTGTATGTTAGGGAATTTTAGGAGTCCGATATTACACCTAGATCAGACATTTGTTGAATGTGTGAGTGAAATAAATTTAGTTTTAAGTTCAGGCCTTTGGATGAATTTAATTGATATAATATAATTGGACTTAGTCTTACTATCATGTTGAAAGATAATATACTTTGGGCTTAAGTCGTTGGTAATGGGCTAGATGAGTAATTTATATCTTATTTTATTTTATCAAAGTAATAATTACAGTATCCGGTTACAAGCAGTTTCAGAAAAACCTATTCTAGAATATTCTTTTGAAAACCGTCAACTATTTCTCCACTTTCTTCTCTTAAGAACTACTTTTAAAATTTTGATAATTTGGGTTTGGTTTATTTTAGTTTGAGTGGATGAAATTTAAATTCATAGTGGTGCGAACGACTTTTATATTATATTTGGTACTCTGTTAAACCAGGTTTATAAGTTCTGTTTTAATTGTGATGCTTTTGGATAGTATTATTGTTCTAAAGATTTTAGATTGAGTGTTGTTCCGAATTGCTTGGTTTGTGTTTTATTTCAAAGTTGTACTAAATTTCTAGAAATTGTATTACAGATTTGCCTAGGATAAAGTATGTATATAAGGGTGTTACATTTAGTGATATAAGTGGAAGTCTAGAAAACCTTTTAATTATTTACTAAACACCACACATTTTCGGTACCTCCTACACTGAGGTAAATTATTTATGTTATTTCTATATTTAAATGCTAAGTTAAGCATGATGAAATGTTATGAAATAAGCAAGCTTGAAGTGTTTTTGTAAAGATATATCATAATGTTTTTTATTGGTCTGAAGTAATACACTATTCCTATTCTTATATATTTCTTTCCCGAGAATGGTTTTAGTGATCATTTATGTATTGGTTTTTTCATAGATGATTTTTATCACGACTTTGTTTTATTTCTAATTAGAATGTCTGGTAATAATATTAATATGGTGGTCATGCATAAGGCTGCAAAAACCAATTCTTTAATTGGAAATAGAATGAAAGAGTAAGAGTATTAGAAAACCTGGATGCTATAAGTAATTTGTGGCATGAGACAAGAGAACATGGACTACATACATGTTCGATACTATGAGGCTGCACAAAGAGTGGTTAACTTTGTATCCCTATGCATTATTCCACGATTTATGAAACATAGAATAGAATGGTAGTTCGAAAACCAGATTGGGTTGACAAAATAAACTTCGATAAATTCATGTATGCTTTTAATAAAGAATTTTGAGATAGTGTACAAAAAATTGATGAAAATTACAAGCCTATTGAAATGAGGAGAAACCCTATAAAAATTATGAGGATGAAGAATTCGAAATAGGCGATATTGAAGAGAATGATGAGTTGAGAAATATAAGTGTTGAGGAACCCTATAAAAATTATGAGGATGGAGAATTTGAAATAGGCGATATTGAAGAATAATGAGTTGAGAAATATAAGTGTTAGGGTTGTTACAATTCTTTTCGTCTTACCGTAGTAATTTGAAATAATTGTTTTGAATATAAGTTGAATGGATTTATTCGAATCATTTTTGTTGTTGCAACTTGCAATGTTATGAGCTAGCAGAATTTAAGCTATTTTCTACTAGGTCATAACATCTCAACATGGAACAAAACAATTCCAAAAAGATCATCCAACTTACATTCAAAGCACTTATTTTCAAAATTATTGGGAAAAAACGAAAAGAAATGTAACAACCTAATATTTATATTTTTCTACTCATCATTCTCTTCATTGTCGACTATTTCAAATGATTCATGCTCGTAATCCTCATAGGGATCCTCCTCTGACTCACTAATTTCAATAGGCTTGTAGTTTTCGTCAATTACTTGTACCCTAAAGTAATTATCTTGAAATTTTTGATTCAAGACATCCATGAATTGATCAAAGTTTATTTTGTCAATCCGACATGGTCTTCATACTACCATTCTATTATACATTTATACGTTTCATAAACCGTATGCTAACGTGCAGGTGATACAAAGTTAAGCACCCTCTGTGCATCCTCTTAGTGTCGAACACGTTGTCTGATAGCGTTAGATCAGCTGCAGTCTGCAGATTTAGGATTATCTTTATTATATTAGTTTTTGTTAGTTCATAGTTATCTTTTATTTTTTCGCAGTAGTTCAATTATTTAGGGTTAAGTTTTTAGGTCAGACTCATGGGCTCCAAGTTAATTAATTGGGCCTCAAGTCATTAGGTCTATATATAGTTCTTTACGATTTAGGGTTAATTATCTTGGGATCATTGTTTAGGGACAGCAATAGCTGTAGGGCAGAGATATTTTTCTCCGAGGGCCTCGCAGGAGGAGTTTTATATATCGTATTTTTATTTTCTTTCTTATTTCTTCATCTTCATACGCCTTTACTCTATCAAATTGGTCCGACCTGCCGGATCAGAGACGATGGTGGCAACTACCAGGAGTACCGAACAGCGACTGGACGGATTAGAGAAGGCGGTTGAAGAACTGATTACAGCGGTGGACGGGTTTCGTACGTATCAAGTTTCAACGGACTCGAAACTTGACGCGCTGCTGAAGAAGTTCAATATTTCCCCTACTGGCACCGGCGATGAATCAGAGGGAAGCCGTGACCCCGAATCGGAGACCGAAACGCCCACTCCTTTTCAGGTTTTTCAAAAGATGGATCTTCCCAATTTTGACGGGACAGATGCACTTGCATGGCTCGCACGTGCTGACCAATATTTTCTCGTGCATGAGACACCAAGGGACAAGAGATTGAAGACAGCCCTAATCGCTATGTCAGGCCCGGCCATGGCGTGGGTGCAACTGTTGCTGCGACGCTGTCCGACGCTAACCTGGACTCGATTCAGCCGTGAACTTCTGAATCGGTTTGGACATAATGCTGCAATTAATGGGTACGAGGCGCTGGGGGCGACAAAACAGGAAGGGTCTTTGGAGGATTACATCGCTGCATTCGAAGGGCGTGCGGCGCAACTTCCTGATTTCACGGATGAGCAGTACCTTGGTTTCTTCTTGAGTGGGCTCAAACCACACATTCGCAAACAAATCCAAGACCCTACGGTCACGGATTACTCGGCAGCAGTTTTGATGGCTCGAAAGGTTGAGCAGGAACCACCGCCAGTTACCACAGCAAATTACTCTACCAGGCCAGTGTTCATTCGACATTCTTCCCCGGTCAGACCTCACAGCGCCCCACCAGCGACGAACACATCGTCGGTTGTCTCCCACACGTCGTCCGCTTCCCCGGCTGCCTCCCTCACTTCGTCTGCCCCTCCCCGCAATTTTCGCAACATCTCCAATGAGGAGTACATGAAACACCGTGCAGCTGGCACTTGTTTTCGTTGCGGCCTGAAATATGGGCCATTGCATCGCTGCCCACCTAAAACACTACAGGTTTTAATCGGTGACATGGAAGATGACCCGGGCAGGGACCTAGAGAATTATGAGGATACCGGGCTGAAGGAGGAAGTCCCATGGGACCGTGTGAATCAGCAACCGCCTTGAGGACAAGGCTGTTTCGACAGGCGGGCAATTGATAGCGTTAGATCAGCTGCAGTCTGCAGATTTAGGATTATCTTTATTATATTAGTTTTTGTTAGTTCATAGTTATCTTTTATTTTTTCGCAGTAGTTCAATTATTTAGGGTTAAGTTTTTAGGTCAGACTCATGGGCTCCAAGTTAATTAATTGGGCCTCAAGTCATTAGGTCTATATATAGTTCTTTACGATTTAGGGTTAATTATCTTGGGATCATTGTTTAGGGACAGCAATAGCTGTAGGGCAGAGATATTTTTCTCTGAGGGCCTCGCAGGAGGAGTTTTATATATCGTATTTTTATTTTCTTTCTTATTTCTTCATCTTCATACGCCTTTACTCTATCATTGTCCATGTTCTCCTGTCTTGTGCCATAAATTTCTCATGGCATCCAAGTTTTTTTATGTATTTCTCTGGGTGTGATAAAATATTCAGGTTAAATTTGTAAAGTTTTAGCACAGAAAAGAAAATTGCTGAAACGATGGTTAAATAATAAAAAGTATTGCTGCATAACCCATGTCTGCTTGACAACTCCATTGATGGATTTATCCACCATCGAATAGTATCTCAGTCTTCACAGCTTGTTATATTCAGTTCCCCAAGACAATTCTGCATACTACTTAGGCTTGTATTTACACTAGTAACCCACGTGATATTTTATTTTTGTAATAGTAAGTAATAAGTAATTCTTCATACTATTCGGGCCTTTATTTTATTTGCTTCTGTGAAGGCAGCCATTGCATAATTATAGATGATTCCTGTTCCGTAATTTTGTTACTCTCATTTTTGCAGAATGTACTGTGGACGCCTTCTAAAGTAATTGCACGTCTGGGGAAAGAAATCAATGACGAAACTTCATACTTGTACTGGGCATATAAGGTACACTGGTTCTAAAAATTGTTCTTCACTAAGGTTCTTCATGTCTTATAGTTTCTCAGTGTAAATTCACAGGTCTTGCAAGAGCCGAAGTAGGTTATTTATCTAATTTTGTGGGCTAACATAATATGTCAGCCAGTTCTTCAACTTTGTTTCGTGTGACTCTTCTTGTTAAAGGATCAGTTCTTTATATTACCCAGTCAACGCCAATTTATCAGATTATTTTTCTATTCTTTTCTTGTTCGTCGCATCTTTCTGAAATCATTAATGTAAGGCCGGTAAGTGATTATAGAGGTAAAACCTTTACCAACCCAAGAAATAATTAGCCTTAATACATTGTTTCGTAAGTGATAATGGAAGGCTGGTAAGTAATATTTAGGCTTAAAACCTCTGCTCAGATGGATCTACTCCTGTTGTGACTTGTGATAGTGTATGTTTTAGGAATTTATCAGAATAACTGAACATAGCTAATCAGGTCCTTTTTTTTGCCTGTCTGTATTATGGTACTAACATTATTGGTAACTATTAGATTCGGCATATTTGGGGATATTTGTTACAAAAATGGATTGATAAGAGTTTTTTAGCAATGTGATATCTACTTAATGTCTGAATTGTTGGTCCTCATGCACCCTTGCAGAACAATATACCTGTTTTCTGCCCTAGCTTAACAGATGGCTCACTGGGTGACATGTTGTACTTCCACTCTTTCAAGAATCCTGGTTTAGTAGTTGACATTGTCCAAGGTAGATCACTTCCCATTATATGGCATTCCAGTTTACCTCCCTGGTTGATTAATGTTACTTTGTTGTATTACAGATATTAGGGCAATGAACAGTGAGGCTGTCCATGCTGGCCCAAGGAAAACTGGGATGATAATACTTGGAGGAGGGCTCCCCAAGCATCACATATGCAATGCAAATATGATGCGAAATGGTGCAGATTATGCGGTGTTTATTAACACTGCACAAGAGTTTGACGGGAGTGATTCAGGTGCTCGTCCAGATGAAGCTGTGTCCTGGGGCAAAATTCGAGGTTCTGCCAAGACAGTTAAGGTTTGGCTTTTCACATAACTCTATATCGCCGTTCCTTCTTAATTCCGATGTGCATTGTGTTGAAGGTAACTTTGGTGTAGACTCTTTAAGTCTCGGTCCTTTGTCGAAGCAGGTTCACTGTGATGCAACCATTGCTTTCCCTCTACTCGTTGCTGAAACCTTTGCGCAGAGAAAGGGATTTGCTGAAACAAGCTAGGGCCGTATCCCCTAATCCGGCCACATAGATCAAGACATGATTTGACAGTGACTTGATTATAAATTTTCTATATCCTGTTTGATATTTTTTCTTTTCCTGTGATTTTGCTTGGGCTATTGAATGACAATGTTACTGGTGATTTTTTTCACGAGATTGTCACTTTATATTATAACTAGTTTTTCACCGGTGCAATATGTTTTATGATTTTATCAAATATATTAGCTTTCATAACTTTATTGAATCTCACATTGAAACCTAAAGGCATCTGTAATTGTTTGTGCTAACTTCAATATTAATAAACTCCATCTCTAATAGTTTGCTTTACTATGCAACAGAAAAGAATATTCTAAAAACACTTATTTGTTCCTTCCTCATAAAATACAACAATTTTATTTGAATTGATACAAAATAAATTACTGCATAAAGAAAAATATATATTTTGGATCGCTAATATTCCAAATTTCCAATACTGCAGTACTCAATTTAAAAGAAGTGCTAACTGTAAATAGTTTAAGAAAGCTACTTCAAACAATATACAAATAAATGGATGCATTTTTTTTTCTTATTGTATTAAAACATATTACATTTATACACATTATATAACTAATCATACGAAACAAATTCAAATTCAAATTCATACAGACAATAATGAATTGTTTCTAAATCTTTAGGTACACACAAATTCACCACATTACAATAACTAAGAGGTGAAACATGTATAGACAAAAATGTAAGAGGGAAACAGCAGAGAGGTGAAGAAAATGATGACTTTAAAACACATTGAAATTTGATGACTCCGAAAATTGGAGCCTAATTTCTTAGTGTAAGGATATAGGAGTTAATGTTTTACATGTTTGTTAGTAATATTAAGGGCTATTGACGTTTAAATACACGAAACTTTGAGTTTATTTTATATTTTTTTTTTCATAAATTTTGAAAGTTGTCAAAAAATATACTCATGACTATCAATTTTACTAGGATTTCAAATTACGATCAAACTAAAATTGACATGACATGTCGAGTGACAAACGTTAAATGAGCGTCAGCTAAGGGAAAATTATATATTGTTCTTTTTTGAGATATTTAGTCGACTAGGTGGTGGGCCAATAGCTTCATGTGTTTTTGTTTGACGAATAGCTGAACTTAATTCACAAAACCTCCAAGCATTTAGCCATATTCTTTTTCATTGAAGTAAACTGTTGCTTCATTTGTTCCCTTATAAGCTTATATCTAGGGTAAATATCACTTTAAACTTCAAACTATTTTTTCACTATCAATTATATCCTGAACTATTAAAAATAATTTTTTAAACCTTGACTATCAATTTTGTATCAATTGTACCATTCGCTCACTTTTTTAGCTTAAAAAATTTGACGTGGCTCACCGGATACTACAATATATTTAGAATCATTCTTTTTTTGATCTATATTATATAAAACGACGTGATTATATGCATTACTCATTAAAAAATTAAAGGATGAAAAATGGATAAATGGTACAATTGATACAAAATTGATAATTCAAGGTTTAAAAAATTATTTTCAATAGTTCAGGATATAATTGATAGTGCGAAGATAGTTCGGGGTTTAAAGTGATATTTACCCTTATATCTATTATACACAAATTAATTTCATTAGTTTTAGCCAGGCCTCTACATTTTATATTAACTCAAAACTGATCAAATTAATTTAGATATCAACACATATATATGGGGATTAATTCGTCACTCAAACTCCAATTCTACAGATAGAGGTCGGGATGAATAACAAGGTTAAGGACACTATTATGAACCTCTCTTTTCAATACGAGGTGACCCCTAGAATAAGGAACATTGTGTTCTAATTAAAAAAAAATTATTTATTTCACTTACCATCATGTAATGACAGGCATTTTAATGTGGCAAGTATTAACTTAAAACTGTAAACTTTATCTTCCTTTTTTTTAATAGAATTCAGCAGAAGATTACAAATTTTAATATAAACTCGGATAATGGCAAAGCATGTTATAAATCTCCAAAGGTGGTTTTGGCTGGAAATGCAAGTTGACAACTCAACTTTTATATAGCCTTAATATATTATCTAGATGAGATAAATTACCGTAAAATACACAGAACTTTGAACCTTGTTTTATTGTTACACGTGATCAGCGAAAAGGCTTTACATTTGCAACCCAGTATTGATTCAATGTTTAGGAACATTATTCAAATCAAATATCTAATTCGATCCTTCCATTCATATCCGCAGCTGAAAATTAAATGAAGCTCTCATGGCAATAAACTCTATATGTCGAATATTATAACTTTACAATAAATTCAATACACAAAACCAATCCAAATCGCCTAAAAAAAAAAAACAATCCAAATAATCATATCGTTGGCCTTCCGACCATCACTATAAACATAAAAAATATCAGCAGCTGCCGACTTTCAACCTCTAACCAAGCAAGAAATTGATTAACAGCAGTGTCCATGAAGAATAGCAACTGAGTCACGTGATACGACACCTTCAAGAACGATTCATTCTGAGGGACTGCACAAGTGCATCATAATCCGGGAGCTTTGGATGAACATGACTAGCTTTTTTGGCACTATCGTTTTTGTTTAAAGAATGCTTGTCCAGAGATGATACCTTTGGATTTTCACTACCAAAAGATGCGCCTGCACCTGCGACTGTGCCTGTATCTGCCTTTTGTGGGGGATTAGCCAGTTTTTCTATAGCAGATGAATTCTGGGAGATCTTAGACTTTTGCACTATGTTGGAAGTTGATTTTCCTGTCTCTGGAGTTCCCCACGAACTTGAACTTGCGGGCTTAGCAGCAACTTCGGCTGGTATTTGCTGCTCAGATTTTCCCAAACGACTAGACTTCCCACTCGAGGGCTGAAACTCTTCTTGATTATCAGGAGCAAAGAAGCTTGAAGGTTGTTTTCCCAGGCCATTATGAGAATCATGGACTCCAGGCTTGAGTCGTTCTTTATACTCCTGCTTCGTTACAGAAGTTTTTGAAGAGTCTGTAGATCCCCAAGTATTTGATTTAGTAGGCAGAGAAGTCACACCAGAGATAGGTTGCTCATACTTTTCCTCTATACCCGAGTTTGTCCTGTATGACTCATGCCTTTTTGGAGTTTCAGTGTGGTAGGATGTTGTGGGTTTTCTATCTATGCCATCAGAATCAAGTGCTTCAGATCTCAGATGCATCTTTGGATTAGAATTTGTCATGGAACTAGAAGGAGAAGCTTTTGTTCTTCGAGAGATCCCACTTCGCGTATGACTTTTCCTGGAAACAGGCTCCCTTGGAGGATGCTCATCCAAGTCACTGTCATCAGAACAAAAAACTGAATTTGAAGATCCTAGTGCCAACTTTGCTTTTCTTGTTACATCACTACGAGGCTGTTTAAGAGCAGAACTCTTTCGTGAATATTCTTCTTCTTCAGAACTGTCACTATCTAATTCAGAGTGCAAATTTTGAGTTGTTGAGGGTGTCTTATGTTCTGGCGTCGTGCCAAAATCGTGATTCTCAAGAGATGGGATGGTGGAACTTGTATTTGTGGCAGTATTCTCCTCCTCCTTGACAGATGATGATGCATTCAATCGGCCCTTAAAGAAAGGCAGATGGTTGTGACCCTTGTGGCGTAACCCACCAGTCAATTTTCCAAAATTCAGACCCTCTCCACTCTCAGGATCAGATTCATCACCAATCTTATTCGACATCAGAGAGTCTTTAGATCCCAATGCTGGCTGTTCAGCAGATGGCTTCAAATCTGCATCAAACATGTTAACTTGGCTTCTTTTCCACTGTGTTTTATCAGACGAACTTCAATTCATCATCTGAAGAAAGGGAAAACTGTTTACTGCCAAATCCTAAAGATCCTTCATTCTTAGAGGGGGATCCAACTGAGTGTACGGTTTCTTCATCAAACTGTAAATTAACTAATCGACCTCTTTCATTTTGTTCATGTGAAAGATCTCTAGAATCTTCTATCATACTAGTGTTTCTGTCCTCGTCACTTTCTGAGGATGACCCATCAGAATTATCAAATCTCACTGCTGGTGTACTATCCAGTTCAGAATCCTCTTTAACTGTAGTGTTCTCGGAAATATCAGGGAATGAACTTTCTCCCATAAAATATAATGGTGGAAGAAGCAGACTCTACCGTATTGTTCGAGCCAGATCTAGGATCCCAAGAATCTATGTTTATTGATGTTCGCTCAGGTGATTTTTGGCCTAAGGAGTGCAGATGAAATTCTAAATCCTGCTCATCATATACAGGGCCTCTATCAAGCCCAGGAACATCACTCTCAGTATCAGATTGGTCAAAAGCAGCAGCAACAAAGTCGTGAGAGCTTGTGTTGGGGGCTTCTTCATGAATGAAAGTCTCACTGATACTCACAGAAGGATCTTCACCAATATCATTTTCAAACTTCTGATCCTCATAATTTGCAAACACATTCACATAATCAGAAGTACCAGACTGAGAATAAGAAGAGCTTAAACTTTTCTGTCTTCCAGTCATGCCTTCTCTGAGATTCTCAACTTTCTCTGGCCAGCCATTTTCATTTTCATTTTCAGTCTCATAACTGAAGGACTGTTTCCTCATAACCATTTCTGATTCTACCTCCTTTGAGGAGTTTTCCTGAGTATACTCATGTACCGATGGGACACCATAATATAAAGAGTCATCATCAGCTGAAGCTTTAGACTTGGAAGAAACTGCTTCAGATCTCGCATAAGGCATTGGATTGCTAGGTTTAATTCCGTCTATTTGCTCATTCCCTAACCTAGTATATTCTGAAGACGATTTGTTCACTGATGCTTCAGAAACTCTTTTAAATGAATTCAAGTTGGATGGAGTTTCAAGTCCATCACCTTTTAAAGTGTAAGCATCTGAGTTATGTGGTTCAGTAGAATACTGCTCCAAAATCCTACCATGACTTGAAAGTTCAGCAGCAGCTCTAGCAGCCATACTTGCTCGTTCTGCTGACTCAGCAGCTGCCCGTGCCGCAGATGCAGCATCCTTGAACTCCATATTCCACCTTTGTCCATTGAGGTGGCTACTATGGGTAACTTCTTGAAATAATTGTGGCATCTCCTCACCTATTAACGGAATTAATCAATAATACACTTAAGAAGGCACATCAACTGCAATAAAATCAACAGTTATTACTCCATTGAAATAAGTATATATACCTGCAGGCCCAGCTTTGGGTTCAAATGTTGTGCTGGCACCAGAAGTTCGGGCAGGAGGTAGGTTTTCTGCTCCTACTGAAATTTTAGCATCCTGCTGAACAGAGTTCAGTGGCGAACTATTTATGTTGCTGCTTGGGTGAGCATGGACTTCTGCAACTTCAAAATGAGGAGGAACAGAATACAGTTCATTATCCTTCTTGGTGGAACTTGGCTCACCCTGGTAAAATAGGAGTTATACATGAGTGCTTTTGAAATTTTTTCAACTTATAGAGCATAATGATGCACAAGAATACTACTTGCAGAATCTCAAAATTCAACTAAACCATTTTGGCAAAAATCAGTGGCACATACCGAATGTTTCTCTTCAAATGACTCAGGATCCCATTTAACATTGTGTTCCTCTGCTATAGCACTCAGAATTTTAATTTTGGTCTGTCCATCAGGTGCTATAGCAGATAACTTCTCCACCAACTGCAATTACAGAAGACGAGACAGATTAAGAAAACTCACCAGGCATGTCAGTTTGACGAGCTATATAAAAAACTAATAATGATATTCATCATATACCAGGCGGCTGACACCACACTGCGGACGAAGCTCTATGGCAGAAGTGATGAACTCTTTTCCATATTTTGCTGAAAACTGTTTCCTTACATCTAAAAGTTCAGGTACATCCCCACATCTTGGAGATGCAAAAACAATACTTGCTATTGCTTCCTTCATATCAATGGGGCAATTCCTGCATGAATAATCGGCAAGCAAATTAAAAACAATGCCTCATGAGCAGAAATATGAGCATTATTGGGTGCATAATATACGTACTTTTGGGTCTCAATTATTGGCAGACGTGCAACAATAAGTTCACAATAAATCTCAAGAAGATCATATGCACCCATCATCTTCTCTTCCCTAATCACATGTTCAACCTGAAAACGATAAGGTTAGCACAAAAGGTCAATCTCTTTTAAGAGAAGTGTTGGAATATAAAGGAATAGCAGAGTACAAAAGGACATTTATGGTTTCGAGTTGGATACAAGATTGAGCTATAACAGCTTTTGGGATAAGCTGAAGTACTTGCAGCAAGCATGATGACCCAGGTCAAAAACACATGACTAAGAATATGTTATGAATCATTAATATGACCGTGATCATATTTATGAATTATGATTGAATACTTTGCTATTAGCATATGAATTATGATTGAATACATTGCTATTAGCATCTGCAAGTATATTCAGAAGGACTGAATTAAAATTTCCACACAGCTAAAAGTAATGTGAAAATTAAAATAAGTCCTATTTATATATCAACTAAAGTGCCAGAATCCAGCTGCCCAGTGCACAAAGGCCAGGTTCAATGCTAACCGATTTGGCAGGACATATCACATTACAACTAATCTGAATGAAATTACAGTTTGGCAGATAAGAACATCGAGGATTTCTATTGCACAATAAAAAACATAGGTGTGAAATTTCTTATATTATATACTTGGTAGCATTATAATGCAGTACTTTAACTCCCTCTGACTCCAGAACCAATGATAAAAATTTGTAAGAACATGCCACAAGCTCTTTATTGTTAGCATAAACAAGAAGAATATGTTTGTCTTGGTCTTTCCATGAAACACTTGTTAGTGAGGATCATAAGATTTGCCGAAATAGTTATTCTAAACCTAAGCTTTCTCCAAACCCCTTTTCCTCTGGAACTTATGAGAATGGACAGTAATATGATACTCCCTCCATCCCGTAAGAGTATGCACTTTTGCCATTTTGATACGTCCCACAAAAGTGTGCACTTTCAACTTTTGGACACTACCCCAGTAAAAACCCCTTGTTTTTTCTCCCCAATATCTCAACTTATTCATAATACTGCTACACTCATAACACATCAAAAAGTGGGCCCCTTCCAATATCTCAACTTATTCACAATATTCTCTTTCTCCACTCATAACACACTCACCTAACATTTATCAAAACTCATGCCGGTAAAGACAATGCACACTCTTATGGGATGGAGGGAATATCAAACAAGACTATTCACAGCATAATGTTAATGCATTAGTTCCTGAGCTTTATCCATCTTAAAATTTATCGCAAATCAAGACGGACCCCATTGAAAGTCATCTACTTTAACACATCCAAATAAATTGTTCAAGTAACATGTATAATCACCCGAATTTTAGCCGTCTGATCCTGCCCAGACTCGAGTAGCTGTGCTATTTCCCTCTTCATCTGCTTCACTTGCACCTCTTTCTTGTTTCTCAGGAGCTTTATCCTCGAAGCCGCCAATCTCAACGACGTCTTGCTGCATCCAATTCAACACATACTAGTTATACTCTAATACAGCAAAATCAACACCAATTCGCATTAAAAGAATATGAAAACCTCCGAATTTAGTGGACAGAATCAGACCAATAACTACAGCAAATTCCAACAATAGACTGCCACAAATAAATTCGAAAAAAACACACACACGAGACTGCATGATCTATATTTGAATGTGTGGAGATTGAGGAAGATCTACCATTTTGTAGGATTAAAACTCCTGGAAAGCATGTCCTTTGAATTCTGCAAAAACTTTGATTTCTTCATCTTCTAAAATTGCGATCGCTGATGCTAATCTTTGAAACTAGTAGACCAATAAAGTCGGGTCTCCCCTTAAGATTTATATATACCACTGAAAATTTTCGATGAGGAGAGAAGTTGATCTGAATCGGTTTTGGTCGTTGATGAATACAACTCTATCTTTTCTATGACATATAGTAATAGTAATACTCCTATTTTCACATAATAGTAGTATTTTATTTTCACATAAGTCATTATATATGGATGATTCGATTTTCCAGGTTGGGAAAATGACGTATCCTGACCACATTGCCCTTTCATTATGACATCAGTTATTATTATTATTATTATTATTATTATTATTATTATTATTATTATTATTATTATTAATATCAGTTGAGGAAAGTTCTTTTCCCATCTTCATTTTATCTTTTGTTTTTTAACGAAAGCAGTCCTTTGCTATCTTGCAAATATATTTGAGTAAGACGGCATTCACATTAGATTTCTCAAAATTTTACTCTTAAAAATACTTTTAAAGTTTTCTCTAAATTATTTTTAACCATCCCTGTTTTATAATTGCACACAGCAGCTCTCCTATTTTTTATTATCTATTTTATAAATTTAGGATTAGATTTAAGGGGATATAAATTTAGGATTAAATTTGAGGGGGTGTAAATTTTTTATGAACCCAACTTAATATAGGTGATCTGTTGGATGATCATTTTATCTCACTTTTTTTTTATTATTTTAGCTCAAATTTAAAGTTAGGATTACTTTTGAGAGATCTGCTCATATTTTAAAAGGGGCTAAATAATAAAATATATTTTTAAGTCATTATTATATATTTGTCCAATTCTATCATTTAATAATATTTGTGGTGGTCTTTGAAATTTTCGACACGTATTTATTGGTCAAAATTGATCGTTTAAAATAAATTGATCTCGATAATTAAAGATAAAAAATTGTGATAGGATGTATGAGATATATTTAACTATTTATCCAGTAAAAGAATCTACTTAATTATTATTAATTCTGATTTATTTTTTCTCTTTTGGATCCGTAATTCCATATGCTTTGCTCTGTGTTCTTGTTTCCTGCAGGTTACAATTCCCAAGTGACCAAGTCCTCTTGTACATATTATTATAACTAGCTTTTACCCACTCGTGCGACGCACGATAGACATTGAAATTAAATGATAAATTTAAATAAATATAAATAATAAAAAAGTCAAATACTTACAAAATATTCCTTTCGCCCCTCAAAATTATTCATACTTTTCATTTTTGGTACGTTCCCCAAAATTATGCATATCCTATTTTTGGACACTACCCCACATATAATTTTAACAATTTTACTCTTTTAACTTACACTATTTACTCATAATATAGTACTTAACAATACCCTTGATGTGGGACCCTATCTCCACTATCATTACTACAAACAAATTTTTATTAAAACTCATGTCGGGTTCAACCATGCATAATTTTGGGGGACAAAGACAGTATATTTTAAAAATAAAATATAATAATTCACATCAATTAATCATTAAAATTCTGAAATTAAAAATATAAATTTTTAATTTATACAAAGTGTAATAATAATTATAATTATTAAATAAAATTAATAATTATTAGATGAAAATTTGCATTATGCATATTACAATATTATTCATCATAATAAATATTTTCATACACAAACATAAATAAAAAGTACTATTTTTTTTTCAAATTTATTCATTTTAAATTCGTCTTTGATGATTTTCGTACTATATTAAATTTAAGATACATATTTATTATATTTTCATGAATCAAATTTGATGGTGTTTATAAAATAATTAAAATAAAAAAATAAAAAGTAGTGAAAAAATTGGTGGAGGAAGATAGAGAAAAAGAGAAAAAAAATGGAGGACAAAAAAACTCTTCTTTTATATATTATATAGATTACTTACTTAATGTCTTTATTATTTTATGACTTGGAGGAGTTGGGAAGATGGAGCAGTGGAGTTTGAACTCGGGACCTATTAATGTCTTTATTATTACAACTATGACTAATAATAAAAATTAAATCCCTCAAAAAAAAATATACTAACAAAAATTAAAAGTCAAGTAAAGTCAAGTGGTTGTAACGCTAGAAGAATTAATTGTAGGACACTACAACGTGCAACGCGGTAATATGAATAACGAGAAATCAAAATAATTGGAATAATTTAAGGCCTCCGCGTGGGCTTCACTTGTGGGCTAAGTATCTATAAAATGCGACATATTCAGCTTCCACGAATTTACCTCCAACCGCGTAAAATATGTTTTATTTATAGTTATTGCGCTTAAATACATAAATTTTGGGTTCATTTTAATTTTTTTACGAACTTTGAAAGTTATCAAAAAAATATACAAATTTAAATTTTTTTTACGAACTTTGGGAATTATCAAAAAATATCTAAACTTTAGCTCATTTTATTTTTTCCTACGAAATATATTGTTATAAAAAATAATTAAAATAATTCTTTTATTTTATTTTTTTTGTAAAACGTTGTCGTTTTGATTACGAAATGTATATTTTAAAATAAAAAAATCATGTCTCTCATGAATAATTTTCATCTATCGTTAAATTAATTAAGCTAGCTAGTTAATTATAAAATAATTATTTGCATCATTTTTTTATGACAATATATTTCGTGGGAAAATACAAAATGAGCCAAAATTCGTGTATTTTTTGGCAATTCTCAAAGTTCGCGGGAAAAAATAAAAGGGTAAAGGTGCAGATTGCCCCCTGAACTACACCCCCTAGAGCGTTTACCCCTCATACTCGGTCAATGCGCGTTGACCTCCCTGAACTCTCGAAACAAGATTGCCCCTCGCGTTTAACAGCTGTTAAACGCCGTTAAACCTTTTTTTTGCGGTTCTCTCTCTCTTCCACCGGCTCAGATCATCGTCGCCCCTCAGGCCGGAGGCGGGTAGAGAGGGCCGAGTTTGCATGATGCTGCATTTCCAAATGTGAATCCACCAAAATTGGCAGTCGTTGCAGGATGCATTCCCCCAAAGAAGAAGTTCCTAAAAATCTCCTCTGCATCAACGCCGGTCTCATAAAACCCGTTGAACCCACGCATCCCATTACCACCACCTTTGTCTCTCCTCTCGTAAACCGGCTCATCCGATCCCACAACGTCATATTTCTTGCGGCTCTCCTTGTTGCTCAAGCACTGGAACGCCTTTGAGACCATCTTGAACGCCTCCTCCGTGCTGGGAGCCGTGTTCTTATCAGGAAGGACCTTCAAAGAAAGTTTCATATATGCCTTCCGAACATCCTTACCCGTGCAATTCTTCTCCAACCCCAAAATCTCATAGTAATCTTTCTTCATCTTAATCTCTCTGACAACAGTCATCTGGTCGTCGTTGTAGGTAGCCGATGCGGCGGATGAAGACGACGTTGATCGCGCGGCAACCGGAACCCTACGTCGGGGCCCGCTTTCAGAAGGATCGGAGGGATTCTCATCGGTGGGTGCATTAGGGTTCTTATCTTCCACCGGTGAAGTGTTGAGATTGGACAGGAATTGGTCAATTTGAATGGATGGGTCTAACCTACGGGCTTTGTTGAGGAATTTGAGGGCGCGATCTTCGTCGCCCGATTGAATTAAATTCTTGGTGATGTTCAGACACTTCAAGGCTTCATCTTTGTTCCCATCCATCCTTTCCTGCAATAAACGAGATGAGACTCTCAACAGAGAGCAAACGTATGTGGCAAGTAGGGATATCAATCGGTTCGGGTTCAGTTATCCATACCCGAATTTTCGATTACCCGAACCCGAAATTTCCATATTTCACTAACCGTTCCCGAACCGTTTTAGGTGTTCGGTTACCCGATTCGGTTATTTGGGTATCCGAAATAACCATTATAAAATTAAAATTTAAATAATTTGCTAGATAGATGATTTGAACCTAGTCTTTAAAAAATACACAAAGCAACTTATCCACTAGACTAAAGCTCATTCTTATACTTTAAATATATTATAATTTTATTTTAGCTAAGACTCGATTTTTTTTTAAAAAAATAAATAAATTAATGAATTAATAATTAAAATATAATATATATATATATATTAAATAATTTATTAAATAATTTTCGGTTATTTCGGTTAACCCGTTTCGGTTATTGGGTTAACCGATAGCAGGAATTTTTCTAAAAATGATACCCGAAACCGAACAGATAACCAAAAAATTCGGTTATTGGATACCCAAATCCGGAAATTTTGGTTCGGTTAACGAATTATCCAAAACCCGATAACCAATTAGACAGTCCTAGTGGCAAGAATCGAGAGGTGAACTTACAACAAAAATTCAATTGGATTGGAATGAATTAGGGAAGTTGTGCGATGAACACAAAGTTAGAGGGGCGACAACGATATGAGCCGGTGGAAGAGAGAGAGAGAGAACCGCAAAAAAATGGGTTAAGTATCAAATAAGCCTCTAACGTAGAGACCCTTATCACTTCTGGCACCCTATGGCCAGAGGTGTGTCAACTAAATCCCTGAAGTACCTAATTTCCTCCAATTAAGTCCTCAGACTTAATGGAGAGTGAACACCGTTAATTATTTTTATTTTTTTATTTTGTTGGTAGTGGGACCCACACCTTCTTCTTCACTAAACTCGTCGGAAACACGCCGAACAAATTAAGGACATTCACTGTCAAAAAAGGAATCGTTGGGGAAATCATCCTTGGGTCAAAACTTTGTATATGGATCTACGGCTGGAAAAAAAAGGAAGGGTGTCGCTCAAGGGTATAATCCGATTTGAGTTCTAGAAAAGAATGGGGGATTTATTTTTTCCAATCGGAAAATTTGACCGGTAATTCTCAAAAAGAAATCGAAGAACTTTGGGCGTCACAAGATCATCTTCGTCGGTTCTATCTTGGAAGTCAGGGAGGTAAATCAGGGGAGCTAAAATCCACACTCATCGAATCTCTTGGCACATAGGAAATGGCACCTCACAGGTCCACAGAAAGAAAGAATTTACAAAAGGGGAAAGAAGCCAAATCTGTACAAAAGATGTGGTCCCACCACCAACAAAATAAAAAAAATAAAAATAGATAACGGTGTTAACTCTCCTTCAGGCGCTTAGTTGACACATCCCTGATCATACGGTGCCAGAAGTGAAAAGGGCCTCTACGTTAGGGCTTATTTGATACTTAACTCCCCCCAAAAAAAGTTTAACAGTGTTTAACAACTGTTAACCACATGGGGTAATCTGCAGCCTTATTTCGGGAGTTCAGGGAGGTTAATGCGCCTTGATCGAGTATGAGTGGTAAATGCTCTAGGGGGTGTAGTTCAGGGGGCAATATGCACATTTACCCAAAACAAAATAAGTCAAAATTTGTGTATTTTTTGATAATTTTCAAAGTTCGTGGGAAAAATTAAATAGATCCAAAGTTTGTTTATTTAGACGTCAATAATCCTTTATTTATTTATTTGAGAGGATAATTGAAAAATATGTTTTGTTTTTAGGCGAATTGGAAAATAGCATGTTAGATGAACGCATTAGTAGTATTTGCAGTATTGAAATGGCAGGAGGTGCATTAAGAGTCCTTTTATAACCTGAAGCAAAAAAAAGAGAGTATTTTTATAACCTTTTTTTGTGCATTAAAGTGTATTTTTATAACCTTTTTCTTCTTACCCAAAAAAAAGAATTCCTTTTTCTTCGGCCAGAAACACATGCTGTGCCTCAAACTAACGCTGTCCATGGCAGGAGGTGTCTGTATCTTGGGCAATGCTGAATTAGAATTTTATCATGGGCAATGCGATTAGAGCTTTTTGCTTAATATAAGTAGCCTTTTGATGTAGCTACTTTTATTTATGTTAAATGATTTATTATACTACAATAATGAACAATGAACATTTATTATATAGTCCGATGATGCAAGAGACATCCACATGACTACATCTAGTGTATTTATAATTAATTAAACTCATGGTGCTCATGTTGAAAGCAATTTGATAAAAAAAAATAGCTCATCATTTTAAAGACAAGTCATATATTATCAATAAAACAAATATATAACAAATCAGATACAAAATTATCACAATACAACATGTCCTATCTATTCATATAGTCATTCATATTCACAATCAATATGATAACTTGAATAAAATGCCAAGAATCTGAATCCATACTTGATTCAAGCAGTTTGCAAAAGCCATCAAGAACAATAATAAGCACATTTTGCTGATCACTAGTATAATAAGGAATACATGAATTAACTTTCACTTAAATGTATAAAATAAAATAAAAATTGAAAAATCTTGCGGAATATCCACAGTAGTAGAGAATACCAGAAAAAGAATGCCAAAGAAGATCAATGAGCAAGTAGCTGTTACTGGGATTCATATTCTCGTGGAGATAATTTAGCCACAATATAGGCCAAATCCAGAAAGAAATTTTCCCCGGTAACAAATTCCTCAACCATTTTACCAACTCTCTCTCTTTACCTTAATGTTTTACTGTATTTAGCTACTATACTAAAGTTCTTCTTTTGGAGTGCCCATCTGACTTAATAGAATTGCTATGTCCATCCCTTGTACCATTGTAGGTATTGCTGTATCATATGGGCAGACCTTAGAAAACCCTTCCTTCCCTGATTTATGGACATTCTTTATGCACTTTTTGAACTCCTCGTGGCATTGAATGTTGATCATACCTGATTATGATTGATGGATGAATTCAGAGACAATTTTTAAGCAAAATATAAACATCTATTGACTAACAAACAAACAAACACACAAACAAAACTCATCTCTGTGACAAGTTTTATGTGGACAGCATGATGGGAATTTTACTCTACCTCACCAGGGGCATTTCAGTTAAGTAGCTAACTATGTAAAGTTAGATCAATTTGAAAATGCAAAAAGTGAAAATCAAATCACACTGAAGTTGCTATAATGCTCCAGGTGCACGAACAATTTGGTGCCAAGAATTACCTCTAGTTAAAGAATGCAGCATTAGTTAAGCTCACTCTCCATTTCTTACAATGAACAATCCATTATTCACAGACATTTTAGGTCATATTGCAAAGTCATTAAGGTTATAATAGAAGCTGATGTTGATGTTAATGTTATGAGCTGGACTAGCAGATGACAGAAAATACATCTTGCAGATGTGCACCAAAGAGGATCGGTCTTTCATCAAAAGAGTGGCTCCATTGAAGTAATCAAATTCTTTGTGATCATAACCAATTTCATGACATCGTTGTAATCCTGATGTCTGCGTGAGACATCAACGCCATGAGCTCTATATTTGACATGCTGAATGTTATTGATGATCCCAGATATGAAATTAAATTTCTCAGGTAGCCCTAAACTTGTTAGATAGTACATCCCTAGCATGACTCAAAATTGGCATAATCAAGAACCATACACCTTTTGGATTCATCAGTGCTTCATGAGTGATAGTGGCTTGATCAATAAAGGAAATGACAGAAGGAGAGAAGGAACCACAGACAACATGGATATGAGTTGATCATTGATAAATCCAAAAGGTGGAAGCTGGATTCTAGGGAGGAGATTTATATTAATTGTGATGGTGGATAGAGCTAGGTATCATCATTGTAACTAAGAAGAAGGGAGCATACAATTACATTTCCTTTTGATGCACAAGTGGAACTGTGGAGGTAAGTTTGAGAGAAACTAGAGTAGAAACAATTGTCGTGAGAGGCAATTAGTTTGCATGATAATGGAGATTTTATTGAACCAAAGATTTTGCTAATCATAACATGGCTTTCACCGAAAAATAAAACCAAAGATTCTCATACCATGTGCAAGGATGATTTAAATAAGATAAAATAGGCCAAGTCCATGGATCTTATTTGATAGAAACTTCAGTCAGGACAAAATCTCAACTATTTCAAACAAGCAAGACTACTCAAAGAAGGAACAAAATTGAATTTAGCCAACTGAAGTATTTATAGACAAACCAGTGAAGTTGGGTTCTATCAAGCAACAACCCAACTGAACTGAGTTAAGATAAACTCAGCAGCACAGTGAAAAGCATAAGGCTTTTGAGTACAGTTTAGCCAACTGACGTAGTTATAGACAAACCAGTCGAGTTGGGTCAATCAAGAAACAACCAAATTGAACTGAGTTAAGATAGACTCAGCAGAACAGTGAAAAGCATATGGTTTTAGTTTATAGCAAATAATAAGAAAAAACATGTTCCCAAATGGAGCCAATTGTTTACCACCAAGTTCTCTCGTGTGATTTGGAATTTAATATTCCTATGGATAGAAACAGGAGCTATTAAGAAACATCTTTTGACTGATCAGTAAGGTAACCAGACCACTAAGAGAAATATGTGGCACATGATATAAAAATACATGAAGCTACATGTAAGTTGGTAAGATAGTACATATTGAAATAAACTTGAGAGAATTAATTTAGATGGATGGGGATTTCATTACAGACAGAAAATGTTCCAAAAGCAACAGAAATCATCAGCCTAGTAGTATAGGGCAAATTAGGAGGAAGATATTGTCCTAAAATGCTAAAACTACCAAATATTTAGTAATTTACAAGGATTTGACTGTTGATGTACGATGGTATGACTTTACATAAGAACCTTGACAAAGGCAAGGCGAAGAAGGATCATTACAATCTCATATGATTATGCAATTATTCGTCAAGTTTAGTTGAATTCATGTCGAGGAATGCCTAAAGATTACTAGATACAAAATTCCAAATATCCAATATTTATTATCAAGCAAACAACTCTAGAAGAGAAAGCAGTATTCCACTAGCACAAACATCCACAATGTTCGTTCCACTCTCAAATATCATGTTTTGAATTTTGATTATCACAAGCACATAGTTTAAGTTTATCTGTTTTGAATTACTCCGCAACCATTTCTAGCATCAGTTCGACAGCTATGCTTTTGCATGGCCACAGTGCCAATCAGAGATCTGGTCCCCAATCAAGCAAAATGTTTTGAAGTAAAATTTCAACATCCATTCTCTTCAATATACCCATAAAATGCTGAAGCACAATTATCGCTATAAATGAAATGACATATATGTCACTGTTATTCTAGTGCATAGAACTTTATATTCCAGGCCACCATAATCAACTTACAACTACAGTATGCTTATAACACAAATAATCAGATAACATAGACAGATAAAAGAAAAGGTTCAAAGAGTAACTTTTTCTCAAACAAAAGAAGGTAGAAGGCATTGAATCAGACAGACAAAGACATGCTCATTCATATCAAGCAATCGCTCTCCTATTCATATGGTTTTGACTTTTGAGATTCAGTTTCATAATCCGCATAATAAGATTAGCAGTCAAGTAATTACCATTTATGCCGACACAGTCATCGTGAATTTGGCAACAAGCATCCACATCATCACATGGTTTCTCCCCCGGACATCCGGTCCATCCTACTCCGCAGTACTTCCCATACCTAATCCCAATCGCTAAAGCACACATTTCAGAAGGAAGAAATAAAAACATAACTGAATCACGAATAATCGTCAAACGATATCGACGAAACACTTACTGTCACAATTCTCCGCCACACAGGTTGTGCTGCACCTGACCTGTTATCCACATTTAACAAATCAAGGAACACAAAAAGTAGAAATCCGGAAGCTGACATGGAATAGCGAACGAATACCTGAGAATCATTGGTGGATTCAGCAATAAGAACGGAGAATATTAGCAATGCGGCGGTCCGATGTAGAAATGCGGCGGGTCGCAGCAGCATTCTCTCCCAGAAATGGTATGCAGCAGAGCAGAGCTGTGGGTTTGTTGGCTTGAATGTATAGTCTCTTGGCTTTGTGGCGTTTCAGTTAAGAAAATGAGGTTGTGCATTTTGGTATAATTGTAGGTAGGGAAGAAGCGAACTGAATGACGAAAATAGCCCTCCTAAAGGTTTGGAATCTGCGTGGCCTCTGCTGTGCCATTGGTCAGCCGGCTTTTCCGCATCATCATTTGTCACTGCGATGTGGGGCAAATTCGGAAGATTATTTGGGTTAGCTCCATTAAAACTATATACTACAACTCATTATTGAGACTCCGAATATTCAAGTAAATTAATTTACAAAATTGTCATATGAGCATAGGGTTGTGAAATGGAAATTAATGACGTACTTAGCCTAATGTAACAAAATCCGAATAAATTACTCCCATGACTTCAGCTTTTATTTTATTGATTTTTTTTAGTTTCATTAATCTTCAATTTAGAACACGAAAATGACGCCATAGTTAGGTGGACAACTAAACAAATAGAGTTGCAATTGCTTATTGGATATTCCTGTAATAATAGGTCAACCTGAAGAAATTTAGGATATAATTTTCCATGTGATTCCACTGCAGATGTTGCCCCTATCGAATAGAAACAGAAGGGACCAAACCATAATTTGTCCGGTTTAATTGCCCTTTTCTCTCTCATGATTAATTAATTACAATATACTTTATCCCCCCCCCCCCCCCCCCCTTAAAATTACAATTAATCTGTGCATATATAATAAGGGAAATTATATGGAGCCATAATTATGGCTGCCATAATACCCTTGAAATTGTATGGAAACTATCTATGGCTAAAATGTCCTTGAAATATTTTGATATATATTATACAATTGCCAAGCGTGTAGATTAACTCCTCTAATTTCCAAACATAACAAAATCCTTGAAAAGAGAAAGAAGACTGAAAGCAGCATAATTACCTCCTTAAATTAATTCTTCAAATTGATATGGGTGATATTAAAATAGGACGTCTAATGCCATACGAAAAAAAAGGACGTCTAATGTCAAATTTAAAGTTTTTTTTAATTTATTATAATTTTTTTAATATATATTCCTAATTATAAAAGAATCTTTTTATATTACAAAAATTTTAATGTATTGAAATTTTATAATCCATGAAAATGTTATTCATTATTATTACTATTATCCTTGTCTTTAATAAAAACAATGAGAAATTAGTAAATTGGAATTGAATTGGAGAAATTATAATTTGAACCCGATATATATATATATATATATATATATATATATATATATATTTGTGCGAATTTTAGATTATGTGTAGATTGTTATTTGTGCGAATTTGAGTGTTAACATGGCTACACAAATTCATTATTAATATTTATAAAATTAATTAATAGGATAGTAGGCAAATTTATATTACAAATTAGATATTTGAACTTTAGGTACCCATTTACGTACCTACTAACAATATGATTGAAAATTTTAAAGAAATTGCGACGTTCTAATTTGAGGATCGTTAGTAATACTTTTTGTTTCTCTCTTTATCTTTGGATTCCTATCTAATGATCAGGGGCGTAATCCTGGACGTGAAGAATAAAATAGAAAAGCTTTCTTGATTAATTTTTAAATTTTCTTAGTATTTTCTCTATTCACATGTTCCACTGAGATTTTCAAAAATTAAAAAAAAAGGAAAAAAAAATAATAAAATAAGATATTAATATATAAATAAAATATAAATATAAATAAAACCTTAACCTCGGTTCGTTTCATATTGACTCAATCCACACACTTTAGGTACCCATTTACGTACCTACTAATAATATGATAGAAAATTTTAAAGAAATTATGGTGTTCTAAACTTGAGAGATCGTTGAAGAAAACTTAGAAAAAGATGAAATTATTTTACTCTACAGTTGAGAGACCACCGAAGAAAACTTAGAAAAAAGAAGATATGTTATAGAAGTTTCTTTTAAGAAAGAAACAAAAAAAGTATAAATTCAGTTGATTTGGTGTGGTTTAAACAATATATATAATGCAAATTTTATTTGACAAAAAATAAAGTGAAGATGAAATTAATAATTATTAGATGAAAATAAAGCATAAATGCACCAAAGAGGGACTAATCCCTAGTCAAGACAAACTATGAGAAAGCCTTTACCACTATGTTGTTTAAACAATTCAATATTAAGAATGAGTTTTAATAATAATATACATATAATAATTATGTGGATCTATAAATTAATTAATTTTCTAACTCTTTATAACAAAGAAAATTCGAAATGAATTGATTATGATCGTTTAAAATGTCAAAATTCTTTTATTCTATTATATAGATGTAATGACCCGACTTTTTATTAAGGATTATATACTTTTAATTACTGATTTAAGGATTGATTATGGTAATTAGAGTTCAGCATCCATTAATAAAATACGAACTTATATGAATTTGATAATTTATATATGTGATGATTTATTTATTTTTATTTTCAATAGATGATGCACTCAAAATATATTTTGAGTCCATTAATTTATTGTGGAGAATTTAACACTGAAGTGTTAAATATGAATCTTTTATCGATTGTTTACTTAAGCCCATGAGTAATTTAATTTATGTTAGAAGCAAGCTCAAATGGATTTTATGCTTCAATAAGAATTAGGCTTATATGTCTTAATGTATTTAAATGAGTTTGGAACCATATAATTAATATATTAATCTCTTAGATATTTTAATTTGAATAATCCTAAGCATGCTGAATCCTAAGCATGCTGAAGAATTTACTACGCATGCTGAAGAAATTCTTCAGTCATACAAAGCTAGCTGAAAGTGTTCATACCTGTAAGTTGAAGAATTTCCACGACCCTCACCACCCCATTTTTCTTTTATAATCTACACCATTCTTCACCCAAACCTCACCACTTCACCATTTCTAAATTCTGCAGCAAGTTCACACAGCAACTACACTACCAGACCAAGGTTTTCTTCTTAAACTGAGCTCGTTTATTTTGAGCTCTCTATTTCGTTCACCTGTTACAGAGAACCACCAACACATACCAATTTCTCATATTCCATTTTTATGTGCATATGCAGCCTGTTATAAACAGAATTTACATGTATAAATGGAGGGTTGAAATTACATGAATGAATGTTTAAGTGCAGTACGCTTTATTGAAGTACATTTACAGTATTTGAAAATGAATTCAGTAAAAAGCCTATTTCTATGTTTTGAACTGAATATGAGGCTTGAACCCTGTTTTGTATGTGTGAGTCGAGATCAGAGGGAGGCGGCAGCCGCGGTGGCTCGTCGCCGGCGACGGAGCGGCGGCGGTGAACCTGCCGTTGTCTCCGATCTGCCAAGAAAGGGAAAGAGGAGTTTCAGTTTTTAATTAAAAAAAAAAAAAGGGAAGAAGATGAGGAAATTTAAAATGAAAGGAGAAGGGGAAACTTAGGGTTTACCTGGGCTGTCTCCGGCGACGGCGGCTCCTCAACGGCCGTGGGCCTGTGCAGCCAGCGAGAGGGAGGGCGACGCGGCGGCGCGGCTTACGCCGTGTCTGCCGGCGTGTGTGGCAGTGAGGTTAGAGAGAGAGATCGAGATGAAGTTGAGAGTTAGGGATAGAGAGAGAGGGAGAACAAGGGGCGGCCGTGGCGTTGAACGACGGCGGCGGATCTGCCGCGAGGATGAGGGAGCAGGCGGCGGCCCGGCGATGGCGGCACACCGCGGTGGTGGTGTCTGCTGCGCCTGGTTCCAGCGGCCGAGAGGCGAGAGGGTGAGAGAGGACAAGAGTTCAGGGGAGGAGAGAGAGGCAGCAGCCGCGCCGCTCGCCGGCGGCGGCGGCGGTGGCGGCCGCGTTGAACGGCAGCGGACAGAGGGAGTCCGAGAGAGAGAGATGAGAGGGTGAGTGTTGCTGAATGTGTGTGTTTGAGTGTATTTAGTGTGTGTTTTATTTAGGTTAAGAATTGGGCCGGGTTGGGCCGATTTTATTAATTGTTTGGGCCGAGACTTGGGCCGATTTTATTAAGTGTTTGGGCCCTTATTTAATTAATTGATGGGCTTAGATTTAAATGTTTGGGCTTCAATATATGTTGGGCTCGGCCCCTTACAAATAAAATCTGATGGACTTCTTTTAATTAAAGGATTTGGGACCTATTTTAATTAAATTGTTTGGGCCTTATTCAAAGAAAAACATGATAGACTTAATTTATCTAATTAATTTGGGCTTATATCTATTTAAATTATTTGAGCTCTTAATTATTAATTTAAATTGAGCTTGATTAATTTAATTATATATTGACCTTTAAATTAATTATTTAAATGGAGTTCTTTATTTCAAGTATTTATAAATGGATTATAAAATGAAATATTTTGAGTTAAACTCTCATTTAAATTAATTCTTTTCAAATGACTTATTAATATGGATTATTTGAAAATGATTAAATGATTTTAAAAATAAGAAAGCATGATCTATGATAATATAATTTATCTATGTAATATTATAGGATTTGTTTTTAGATGACGGAATATTTGACTTGATGACATAAATAGAACGAGTTATGATTAATGCGCATGTTGATGTTCGAATAAATAGTTTCGAACCTAAATGATAGTTATGTGATAATGTTTTGAGTTTAAGGTTTTGACGAGATAAGATTAATAATCCGACCTCATAAGACGAGCTTTAATTCCTTAAATAGGATTAGCATCTCATAATTTAATTAAAGGAATATGAGTCATGCATAATCATTTCACGCATCCTCATTTATTGAGATTTTTCGAGAATTAGAATCTTATTTTATTTTCTCGAATTAAAGGTCAAGCACCAGAGTTAGAGCTAAACCGTGAGTCTGCTATTCAGGTAGGGCTTTCTACGTATAAACTAAAATTATATATTAGAATTGTTAAGACTTTATGCTTATGAATTTAAATGATATTGTCAATGCCTAAATGCTTTATGTTTTATTATTAATTGCCTATCTGATGTTAATCGAATTCGGATTCTGGATGGGACCGCAAATCCCTTCGGAATTAGTGTACACCCTTGTGATCGTGAGTCATCTAGCGGGTTGGCCGATCATAGTGTCCGTAGAGGGAGGCCTCCCTCTCGGCACGAGTTACTGATATGGTGATTAATGATATAAAATACCTGCGCGGGTTATTGATGAAAGAAATGATATTATGTTTGGTAAATACGAGTCTTTAAAGGAAAACCCTCGTATATTACTACTGTTGAAAGGCTTGACAATAAAATATTATGCATGTATGTAAATTTCGGCAAGTGTCCACTAAGTACTTTTGTACTTAGCCCTGCATGTATTTTTAAATGTGCAGGTTGAGCTGTGATCGAGGATGTAGTGTGCAAGCGGAGCTTTTGTCAATTTAGGACGAGAACCTCAGAGTGGAGTATATGTCTTCATACATATACTCAAGTTATTATTATTCCGCTGCGAACACTGATTTACTAAAGACATTATGTTATCTTGTCAAAACAATATGTATTATTTAATAATGTACTCAAACTCGTTGAGTACCCTCTTTGGATAATATTATGTACGGTTCCCTTTTGACCTTCGTTAAATTCTAGTTAATTTCAATTGTTTTCCTTATACAAGTCGAGTCATCAAGAAAACGAATATGCCCCTTTCTAACTCCCGCTCCTAAATTCCCCTCCCTTAGTCGCGGTTTTCCCCGAAATTGCTATCCTTAGCAAGTGCGGTCGTGACAGAATGGTATCAGAGCATTTCTTTTGCTCTGAGTACTACTCATTCCTTCTAAGTTGAGTCTAGATTAAGTAAGTTAATACACTTTTGAACTAGTTGACAAAAGCTTGGCACTACATCTCGTCACGCTCAACGGAGGTTATGGTAAGTACTTTCAAGTTTTAATTAAGTTAATTTCTTGAAATGTATGAAGCATGAATAAGTATGACTATTGTATGAATCACAAGAACTTAGAACTGTTAAGTTATATATGCTCACTCTCACGACGGAACATAGAAGAGAACTTAGGGAGATGCCTTAACTTTTTCTTCATGTTACGATGACATCGACAATGACGGTCGAAATAGAGAAAGAAGAATCACACGAAGGGTCGCATGATGAAACCACGAGCATGAAGATTGAGCAGCATAACGAACTGCCAATAGTACGTTGATGGCATGGGCATAGCTTAAATATTCGAGTGTTTTTCTACGATGAGATCTCGAATTAGCTTGGCCTTTTGAACTTATTTTGTTGAAACTTTTAGTGCTCGTTGCTAGATTTAAGAAAATATCATCATCACATAACAAGCCCTAAGTTCGGTAAACAACGACACTAGAACTATATGATAGTCGAATTAGGTAATCTGTGATTAAGTATTAAGAACCTGTATGACTTGTGTAAATGCTAGATTTAGATGATGAAGTGTTTTTGCACGTTATGGTTATTGAACCGAACTTGTTTTCCGATTTTAGATATTTAGAACCTTATCGCCTTAAGTTACTTGTCGTGTGCTACTTTTGACGATAGAACTTCCTTTGTTAGATGGCGAGGACTGTTTTCACCCGACGACGACCACTGCCCCCATGGACTAGTCCAGAGGAGGTCGAGCAGTCCTACCGCACCTATGCTCCATGTCACGGGGATAACCTCGGACAGTTCCTCGCAGGTTTTCACAGATACTGGGTCGAGGCGAGTGCACATGGAGTATCAGGGTATGACGGTATCCAGAGGTTGATCTTACTGTTACCTTCCGAGTGGCAGGGATGGGCTAGACAGATTTCTGCCCACTACATTTTTCGCCGAGAAGATTACCACGACCTCATGGGAGACTTCCCTAGCTTTATTGCGGAGCTTCAGATCTGTTTCACTTTGTGGGGCCGCGCCCCTCTAGGGCCCTACATCCTTCCGGGAGACTACGTACAAGTGGGGACGCCTTTGCCAGCGGAGACACCCGCTACTGCCCCTGAGTCTCCGATGGCCTTGCCACGAGATTCTCCACCACGTGCCTCAGTTCTAGGGCGCCGTGGTAGGCACGATGACGAGACAGGCCCTTCTCGTCCACGGGCTCGTAGGGATTTCCCATCGCCTCCTGACTCAGCGATCCGAGCTACTGCTACTCCACCACCACTGATACCTACGATAGACGCAAGGTTTGAGGCTGCCATGGCAGATGTCGACAGGGTCATGGCCAACATGAGGGAGTTTCTAGATAGGGGCAAATACCCTATGCAGGAGGATGACGATACAGCACAGTATGGTACGATGAGGAATTACTCGTCCCGAGCCCGTGCCAACTCCAGCTCCGATCAAGCCTCGTGCCACGGCCAGGATCAGCACCAGAAACGATCCGATCCGTGAGATTGTGGACGATATCTTCCGCTCAGCCCAGATCATGCAGGAGACAGGCGAGGGCCAGGGAGAGACTCCGTTGCCCAGCTGGGAGCCGGGCGAGGATGAGGAGGAGGACCCCGAGGAGGATGAGGAGGAGGACCCCGAGGAGGATCCAGAAGAGGACCCCCTGGCGTCACCAAGGAACAGTCGTACCGCGACTCAGAGTTCACAGATTTGATAGTTTTTAGCTTGTAGATGTACTCCGGAAACGATAATTCGTTCCAATGACTATGTTTTTATTTATGTTGTTTCTAGCTAGCATTAGTACGGAAATGTTGGTCTCTAGGACATTCCGCGAATAAAAACCCTTTTGTGATTACTTAACTAGTAAGCCGATACATCATAGGGAGTACTAGATAGACTTTACTTACATTTTGGGTTGACGATGTAAAAGCCCTCGATGAGGCAATATTCCATGATATATATATATGACCCTAGCATGGGCTTTCTGCGACGATCTCGTATATGTTTTATGTTTCTCTACGGGTTCTTATTCTTCACGAGTCAGTTAAGAATGTAGTAACTTTGAATAATGTGACTCGTGTATGCAACAGATCCTGTTATATTTTTTTTGGAGTTATGATAAGTTAAATTTGACAAACAGTTCTTTATTAATTGCCTTAGAGACTCCTGTATAGAATGCGTTAAAATGGGTGTTTGTATTGTACAGAATGCCACCTAAACGAGGTCGCCCAGCTAGGAGGAACATTAACAACAATGGAAATCGTGATGAAATACCTGAGGGACGGCGAAACGACAGGGAACCTACCCCACCCCCTCCACCCCCTGCTAGAAGGACTGAAGAACTGTTTCTTCGACAGAATCCGCCCTACATTCACTGGGACAGGCGACCCAGCTGAGGCCGAAGCTTGGATACGCGCCTTGGAGCGTATCTTCACCTTTCCTACACTGCACAGAAGAGGAGCGACTCTCGTGTATGTCTTTCCAACTAGCCGGATCGGCTGACTTTTGGTGGGAAGCCCGCCGAAAGACTCTGACTCCCGAACAATGGGCAGCATACACTTGGGAAGACTTTAAGACGGGATTATATGATAAGTATATTCCCAAAAGCTACAGAAAGAAGAAGGAGGCTGAGTTCTATAGCCTGAAACAAGGGAAGAAGACGGTGACAGAGTATGACAGAGAGTTCTGCGATCTATCGCGTTATGCTCCACAACAGGTGGATACTGATGAGAAAATGGCGGAGAAATTTTGTGCCGGTCTGAGGCACGAGATTCGGATGACTCTAGCTAGTCATGGTGGACTCTCATACACTGAGTCTTTGAACAGGGCACTGGACATCGAAGCTGCGATGCCAGTAGAAAGGTTGGCTCCGCCACAGACCTCAGCGCCAGCCAACCCACCTGCACGCCCTCAGAACTTTAAAGGGAAGCGCAACTGGAACGACCATAGAGGAAATGAAAACCAGACTAACAAGAGGCCATGGCAAGGAAATGCGCCGTTGGGACAATATCAGCAACAAGGACAAGGGAAGCAACAGGGTCCTGCCCCGGCTGGAGGCAGCCAAAGACAAAATGAAGTTCCCCTTTGTCCAAAATGCCACAAACCACATCGTGGTGTCTGTAAGGCTGGAACTGACAGTTGCTACACGTGTGGCCAGAAGGGCCACTACTCCTCACAATGCCCCAACAAACAGCAGGGCGCGGCAATCAGGGCCACTTATGCCCAGCCCCTGCAAGCAGTTCAAGGGCAACACCAGCCCCGCCAACAACAGCCATACCAGCAGCAATACCAACACAAGAACCAACAGCGCCAACAGCAACAGAGGCGGCAACAACCATTGCCGCAGCAGGCGAGAGCCTTTGCTCTCACCCAAAACCAGCCCGAGAAGAACCAGGGAAACCTGGCAGGTATGGGCAAGCTTAAAGGTTTTTCCATAATGATTCTGTTCGATACTGGTGCCTCGCATTCTTTTATATCTGCCCCTTGCGTAGATACCGTAGAAATCGAATCAGAACGAGCTAAGTGTGCCTTAAGAATCACTACACCCTCAGGAGAAAGATCTACCACCACACATGTTTGCTCGAACGTAGAATTTGAAATAGGAGAACTTAAGATGGTAGCGAACAATCTTAATATTCTGCTCATGTGGGACGTAGATATGATCTTAGGAATGGACTGGCTAGCTGAGAATCACGCCACCATCCTTTGTAGTGAACGAAAAATTTCTCTTCGACCACCTGGAAAGGAACCGACGGAATTTCACGGCATAGGTATGAAGAAAAGAGTACCAGTGATATCCGCATTACAAGCCAGAAAAGAGATGATGAAGGAAGGAAGCACAGCTTATCTCGTCTACCTAAACGGGGAAGCTAGTGAAGACAAGAAGGTGGAAGATGTGGCAATAGTACGAGACTTTCCAGAAGTTTTTCCTGAAATATTGCCAGGACTACCTCCAGACAGGCAACTAGATTTCACCATTGATCTAGAACCTGGATCTGCCCCAGTATCAAAGGCACCGTACAGGATGGCCCCAAAGGAACTACAAGAATTAAAGGTGCAACTACAGGAACTCTTGGACTTGGGTTTCATCAGACCCAGTGTCTCGCCTTGGGGAGCGCATGTACTCTTTGTCAAGAAGAAAGATGGAACCATGAGAATGTGCATTGATTATCGAGAGTTGAACAAACTGACGCTTAAAAACAAATACCCTCTTCCAAGGATAGATGATTTGTTCGATCAACTCAAAGGAGCCAGTGTATTCTCAAAAATAGATTTAAGGTCTGGTTATCATCAACTGAAGATCAGACCAGATGATATATCTAAGACCGCTTTCCGCACAAGATATGGTCACTATGAATTCATTGTCATGCCATTTGGTCTAACAAATGCACCGGCAGTATTCATGGACCTCATGAATCGAGTTTTCCATCCATACTTAGACAAATTTGTCTTAGTATTTATAGATGATATCCTCATCTATTCTAAGAATGACCAAGAGCATGAAAATCATTTAAGAATCATCCTGGAGACATTAAAGACGGAGAAGTTGTTCGCCAAATTCAGCAAGTGCGAATTTTGGTTGAAAGAAGTAATGTTTCTAGGGCACATCGTATCAGCAGATGGAATCAAGGTGGACCCCGCCAAGGTGCAAGCAGTGCGCGAGTGGAAATCACCAACCACACCTAATGAAATCCGGAGTTTCTTAGGTTTGGCGGGATACTACCGGAGATTCATCGAAGGATTCTCTAAAATAGCGAGACCAATGACGCAATTACTTCGCAAAGGAATCAAGTATAAGTGGAACGAAGAGTGTGAAGCCAGCTTCCAAGAGCTGAAGAAGAAATTGACAACTGCACCAGTGCTAGCAGTTCCAGCAGCCGATAAAGAATACGTGATCTTCACGGACGCGTCCAAAAATGGGCTAGGTTGTGTGTTGATGCAAGAAGGAAAGGTCATTGCCTACGCCTCGCGACAACTAAGGCCACATGAATTGAACTACCCCACTCATGATCTGGAACTGGCAGCAATTGTGCATGCTTTGAAAATTTGGAGACACCATCTATACGGAGTTAGATGTGAAATCTTCACTGATCACAAAAGCCTTAAGTATTTTTTCGAGCAGAAAGACTTGAATATGAGACAGAGGAGATGGCTCGAACTCGTAAAGGATTACGACTGCGGTATCAACTACCACCCGGGAAAAGCTAATGTAGTAGCTGATGCTTTAAGTCGTAAAACTCAATCCGAGTTAGGACTTCTTCTCACTCAAGAGGACACGCTTGTAAGGGATTTTGACAAATTGAAGATAGAAGTGGTTCAGCCACCGGCAACGACAAGAGCAATTATTGCAACTCTAGTAGCCGTCCCAGACCTCAGAGAAAGGATCGTCAGTGCCCAGAGAGCGGATGAGAGCTTGGAAAAAGTTCGTCTCAAGATCCGAACAGGCACGCCAGGAGGATACCAAGAGGCAACGGATAACGCAGTTCTTTTTGAAGGAAGATTGTGTGTTCCCCATAACGAGGAACTGAGAAACGAGATCATGAGTGAAGCTCATGACACGCCCTATACCGCTCATCCCGGAAGTACCAAAATGTACCAAGATCTAAAACAGAAATTTTGGTGGGACGGGATGAAACGAGATATAGCCTCGTTTGTAGAGCGTTGCCTTGCATGCCAGCAAGTGAAAGCTTTACATCAACGACCATATGGGAAATTACAGCCATTGGAAATTCCAGAATGGAAGTGGGAGCACATAGCGATGGATTTCGTGACGGGTCTACCCAAGACAAATAGGGGCAACACATCTATTTGGGTAATAGTAGACCGTCTCACAAAGAGCGCTCATTTTATACCGATTCCAATTACCCATGGATCGGAGAAACTAGCCCAACTGTACATTCGTGAGATTGTACGGCTACATGGAATACCAATATCCATTACATCAGATAGAGATTCAAAATTTACTTCTAGATTTTGGATCAGTTTGCAGAAAGAGTTGGGAACGAGATTAAACTTTAGCACCGCCTTTCACCCTCAAACAGATGGACAATCAGAAAGGACAATTCAGACCCTTGAAGATATGTTGAGGACAGTGGTGCTAGACCGAGGAGGAAGTTGGGAATCAGTGCTGCCATTGATCGAATCCGCCTACAACAATAGTTACCAGGCAACCATTGATATGGCACCTTATGAGGCGCTGTATGGAAGGAAGTGTAGATCACCACTTTACTGGGATGAAGTGGGTGAAAGAAAAATCCTTGGGCCAGATGCAGTAAGCGAGATGATCGAGACCATCCGCCAGATTAGAGCAAGAATTAAAGAGGCCCAGGACAGACAGAAGTCTTATGCTGATACCCGACGAACTGAACTACAATTTAAGATTGGAGACAAGGTTTTCCTTAAAATATCACCCTCGAAAGGGATCGTTAGATTCGGTGTTAAGGGTAAGTTGAGACCCCGTTTTGTAGGACCTTATGAGATCCTTGAAAGAATAGGTCCCGTAGCGTATAGGTTGGCACTGCCACCTAGCTTTGGAAACGTTCCACAATGTGTTCCACGTGTCACAGCTGAGACGGTACGTGTTTGACCCCAAACACGTGATTCACCAAGATGAAATGATTCTTAACCCAGACTTGACGTACGAGGAAAAACCTGAAGCCATTTTGGACCGAAAGGTGCAAGAGTTAAGGAATAAATCGATCGCGTCAGTCAAAATACTGTGGAGACACCATGGACCGGAAGAAGCAACGTGGGAACTTGAGGACCAGATGAAAGAAAAATACCCAGAACTTTTCACATAGGTATGCAAATTTCGGGACAAAATTTCTTTTAAGGGGGATAGTATGTAATGACCCGACTTTTTATTAAGGATTATATACTTTTAATTACTGATTTAAGGATTGATTATGGTAATTAGAGTTCAGCATCCATTAATAAAATACGAACTTATATGAATTTGATAATTTATATATGTGATGATTTATTTATTTTTATTTTCAATAGATGATGCACTCAAAATATATTTTGAGTCCATTAATTTATTGTGGAGAATTTAACACTGAAGTGTTAAATATGAATCTTTTATCGATTGTTTACTTAAGCCCATGAGTAATTTAATTTATGTTAGAAGCAAGCTCAAATGGATTTTATGCTTCAATAAGAATTAGGCTTATATGTCTTAATGTATTTAAATGAGTTTGGAACCATATAATTAATATATTAATCTCTTAGATATTTTAATTTGAATAATCCTAAGCATGCTGAATCCTAAGCATGCTGAAGAATTTACTACGCATGCTGAAGAAATTCTTCAGTCATACAAAGCTAGCTGAAAGTGTTCATACCTTGTAAGTTGAAGAATTTCCACGATCCCTCACCACCCCATTTTTCTTTTATAATCTACACCATTCTTCACCCAAATCCTCACCACTTCACCATTTCTAAATTCTGCAGCAAGTTCACACAGCAACTACACTACCAGACCAAGGTTTTCTTCTTAAACTGAGCTCGTTTATTTTGAGCTCTCTATTTCGTTCACCTGTTACAGAGAACCACCAACACATACCAATTTCTCATATTCCATTTTTATGTGCATTTGCAGCCTGTTATAAACAGAATTTACATGTATAAATGGAGGGTTGAAATTACATGAATGAATGTTTAAGTGCAGTACGCTTTATTGAAGTACATTTACAGTATTTGAAAATGAATTCAGTAAAAAGCCTATTTCTATGTTTTGAACTGAATATGAGGCTTGAACCCTGTTTTGTATGTGTGAGTCGAGATCAGAGGGAGGCGGCAGCCGCGGTGGCTCGTCGCCGGCGACGGAGCGGCGGCGGTGAACCTGCCGTTGTCTCCGATCTGCCAAGAAAGGGAAAGAGGAGTTTCAGTTTTTAATTTAAAAAAAAAAAAAAGGGAAAAAGATGAGGAAATTCAAAATGAAAGGAGAAGGGGAAACTTAGGGTTTACCTGGGCTGTCTCCGGCGACGGCGGCTCCTCAACGGCCGTGGGCCTGTGCAGCCAGCGAGAGGAAGGGCGACGCGGCGGCGCGGCTTACGCCGTGTCTGCCGGCGTGTGTGGCAGTGAGGTTAGAGAGAGAGATCGAGATGAAGTTGAGAGTTAGGGATAGAGAGAGAGGGAGAACAAGGGGCGGCCGTGGCGTTGAACGGCGGCGGCGGATCTGCCGCGAGGATGAGAGAGCAGGCGGCGGCCCGGCGATGGCGGCACACCGCGGTGGTGGTGTCTGCTGCGCCTGGTTCCAGCGGCCGAGGGAGCGAGAGAGCGAGAGGGTGAGAGAGGACAAGAGTTCAGGGGAGGAGAGAGAGGCAGCAGCCGCGCCGCTCGCCGGCGGCGGCGGCGGTGGCGGCCGCGTTGAACGGCAGCGGACAGAGGGAGTCCGAGAGAGAGAGATGAGAGGGTGAGTGTTGCTGAATGTGTGTGTTTGAGTGTATTTAGTGTGTGTTTTATTTAGGTTAAGAATTGGGCCGGGTTGGGCCGATTTTATTAATTGTTTGGGCCGAGACTTGGGCCGATTTTATTAAGTGTTTGGGCCCTTATTTAATTAATTGATGGGCTTAGATTTAAATGTTTGGGCTTCAATATATGTTGGGCTCGGCCCCTTACAAATAAAATCTGATGGACTTCTTTTAATTAAAGGATTTGGGCCTATTTTAATTAAATTGTTTGGGCCTTATTCAAAGAAAAACATGATAGACTTAATTTATCTAATTAATTTGGGCTTATATCTATTTAAATTATTTGAGCTCTTAATTATTAATTTAAATTGAGCTTGATTAATTTAATTATATATTGACCTTTAAATTAATTATTTAAATGGAGTTCTTTATTTCAAGTATTTATAAATGGATTATAAAATGAAATATTTTGAGTTAAACTCTCATTTAAATTAATTCTTTTCAAATGACTTATTAATATGGATTATTTGAAAATGATTAAATGATTTTAAAAATAAGAAAGCATGATCTATGATAATATAATTTATCTATGTAATATTATAGGATTTGTTTTTAGATGACGGAATATTTGACTTGATGACATAAATAGAACGAGTTATGATTAATGCGCATGTTGATGTTCGAATAAATAGTTTCGAACCTAAATGATAGTTATGTGATAATGTTTTGAGTTTAAGGTTTTGACGAGATAAGATTAATAATCCGACCTCATAAGACGAGCTTTAATTCCTTAAATAGGATTAGCATCTCATAATTTAATTAAAGGAATATGAGTCATGCATAATCATTTCACGCATCCTCATTTATTGAGATTTTTCGAGAATTAGAATCTTATTTTATTTTCTCGAATTAAAGGTCAAGCACCAGAGTTAGAGCTAAACCGTGAGTCTGCTATTCAGGTAGGCTTTCTACGTATAAACTAAAATTATATATTAGAATTGTTAAGACTTTATGCTTATGAATTTAAATGATATTGTCAATGCCTAAATGCTTTATGTTTTATTATTAATTGCCTATCTGATGTTAATCGAATTCGGATTCTGGATGGGACCGCAAATCCCTTCGGAATTAGTGTACACCCTTGTGATCGTGAGTCATCTAGCGGGTTGGCCGATCATAGTGTCCGTAGAGGGAGGCCTCCCTCTCGGCACGAGTTACTGATATGGTGATTAATGATATAAAATACCTGCGCGGGTTATTGATGAAAGAAATGATATTATGTTTGGTAAATACGAGTCTTTAAAGGAAAACCCTCGTATATTACTACTGTTGAAAGGCTTGACAATAAAATATTATGCATGTATGTAAATTTCGGCAAGTGTCCACTAAGTACTTTTGTACTTAGCCCTGCATGTATTTTTAAATGTGCAGGTTGAGCTGTGATCGAGGATGTAGTGTGCAAGCGGAGCTTTTGTCAATTTAGGACGAGAACCTCAGAGTGGAGTATATGTCTTCATACATATACTCAAGTTATTATTATTCCGCTGCAAACACTGATTTTACTAAAGACATTATGTTATCTTGTCAAAACAATATGTATTATTTAATAATGTACTCAAACTCGTTGAGTACCTCTTTGGATAATATTATGTACGGTTCCTTTTGACCTTCGTTAAATTCTAGTTAATTTCAATTGTTTTCCTTATACAAGTCGAGTCATCAAGAAACCGAATATGCCCCTTTCTAACTCCCGCTCCTAAATCCCCTCCCTTAGTCGCGGTTTCCCCGAAATTGCTATCCTTAGCAAGTGCGGTCGTGACAATAGATTCATTTAATTAGTTATGTGTAGGAATTGGTATATTAAACAACTATTAACTTTGTTATATTGATGGTTTACCGTTATTTTTCTCAAAATGATATTTAACTTAATTATTTGTGTTACAATCAATAAATTTAACCATTATTATACAATACACATTAAATTTAATATTATACTCATTAAGATGATAATATTATTATTATAAAGTATTTTAAATCATATACTAATATTAACATTTTTTTTTGTTATCAATTAATCTAACTCATAAATCATACTAACATTTTGATATTCTTACATAATTTAAAATTTTGTAAATAAATATATCATAATTCGTGCATCGCACTCGAGGGCGTACTAGTGTTAACAAAACTCAAGTACGAAGGAAATTGGTCTCATAATCAACAATGATTAATTACATAGGTAATTTTTAAACTATATATTCTTAGATAAATTAATAAAAACTATCAACAAATTTTTGTTAGTATTTATTTTTTCCTAAAAAGGGTGGTGATACCTCTTTCTTTTTTTTTTTGGGGGGGGGGGGGGAGGGGCGGGTGGCTCTCATGGCGTGGCTGTGGGTATTACTCCCTTTTTATGGACAGTAATTAGTCCACTATATATGTATAAGGAAATAATGGACAGTAATTAGTCCAATATATATAAGGAAACAATTTTAAAGTAATCAAGGAAAGAAATAAATGTAAGGGTAATATTGTAAAATAATAAATCAATTATTAAATATAATTACACATATAATTATAACAAATATAAAATGACTAATTTGACCCATTATGGCTGCCATAATTATGGCCATTTAGCACTACCCATATAATAATACCCTTCAAAATTTCACTAAATAGGTTGAGTTATTTTTAGACAGATTCAAGCATTAATTATCTGATTGGGCAAATATTTATGGCAGTGAACAATTTTATTTTACTATTTCCTTTGTTTACACAATTAAACCATAGATATATTCCTTAAAAAAAATCTAACTAACATTAACAGATACGCAACAACTTCTTTTATGAACTAATCGTATATAATTTTTGGATGATGGATATTATTAATTAATTAATTATACTATTTAACTTTTAAGTTAAAACTAATTATTAATTTGTGAAAATTTAGTTTATAATATAGGGTTAATAGCCGGAAAATACACGAACTATTTTCAAATTTGCATATTGCACATCACCTTTAAAATTACCTCCAGAATATACCACCTTTTAATTTTATTGCAAATTGCACATGCGTTGACCACCATCTTGATCGGTGTTGACGTGGCACCGGAATTTTCAGACGTGGACTCACCGGCATTCAAAACGACGTCGTTTTGAGTGAGTATAATTAAAAATAAAAAATAAAAATGGAAAATTCGTGAAAACCCTAATTCCTCTTCACCTCCCTCACTCCAAAACCAGCGCCTCCCTCACCAGCCGCCTGCCTCAGTTCACCACCACCACTCCAATTCGTCGCCGACCGCCGCTCGCCTCTGCCCTCCTCGCCACAAGTCGCGCGGGCCCGGACCACCATCGAGGCCAGACGTCGCCGCTGCGCAGCTATTTCCGCGCCGCCGCCGCCGTCCTTTTCTATCTGTAAAACGCCGCTCGCCTCCGCCCTCCTCGCCACAAGACACGCGCGCACCGACCGTCGCCGTCCTTTTCCATCTGTAAAACGTCAACCGCCTCACCGGGTTCCAGCCACCGATTTAGATTTGGGGGCTCTTGATCGGATTTTTTGAGGAATATTTTATGGAAATTTGGGGAAATTTCGCTGGGAACTGGGAATGGGATCTGAACTGGGAGGTGGGCGCCGGTTTGCTGCTACGTCGGCGTCGGAGTTGTAGGCGGGGGTAGGGTTACCGCCGTGGATCTAGAGAAAGGGGAAGGCTGGGCGGCGGGTTTAATTTTGGCAAGAAGTTTCCGATGGAGAGGCAGATGCTTGTGATTTCTTCTCATATTTTGATTTCTTTGATTTTTGTGGTGGTGGTTATGGTGGAGGTGAGGAAAAACGGTGGTTGCGGTGGTTTGTGGTGGTGGAATGGCTCGCCGGAAAAGCAAGGATTTTTTTTATTATTATTCTTCAATTTATCAAAACGACGTCGTTTTGCTCACATGGTTTGCCAACGTGTAAAAAAAACCACGTGGCTGTCCATGTCATCGTCGGTCAAACTTAAGAGTTGCCGGAATTTTCGCCGTGTGCAATTTGCAACAAAATTATAAGGTGGTGTATTCTGAAGCTAATTTTAAAGGTGATGTGCGATATGCAAATTTGAAAATAGTTCGTGTATTTTCCGGCTATTAACCCTATAATATATTAGCTAGGGTATCCAAAACTATAATATAATAATGAAATTAACACTATAAGTTATGAAATTGAAAGGAATATAACTAAGATAATAATTTATTGTAATATAATAGATTGGTTACGTTGTTTGGTTAATTTATAAAAATATAGTATAGTGCAAAAAAACTTTGAAATTGAAAACAAAGAATAAAAAAAATTGAATTGAATGTTATAGAAATAATAGTGTCACACATTCACAACATTGTTTAATTATTAAAAAAAAAAATAGTGTGGAGCAATACTTTGTAAGGTATTAGGGAAATTGAAATCATATCATCACCTAGAAATGTAATTGAAACTATAATTGTAAAATTTATCGCTATAATTTTGTGAATATTGTCACACCTTCATTATATGGTCCAATTATTTTATAATTATACACTATATAAAATAATAAGATAATAGGGGGTACATGTGTTCCCACACCGCACTCGTGGTCTGTGACCCGTGGCTTGACGTTCATTCTTGAAGGATATAACAATGTATTTTTAGTGCATAAAATGACAAGATTTTAAAATATAATAATACAATTAATAATGTGGTCTCACGAATCATATCACCTAGTATCGTATGTTATTATTAATTTCTTAATTCTTAACTATATTGCATAAACTTATAAAATTATAGGAAAATTAAACAAATAGTTATACATTGTGCAATTAAGCACTATAATTGTTTGAATATTTTCAAACTTTTATTTATGCACTTATATATATATTACATAAATAAATAAAATAATAGGGGCACTCAACTGCACGTGGCATCCGACACTCACCGGCTATCGTTGAGGGCTCAATACCCTATCCTATCCTTTAGGGTGTGTTTGGTATATAAATTGAGATAAAGGGTGATAAATAAAACTTAGACAAATAAAACTTAAATAAATAATACCAGGGGGAGAAGATTTTAAATTTTCCAGTGGAACAGTGATATAAGAGCGGGCCTATCGCTTAATGCGGGCCTTCTTGTTAGTCAATATTGTTATCAAACGCTTAGATAAGATATGATTATTTATCTATCTTGTTTTATCTAGGGCTATCAAACATGCCCAAGTGTTATAACAATATATCCATAGTTCATATAAAGATAAGATTATATGAAAGTTAAAATTTTAAAAATATTATAGCTAGAAAAGAAATACTCCCTCCGTCCTATTAAAGTTGGCAACATTTCTATTTTGGGTGTCCCACTAAAGTTGGCCACTTTCTAAAAATGGCAAAAGTTTACTTTAATTAAGTCAACAATTACTCACTAATTTGGTCAACAATTGTAGGCCACTTTCTAAAAATGTCAAAATTACTTTAATTAAGTCAACAATTACTCACTAATTTGGTCAACAATTGTAGGTCACACTCTATTAAAACATATAACACTCAATTTATTAATCTCCGTGCCGAAACGAATGTTGCCAACTTTAGCGGGATGGAGGGAGTAGTAGTTTTGAGAATTATGTCACCTTAGTACTATATTATAAATTATAGAATATAGTGCACAAAATAATTAGATACATAGAATTATAGAAAAAATGAATATGACTATAAAATAGTACAATTTCGATAAATATGTCACTGTAGAATATATATTAGTTCTAGCATTTGCACCCCGTGTAATGCACGGGAAACTATTTTATAATTTTATATTTATATAAAATGAATTTTAACTGAATATATTTGAATTAAATATTAAAGAAATAAAAAAATAAAGAAGAATTTACAATTAAAAAAAATTAATTTTATGAAAGGCAAAAAAAGTTAAAAAATTAAAACAAAAATAAAAAATTAAATATATATATATATATATATATATATATATATATATATATATATATTCAAAAAAAGATGAGAGATGAGAGAGAAATTTATAAAACTTTAATATTTAAACAAATTTAATTTTTACATTTTAAATCAAATATTTTCATAAAAATAAATAATATTAAAGCTCTTATCGTGATCTTTAATTTGATATGCATATTTAATATTTTATAATTAATAAAATTTCACAATTTTGGAAAGAAATGTAACAACAAATAAGAAGTTAAAGAAAATAAAAATAAAAAGAAAAATATATAGTTTAAACATAAACCTTCAATTTTATTATAACTACAAAATTGCCACTCAATTTTGAAATTGATTTTAAATTGAAAACTCCCTTTTAATATAGTATAGATATATTAAATTTATAATTTTAGACTAAAGGGTATGAAAGCATAAGAAATTAATCAAAAGTCTTAACACAAAAACTCCTGTGAAACCGGTTTCACCGTGAAACTGGCTTCACAATGACATTATTTCAACATAGAATGACACTTTATCATTTTAAAGTGCCATTTGTATGTTGAAATAGTGTCATTGTGAAGCCGATTTCACAGGATACCACCTAATTACTAGTGTTACGGTAAGAAACCAAACTATATTACATAAAGTAATAATAATTCATCATATTAAGTCTACCAAATATAAATTGTGATAAATTTTCTCTATCAAATTAATTGCGATATAATACTGTATTTTTTATTCAAAAAAATATAGTTTACAAAAAATGCTAAATAAACATATTTCAAATAGATCAATATTATTATATGGGAGTCAAATTACTGAATTATTGTAATTAATTAAATTAATTTATGGAGATAGGTCAATAACAAACAATGAATATTCTTTGATATATGGGAATTTAAATTGATAAATATCACATACTATGTAATTGGATGTTTGAAAGATAGAATTAAGTTGGAATTTTTTCTTTAAGTATAGAATATAAAACTAAGTTAAAATATGGAGTAAAATTTAGTGGGTTAAACTGGCGTAGTTTGTTAGATTAATTTAATTATGGGAAAGAAATGTTTAATCATTAGGGAAAGATATTGAATTGGACTTTTGACATTTGAATTTATTTCTATTTTTGATAATCTAATCTTATTTCTCGCCTAAGGCTATAAATGTAAAATACCAATTCACTTAATCCACATTAATGTTGTCTTAATAACTAATTATGCAAAATTACTAAAATATCCTATTATGTACATACATAATTGCCCTTTTCTCTCTCATGATTAATTAATTACAATATACTTTATCCGCCCTTTAAAATTATACTACATTTCTTAAGTTTTTGGGATATATGCACTTTTATTTTTTAACACTACCACATACATAATTTAACAATTTTAAGAAAATTTTATCCTTATGTCACTATGTATTGTATATACGTTATACCATTGGAATTAAATTAATGATTTCAATATGAATTTCAGACGTTTCACGTCAACGCGACGTTTAAGACAAAAGTTGAAGTCAGCGGAATTGATTTCTCAAGAGATGAAGCAATTACTACTGCAACCCACGATTTCTAGACCAAAACCAAAAATAGGTTTGCTGAGAATTGTGTGCCAAATTATACGTTTCGTCTCTCTTGTCAACACAAGCAGAGCTAGTTAGCTACCCTTAAAATTGGAATAATAATGGAGGCAATATAGAGAGCAGAGGTAATTATGAAGGCAACACCAAAAATTTTATAAGGAGCTACATCATCAGAGTAACAGTATCATCTAAACAAAAATAGAAATATTGCGAAGTTCAAAACCACTCCACGGAGAGAAAATTCAAATACTGATGTACTGATTATTGAGGCCTTCAATTTTAATACTGATTAATCAGCTTCCGAAACTCTCTTTGAAATCAAAAACTTCCACGATGAAAATCTGCCTGACCATGAGTACGCGAATCGTTCCAACAATTATTACCCAATTTGTTTTCAGGGATAGTAGCCGGTAAATGTGAATCCCCTTCCAACAATTTCACCGGCACAGAACCATGCAAAGCATTCGAGCCCAAACAGAGCAGCGATTCCAACATCCTCAACCTTCAGATCCTGCCTGTGCTTCCACATATTCTTCGCGTAGTCAATTTCCTTCCAGAAGGTCTCCGTGCGACCGGGAATGCTGCAATTAATGTAACAAAGTAAATTAAGACAAAGCACGGAGATCTTACAGAATACAAAGATGCAGCTTGACATCATTCAACTTGATAAACTATAGCTCAAACTCACTGAGTGGAAATTAAGGCAGGCTATATAGCAGCACATAAAAAATTAGACCTTCAAAACCATGCCAAGGAAAACAAAAAATGTATTCAAATTCCTATAACATCAAATCTAGACACATCAGAAGATTCAACAAATATGTAGACAATATGTTCACCCAGAATAGAGAGAATCACGCAAATGAGGTGGTGCCTGAATCATAGAAGCAATCCAGAGAAACCATCAAACAGTGTGCATCATCATATAGCTTTATGATCTGTCTCAAGTATTTATCTTGAGAATGGTAGAGCTGCATATTATTGATATTAATCAATTGCATTGATGACTAGTTCAAGCATTACAGAATGCTGAATAGGAACTCATGGGACACAGGAAGACAAAAAGTAACCTGGCAAGACGAGTGTAGAACAGCTGCTTGGATAACTCACTACATGTTTCCACGGTTGCTGGTTCTTTTACATATTGCTTGTTTTGCTCCATTAACTGCTTATAGTAGGCACTTCCATGCTTGGTCACATATTGAGTGGCTTGGCAAGCCTTGCTTTGCAATTGCTGTAGTCTTGCTGCCATTTAACCCAATGTAAATTCTGTACAACAAACAAAATGATAGTGGTCAAATAATATAAATGGCCAGGGGAGCTTCTTAAACTGGACATAGACTGCTAACCAATAGATCCCATTTTTACCATTTTCATCTTGTATACAAGATTTTGTGCTGCCACTACCAATTCTCATGTTTAAGGTGTTGCCAAGAACAACAAAAGTTTCATTTAGAGTTGAGGGTCTTCTAGAGATGAAAGTTAACAGAGCACACTTGTGAACATGTACAAAGATGTTTAAGTAGCACCAAACTCTTCTGTCTTTTGCCTAATTAAAATCTGAATTTCTCAGCTTAGCTTCACATATCCACCACTTCCCATCTTTATTTAGCTAATATAAGGTGGATGATTATCCAACCAAAAAAGAAAGCAAAGCTTTTCAATCATTTGTTTGAGAATGTCCATACATAAGGTGAAAATCAACAGAAGCAAATAGAAACAAAAAGGACAGCTAAACCACTCACTACCTAAACTACCCAAACCAATAGATAGGAAGGCATTTTAGCATAACAATATATGTGACTATTACAAATCGATCAAGATACAACTACGAGAAATACAAGTACCCAAAACAAAAATTATATATTAAAAGCAACCAAAGCACCAACGCAGCAAGTAGCACATGATTACTCTTTTCCACTGGCTGCATATTATGAACAACTTGTCCATAACAAGGCAAATGGTTCCACAGTAAATTCAATGACCTTTGTATACCATTTGAAGCAAATTTTTCGAGCACTGATTGCAAATTTGCAAAAGGAGACCAAATTCAGAATAAAACCACCTATGAACTCAAACCAAAATTATATTCACTTCACTTAAAAATAATACATCCTTCACGATAATGCACATGAAAAATAAAAGGATAAAAAACTAGAAATTCTGTTTACCAAGCGAAAATACGCAATGCTATTGAGCACACACTAATTTTCACGAAAACACTAGAAAAAAGGCTGATAGGGAAAAAAAAAAAAGGACCTTGGTAGTTCCCACTCGCGCTGTAATTCCAGTTAATGGTTAGCGAATAGAATTAGGTTTCCATGTTTAGGTACATTTCACAAACTTCCTTCCCTAGGTAAGTCCATCCTAAATAAATAGATTGAAAAAACAAAATCGCGACATCTGTATATGGATCAGAGCAAATCATCATATTTGCACATCCAGGCAGTGTTAAACCCTAAAACCAGACGATGCAAATCATAGATCTGAGACGTACGCCTAAAACCCTAGAAGGAAAAATGGCGACGAAAGTAAAGACGATTAACAACTCGATTCACAATCAAGAGAGATAAAATATTTCAGAATCATCAGATAATTCACCTTCCGATCAGAAATTGAAGAGGCGAGCTCCGGTTTCACAGACTCGCCGATAAGCTCTTGTAGCGAGAGAAAGGGGAAGTGAGGTCTGGGGTAGCTATTCAAGAGAAAAGTTTACTTAAAAAATAATCACCGTATATTTTAACTGCTTGAGTGGAACCGATTAATACTACTCCCTTTGCTAATTACTGATTCAGCTTGTTGGAAAAGAAATCTCGCTTTGGGCTTGGGCTTTTTTCGGGCCCAGTTAGGTAGAGAGCATGTTAGACGACGGCGGTTAGTTTGCTTGCGACGAAATTTATGCTGAGTCTTTTTCTTTTTTTTGACAATTAACAAATTTACATAAGTTTTACTCTCTCTCTTTTTATCGATCAAATTGGAACGAGTGAGCGGTGTTCGAGCTCTGTCACTTCAATGTTGCAAGGTTAAACTTCAGAGATTTTAAGGGGTGATAATCAAATAATGCACCTCTAAACTATTTATATGCAAAATCTTAGCGATGCAGATACTTCTTATAATTCTAAAATAAAAATCTTAGTAACGCTTCAGACTTTGAAGAATTGTTCAACTTTTAACATAAAATATACAACGTTATTCCTTCCAGGAGTAGTGAAAAATATGAGCTTTAATTTGTTTAGCAAGATGACATGGCAACTATTCCCTCCGTCCTAACTAATTTAATTAATAATTATTTTGAGTCTTTTCAACTAAATTGATCAATTTTTTTAAATGGAATGATTTTTTTCACTTTATTCATTCTATTATCAAACGCACTTTAACAATTAACTTTTTAAAACTATCTGTAAAAGCTCTGCAAATGATGACTTAGTCGTCGACTCTTCCTACAGTTTCTATTTCTTCTCCACTCGATCCCTCTCCGAGATCTGAATCTCAACATTAACTAATATTTTTATATGTATGCTTGGCTTATCAAATTTCAGTGTATTCTTACTTAAACCTATTCATTTCCATGCATTTGTCCAAAACGACTTTGTTATTTTTGTACTAATTTTTAAGTGGGCTGCCCACGGTTATGATTTCTAGTTTCTACCAGGATGGAAACATGTTTATATTCATAGAAACATGGAAACACTATGTACTATACATCATAGAAAAATTATACATTTTCAGTAAATAAAAAATGAAATATAAAAAATATATATAAATTATACAATTATAATATATTATTATTATTATTATTATTATTATTATTATTATTATTATTATTATTATTATTATTATTATTATTATTATACGAATTAAATAATGGGTTAATAGCCAGAAAATCTATGGAATTTTTTTCATTTTCTAGCTAGTTTATATCACGGCCCTCTAGTTTGACTTTTAAATACATAAATTTATAAGTCGATTGCAATTATCCCACGGCGAAGGACTCCGATGAAATCGAAACTAATGTGACAAGTACGTGTGGCAAAATTATAATCGATGTGTCAATTTTTTAGACAAAACATTTATATGTATATATCGTATACATGTAAAATCTTAGTAACGCTATTTGGACTTTGAGGGGTTCGACTTTTAACACAAAATATACAACGTTATTCCTTCAAGGAGTATTGAAAAATGTGGTCTTTAATTTGTTTAGCAAGATGGCAACTAGTAATACGTAAAAAATTCAATTCCAATTTCCACATATTCTTATTTTTATATGAATTTCCCTTTACTACCATTCAGTGGCGGATCCAGGATTTGTAATTTGGGGTACTAAATCTATATGATGTCTTAAAATATTTGCATGGGGTTCGAGGGCGGGAGCACCCGAACTAATTTTTTTAAACATTCTGTACAATTTATTTTTATATTCATGTATAATCTTAGTGAACATAGAATTAGAATTGATCACTTAATATAATAAATAATTGTTCACAGTTCTATTCATTCAACGACAAGTCGACAAGTACATTGAAAGCATATAAAGACCTACTTCTACATTTAAAAAAAAAAAAATTATTTCATCTTCTAAAAGTATAAACTAATTCATTATTAATAATTCATAATTTTACTTTGACTCGATCATTGACTCAAATTCAACACTAAAAATTAACTAAGAAATAAAAATGAGTCAAAAATAACAAAAATTTAAGAAACTAATAACAAATCACTATAAAATATTAAATAATTAACATGAATATAGAATATATTATATTTGTTCTTATATATATATATATATATATATATATATATATATTAAAAATATATAAGAAATTTGGGGGTACAGTTGTACCTCTTGCACCAATGTGGCTCCGCCACTGCTACCATTGATGTTAGTAGAGTAGAGTATGTTCCCGTTTAAATGAATTTCAAGATTTTGATAGATGGTAGGATGTTGAATGAGTCGAGTTGTACGTGATTTTATTCTGGAAATTTATTTTCAAAATACAGTACACCAACACATGTCAATACAGATTAAAAGAAAGAGCGAAAGAAAAAAGAATCATAATCTTGTTTTTTTGTGATAAAATTGATAATTAGGTTTGTTAAATATCTTCAAATGTTTTGTTGTTAATTCATGCCGGCTAAAGAAAATCTTAAAATTGGCCCATATCAATATCAGCCGCAAATTCTAGGAGGCATAAATTAGTCATGACATTAGATACTTAATTCTATACTTTCTCTCTGCTTTTAAAGGTTTAGGTTTCATTTTTTTTTTCTCTTTTTATAAAATCGTTATTTAATTAGTAGTTAATACTAGCTTAGCTTTATGTAAAGAGACCAAATCGAACCGATCAAAATTGGAGTTTCAATACAAAATGCTGAAAAATAATGAAAAAGTTGAAAAAGAAAAAATTAGGAAAGAAATTTGCAGACAATGGCTTCCAAGAGAAGTGTTGTCAAGCTATGACCAGCTTAACAGGCTTGCTATTTAAATATTGAATTTAGTTGGTTGATTTTTTTTATTGAATTTAATTATTGAATTAATGAGGTTTGGTCATTGTAATAAATATTCGACTTAGTAAACTTTGTTTTTAGGATCAATAGTTTATTTCTGATCAACAATCTAACTTTTTCTTTTTTTTATAAATTAACAGTATTAAATAAAGAAATTTAAAGACCACACTATAGAGAGCTCGAACCCAAAACTTTTGGCCTTAGGCATTAACCTCTTACCGCTTGGCCAACACACGCACACCTAACTTCGTAATTTATGAGTCTCAGTAAATGAGGCTTGGTCACTGTAAATAAATCTTCGACCCAGTAATTTTTATTTTTATTTTGTGAAAATAAAGTCAAGCTTCATAAATTGATCATTTATTTTGAACATAATAATTAAAATTTAGAGTTATTTCTGGCATGGGAAAAGACTATATATGTACCATTTATAGATTACTACCATTCGTGCGATGCACGGTGAAATTGAAATTAAATGATATGTTTAAATAAATAAATATAAATATTAAACAGAAACAAAATATAATAAATGCAAAATATGGTTTAAAAATAAAATACTAATTACTCAATAAAATTTTGAATTTAAAAACGTAATTTTCAATTATATATAAAGTGTAATGATAATTATAGTTATTAAATTATTTTGTAATGAAAATTAATATTACACATTATTATTATAGAGTATTTCACATAATAATAATAATAATAAATAAATAAACATTTTCATACACAAACATAAATAAAAAGTTCTAAAATTTTAACAAAGAATAAGAAAATAAAATATTTTAAAATTTTAATAATCTATTCGTTTTAAATTCATTTTTGATAATTTTTTCTGATGAACTTAAACTTAAGAAGTTAAGATGCATAGTATTTTTTTTATAAATTAAATTTGACAAAATTTAGAAAAGAATTAAAATTATAAAAAGAAACGAGAAAAAAATAGTAAAAAAATTGATGGGAGAAGAGAGAGAAAAAATGGAGGGACTCTTTTATATATGGATAAAGGGTATATATAGGTAAACTGTAAATGAAAGCAATCAGCATGAATTAATTATTAATTAGTGATAATACATAATGAATGACTAGTTTGCCCCATTGGGTACGTACAACAAATTGCATATTTGATAATGCCTCGGACTAATTTTGACTTACAACAAAGTCTCACATAAACTCCTGTAATTACTAATTATTACACATTTACACGAAAAAAATATGGTGAGAGGCTTTGAAGCAATGGAAGAATGGAAACATATCTCTATATTTTATTAGTTCGCAAAGTCAGTTAGCACTAGTGTGTAACCCGTCGAATTTCGACGGGTATTATTTACTGTTATAATTTATATAAAAAAAATGTAGAAATTATTTCATAATATATTTATAAATTATGAAGATTATTTGATGTTATAGTTTATAAATAAAAAGTTCACTTCCCTTTCATAATATATTTATAAATGATGAATATTATTCAATAAAATAAGTATTAACATGACATAGGTCTACATTACATGTCAAACTAAAATGAACAAATAAATTAAAGAGGACACCCGCTACCCATTGGATACCCCCACCCACTACCCGTCGGATACCCGTCGATGCTTGAGAGGTAGGAGCGTTGCTGCTTCTCGGCGTCGACATCCTACAATCAACCACGCAACAAATGCAATAAATCACCCAACAAATAAATTACCACGAAACTGCAACAAATTTTAAAGAAAATTTCAACTTATTGTACACTACTATTTGCCATCCATATCCGCTACCCGTCGGATACTCGCCACCCGTCGGATACCCGTCGAGACTTGAGAGGTAGGGGCGCTGTTGCTTCTCGGCGTTGACATGGCAAAACAATCAATAATAGTGTCATAAGGAAAAGCTAAAGCAACATAGTGTATAATGCACATAATTTGGATGGCAAGGCAGATCTTAGCTAAAATGTAAATGTTCACTTAATTCCTCTTTTTTCCCTATCTTTTGTAACCCTCGTGGAAATAGAACAAATCAAAAGAGCTACTCTTTTACTCAAAAAATCCAAATCTCATGCAAAGGAACTTCAAAAGTAATCGAACAACAATATATTGAGCAATACCGCACATAGTGTACTAATTAATTTAAAAACATTTTCAATTTCAGCTTATGAATTCAAAAAACAGCACATAAATTATCCATCCAAGAAATGCAGTCTACTAAACCTCAACTAATAAACAAAAACACAAACGAAAAATCACAAATAGAAATGAGTGATCAGTTAACACCACAACACACATTAATTGAATTAAAAGTTCACTAAATCAAGGACCGATGTCATTTACAATCCAACAAAAAAATCACACAATAAGCATGATCAATAAAGGTGGAACCTTTTCATATTTGACCAATATTTATAACACTACGAATGGAAATATACAGTGACTTAGAGAAGGGGAGAGATTACCATTGCAAGCAGGGGCAGATAATAATATTAATCTTTTCTATTAGCGAAGATAATGAAGCAATGAACAAAGAAGAACAACCAACGCAACAAAAGAAGAAGAAAAAACATTATTAATTTAATAAGATTTGCTTAATAATTATAAAACAATCTAGCTATCATATTTTAATCATGATCCTCTGCTGCTAAAGATGTCTGCCATTTTTTTCGTAAGGTCCGTGTATCATCATCTTTATAAAATAAATCATGCATGCCCAAGTGCTTCACAAAAAGTACTACATCATAGAGGTCACCACGAGAACCATCAACCATGCATGCCCAAGTGCTAATAGCATCTTGATGAACTACATTAGGAACTATTGGGCAACACTCTTTAGACTTTGTGATTCTAGCCTATCATTTGTTGAGAGAATTCAAAAGCAGGCGATGCAGGCGCAATGAGAAAAGTAGCAGCAAGATTAACCAACCAAAATTCTCACTATTCATCGCATAGAATTGCTAAAGCTGTCATGCATAATTGATTCTGAAAGACAACTAACAGGAGAAGAGACTCATCCCAGCAGGAATAAAAATCATACCGTCAGTGCGTCACTAATGATGGAACTGGATTGAGAGGTACTTTGAATTCTTCGACGGTGAAGCTTGAACCTATATAACCAATCCATAAAATAAATACAAAAGAAAGAAACAACAACTAAATCTAACATACATTTGGGGAAGAAAATTCCAATCTGCAACACGAAGACAGCGTGGAGAAAAAAGAAAATTAAGCTTACTTTGAACCAGAACGAAGAGTGGAAGCCACAAAGCACCATCGGTTGGTTGTAAAACTCTTTATCATTTGAACTATTGAATTTATAGCTAAAATCTAAACTTTGAAGTTTCTATTGTTAAAATGTATCTAAAATTGGCTGATTAAATAAAGTTTCCATTGTTAAATTGTATCTAAAATTGACTGATTATTGATTGATAGGTAAATCATATAATTGTATAGTATAATTTTATTCTTCCAAAATTTATTCCTTTTAAAATTCACACTAATCATTCCATATTCACAATAGTCAAATATAATGTTTCCTAATAAAATACTTACCATAGCTAATCAAGAACCGTTCCGGAACCAAGTAATGTCCGGTGAGACACCCATTGATGGCGGTGGTGCTAGGCGCAGGGCAGCCATTGGCCGCGGCTGTGCCATGGCTGCGGTGGGGGAAATGAGAGCTAGTGTGGAGACGGAAGGGGTATAGATCGCGAAGGGTGCCGGGGCGGCGAGGCGCGGTGGCGGACGGCGGTGGAGGGGAAAGGGAGGAGGAAAAACGTGTCGGGGGAAGGTGGATGGAGCAGATCGTTCGCGACGTCTTGGTGACGGGGCAGATGGCAGTGGTGGTGGAGTTTGCAGCGAATTGCGAGGGGGGAAGAGAGGTGGCATATCGCGGCGGGGGAAGGTGGAGGGGGCAGATCGCTGGAGGCGGCTTGGTGATGGAGCAGACAACGGTGGTGGCGGTCGAAGCTAATGCCAGCGACGGTGGCGACGGGTTCTCAAGATTTGGAGTGAGACGGGGGTTTTGATTGTTGAATAATTTATGATATAATTCTAATTCGATTTGTAGGTAATTTGGATGGTAAATGTAAAATTAAAAATATATATATATTATATGTGGAATTATATTGCCACGTCAGCGATAGAGAATTGAGTTAGAAGCTCTAGAATTGTAGGGATTTTAAATCTTGAATTCTTAGATATGCCATGTAGGACCTCGAATTAAGGAGAGCGCATGAATCCTTAATCGTATTATATATTGATTGCGAATGACGTGGATTGTTAAGAGGGGAAAAAATAAAACAAAAAAAACAAATATTTGGCCTTCTGCCGAATTGAATCAACTAATTTATTTTTAATTGGAAATTCCATGGGTGGAAATTTTATGACAAGAAAGAGACTGGTTGAGAAAGTCAAAATAAATTATATAATATTATTCTAACACCAAAAAGTAAACTTATAATTACTCGAGTTTGGATTTGCTTCCAAAGAAAGATTTTTATGCAAAGAGTACTCTCCTTAATTTGGTCATTACTCATTAGCTTCTAGGATAGAAACGAGAAAAAAAAAACAAAACAAAAAACAAAAAACAAAAACCAAAAACAAAACTACAACAGCTTCTTCTCTTATATTCATTTTAACTGTGAATAGGCGAAAGTACCCACTCTTATAACTTGTTTTACAAAAGTACCCACCCAAGCCAAAGTTCAAAAAGTCAAAGCCGACATGCTTGGTTTTTTGTAAAAGCAGACCTGACATGCTTCGTTTTTTGTAAAATGTCTAACTCACGTCATTTTCACAAGTTAAAAATGTGATGAAGAGACAATAATTGCCCAACTCACGCCACTTTCACAATCTAATGTATACTGTATGTTTGAAAATTTATAAAAAAATTAGCTTACGTTTGCGTTATAAAAACATTAGTAAGAGGACTAAAAATTTCACTATTATGTATGTTATGCAACAAAAAAATATTCTGAAACCAATGGCATAACTAGCCGCCGGAAATTCATAGCCGTGAACAGTAGCCGCCGGTCCAAAATATATACGGCTACTGGTCAGCGGCTATGAACTTCCGACGGCTAATTACTCCATTTGTTTCATAATATTTTTTTGCTGCATAATATACATAATAGTGAATTTTTGAGCCCTCTTAGTAATATTATATTATAACACGAATATCTTAATTTAGAGTTTTTATTTAAATTTTTAATTTTATTTTTTTTATATTACAAGAAGTATACATTGATGTGAAATATGAGAGATACTGAATCTGCAAAAAATTGGATTATAGTGGGGTAATAATACTCACTTTATGCATGATTTGATTGAACACAAAATAATACAGTAAACACATAAAATAATAGGCTATTTTTGAAGAAAACACTTGAAACTCCTGAAATGTAAACAAAAAGATATTTGAGCTCTAAAAAACAATTAGCCGCCAGAAATTCAAAGCCGGTCGTACTAGCCGTGTGAAATTTTTCACACACGGCTAGTGACGCCGGCTACGATTTTGTGGCGGCTAATATTTTTTTTGGGACAAAAAAATCATTTTTAAGTAATACATATGGTTGTAAAAATTTTTACCTTGTTATGAATGTTTGAAAGTAACATATGTATCCCTTTTTTGTGTATTTCTATTTATTTGTTAATGTTTTAGTCAAAAAAGTACATGTCCACATGAAATAAGAGATAAGGTGACTGCACAAATTTGGATTGTAATGAGGCTTTAATGCTCACTTTCTGCATGCATTTGATTGCACATTGAATAATAAATTGAAGTGTACTGAATGAATGAACAATACATTTCACGTGAATTTGTACAAAGGACTCTAATATTAGTCTATAATAGGGCTGCATTTGTGAATGAGAAAACATAAATCCAAATACTCGTAGAAAGAGCATTCAGTTAAGAAATTGAGAAATTGAAACCCTCAAGATTTGAGAAGTGGTTTGTGCGATAGTTGGTGCAATTGGTGTTCAAATTCTACTTGAAGATGTGATTTTCTCATATATTGTTTGTGTAATTAATAGTTTGAATGTTTTATGTTATATTTATGAGAATTTTTAAAGCGTTTATGCATATTTTAATACTACATTTTATGTGTTTTTATAGATGGAATTCGTTAGATACATATATGTGAGATACAACGGACTCGTCGATGGTTTATACTATGTTGGTGGGGCTACAGAGGTCCTTCCCCTCGTCAACGAAACTATTGAGAGCCTGATGTGCAGCGTCAACAATATTATGAGGACACATTCGTTGAGCTCGAGCTACCAATTGTATTATTTGGCGACCAATCTATTTGGTAGGGAGACGAAATGTGGCTTGGCCACAGACGATGACGTGGAAGCCTTGTTGGCAACTGCCGACTATCCCATGGTGTACGTTGAGCACTACAACGGTCCGATTGAAGAAGAAGCCTACATCCCTACTTTTGATTTTACTGAACCTTCGGGACACGTAGATGAAGCACAATGCAGTCAGTATGAGACGCTGTATTATCATCATACGTCGTTTCATGGTGTCCAGAGCTCGCCTCCACGACAATATTTTACATGGGATGGACAACCGCTAGACGAATCTGCATGGAATCAAACCGAAAGGCTTAATGAAGTATGTGGGAGATTGAACAATGTGCGGACAGATGATGAACCTGAGCACGAAGCTGAAGGCTCGGTTGCATCAGGAGACGATGATGATTCTGAGGAAGATGACGAAGAATTTGACCCTGCGCTCGAGGTGGGCACTGCTTCTGATGCCTCTGAGGATTTATTAGACGACGATCTAATCGATTTCACGGAGATCGAGCGAGCAGGTTGGATCCAACAAAGTACAACACGTGACGGAGATCCGACAGCCGAGACCGGTGATCTAACTAATTGGTTAGTTCCCTTGATTCCAGTGGACGCCTCGGCTTCGCTGGTTGCTCGCGAGAGTGACCCTTCTAGAGTTGATGATCTGCAGAAGAATTCTTTTTACAACAGCAAAGACGACCTGATCATTGCTGTTGGTTTGTGGAACATGAAGCGAGGCACTGAGACAAAAGTTGTCCGCTCAGATCCGGGACGAGTCTATTTCTCTTGCAAGCACTCTGACAACTGCAATTTCGATCTTCGTGCGTCTAGTCACGAGCGAGGGATGTGGAGAGTGCATAAGTTGAAAGAGCATTCATGCGAAGGGGACTTGCACACAGCTAAAAAAATCAAGGCGCACTCGAAGGTGGTTGCAGCGTTTGTGGCAAACAGAATACGCGATGATGGAGAGGTCATTAAGCCGAAATCCATCATGGCTGAGTTAGTACGTGATTTCGGCATCAAAATCAAATATGATGTCGCGCTGCGTGCAAGAAATCTCGGGATGGAGATGATATACGGTCGAGTTGATGATTCGTTCCTCCTGCTCCCAAGATATCTGTATGCCCTGAAGGAAGCGAATCCTGGCACCTTATATGGTTTGGAAGTAGACATAGACTGCCGGTTCAAACATTTGTTTGTTGCTCTTGCGGCTTCCATCTCACCTTTCTACTTTTACCTTCGACCAGTGATTGTGGTTGACGGCACACACCTGAAGGGAAAAAATAGTGGCATTTTGTTTGTCGCCGTGACAAAAGACGGAAACGAGGTAGTTTTTCCCTTGGCGATCGGTGTCGGTCCGATCGAGAATGATGAGTCGTGGAAGTGGTTTATGTCACATCTGAGAGGTGCTTGCGGCGAGCCCGATAACTTACTTATTGTATCTGATGCGCATGTCTCCATCGCTAATGCTGTGAAGAGCGAGTTTCCAAATGCTACTCACGGTATTTGCTACTACCACTTGTTGAACAAGATCAAGGGTTACGGCCCGGTGTTGCTGAGCTTTTCCGCCAAGCTGCATACGCCTACGAGGAATCAGATTACACGCGTGCAATGTCAGCCATGGCTGCTCTGAAACCAAAGGCGTACGAGAAGTTGTTGCGCGTGGGACCGGAGAAGTGGGCACGATCACAATGTCCTGTGTCCCGTTACAGTTTCCTTACATCCAATGCCGCCGAGAGTTTTAATGCACGTTTGCTGTGGGCCAGACGTCTTCCAATCTGCTCGATGTTGGAGGTAGTCAGATTAGTTATCGAGCAGTGGTTCAACGACAGGCTTGCGGCCGCACAAGAGAGCGATGAAAATCTGACTCCGGAGGCAAAACAGAAGCTCAGTGCAGAACTTGTAAAAAGTCGTCGTTACACAGCCAAGAGGACCACCGAGAGAAAATACAGGGTTCGTGCTAGTGGTCGCCATTATATGGTTGACCTTCAAAAGCAGAGCTGTGATGCAACGAATTCGACCTGGACCAGATGCCGTGTTCTCATGCGATTGCAGCCATTACGTATGTCATTTCTATTCATGACCTCAATTACCATTATTAAATGATCAATATGTATAATCGTTTGTTTTGCAGTGAGGCGAACGAGTCAGTGGAGGATTACGTGCACTCTTACTACTGGAACAGTTCACTAGTTGACACATACTCTCGTGCCGTTAACCACTTGCCTCCCATAGATAATTGGAATATTCCTTTCCAAATTGCATCTCAGCTTGTTTTACCAAATCTCTCTCGGCGACAAGCTGGTCGTCCAAAGGAAACTCGAGTTCGATCCGCAGGTGAAAGGCCGACTCAAAACACATCAACAACAGAGGCATCAACTAGTAGCAAGAAACGAGCACCCAAAACGTGTGGTCTCTGTGGCGGGTCTGGTCACACACGTCGATCGTGCAAGGGTACGGCCACCGATGTGTAGTCGTATTTATGTTTAAATTGAACGATTTTCAATATGTTTTCAGTTGTACCATGTCAGCGTATGACATTAATTTCTTTTTATGTTTTATTTAAGTTCATTTAGAGTTCCCTAATTATTATGGATGTGCTCAACGTATGACATTATTAATTTATAATTTTTATAAATTAATAATGAATTACCCATAATTTATAATTATAATTCATAATTTTGAATTAATAAATCCAAATAATTATGAGTGAATTTATAATTATAATTCATAATTTTTTCATAATTACTGAATTTATGAATGAATTTATAATTACAATTCATAATTATAATTCATAATTTATAATTCTAATTTATAATTTTTTCATAATTACTCAATAATGAATTTATTTTAGTTTTAATAATTTATAATTTCTAGATCAGCATAAAGACTTGCTATATTCTTTAATTATAAATGCAATTTAGAAATAGAAATGAATTACTATATAATGAATTTATTTTAGTTTTAATAATTTATTGTTTGAATTTGTCAAATATTAGAATTGAATATCTTTAACAACGTCCAACAAACCAAAATAGAAGGATTAGCCGCCACAAAAGTATAGCCGTGAGGATTAGCCGTTAGTAGTGAAATAATACGCGGCTAATCCTCACGGCTACACTTTTGTGGCGGCTAATCCTTCTATTTTGGTTTGTTGGACGTTGTTAAAGATATTCAATTCTAATATTTGACAAATTCAAACAATAAATCATACTTACTTAACAATGACCACCATTTACATGTCACTACAATTATGAGTTGAAATTATGAATGAGAATTTGGAAAAATGCACAACTTGTACTAATAAATTTATAATATACCATTACAGAGCTTGAAATTATGTGATTATGCATTAAACATGTCATTAAATCCAAATAAACTAATTAGCCGCCACAAAAGTGTAATAAAAGTGGTAGCCGCTAGTAGTGAGTTCCGTGGCGGCTAATCCACACGGCTACACTTTTGTGGCGGCTAATTAGTTTATTCATCTTATCTTACAGTTTTATATGTATCACAAGTCATCATGGCAGTAAATATAGATAAGAAGATACTAGAATGTCGGGGTAAAAATGTAGAGAAAAAAAATAGTCATAAAGATGTAAATAGTCATAATGTACAGAGAATACAAGTTCAAAGTGCATCGGGGGATGTGCAAAACTCGTAGATGGCACTGCCTATCTTGTGCCTGTACAGCTGAACATTATTATTGCCCCACTCCAGGCTCGGCGAGTCTGCGATCAAACGCTCCACGGTCATGCACGCGAAAACACCAGAGCTAAATTGGCCGCTCTGTGCGAACTGCTCGGCAGGATCAGCATACTCGATCTGCAGCTGACGCCATTGGAGATTCTGATTCGCGTTCTCCACAATGCGTGTCCTCTCGAACCAAAGGAACACCTCAAGGACCCGGTAGAAAAGACGGCCCAAAGGACACAGAGCGCGCAACATGTCGTGGCGTGACTGTGCCCCAATCCGATACAAGTTCGGATCGAAGACGCGACATTTACCCGTGAGCATATCAATGCTACAGATAACGATACGCCACTCGACAAATACAGGAACAATGACCTGTACAGGAAGAAATAATTGATCAACAATCCTTTTTATTTTAAGTCAAAGTCATTTATGATGTAGGTGTAATTGTGTACCGCAATGGCATCCAACCAATCTCCCTGAGTCGATGAGGTACCCTTGCCATACACTGAATACATAAGCTTGGCAGCCGGCTTCCACGACAACACCGGAGCCTCAGAGCTTATAAGACGCTGCTCTGAACGAGAGCTAAACATACGGCGCGCATTCTCCATTATCTCCTTGTATTCTCTATCCAAATAAGTCTGCAAAGAAGAAAAACATTATTTCAACAATATTTTATTATAAACGCAAAATATATTAATGCTTACGAAGAATTCCGTATCCAATATGATATGCGTCCTGTGATCGATGTCCTGAAGCAGGTCTGTACCGGTCACCAGCCTATGCCTCAGCGTCATCATGTACGCATCTACATGCTGCACATACTTTAATGTTAATATTAAGTAAACAATAATACTACATGTAACAAATGCATCAAAAATATTAGATACCTCGGGCTCGAGGTCTTTAGTCCTGTTCATGAGAGCAAGCCAAAACTGCCTCTTGATCGGGTGCCCACTCTCTGCCACCACCAACTTCCTGTAGCTCCCAGTACGGATACGCTCCACCATACGAGTAAATCACTTAATATACTGCTTGTCGACGGGTTTCGGCTCGTGGCTGTGAACGTATGGGGATCTCAGCGCAGCCGAAGGCTGCCGCTCACGGTGGCTTCGGCGCAGTTGCGCATCCTCTGGTGGTGGTGGACAAACACTGAGGGGAAGGGCAGGTGTTGCCCCAGAAGACGAAGCTCCCTATATTTACATTAAAACAACACAAGTTAAACATATAAACAGTCCATAAATGACACGTAATTTCAATTAGAAGTTAAATTTAAAACAAATACTGAGCTTTTACCCCAGTAAACTGCTGCCAAAAACGCTCCATCTCTCCCTGAGAATAACCAGCGTCGAGAAGAATCGGCAGCGAAGAACGAGGCGGCTCGAATGGGTGTGCTGAGCTCGAGGGCTGCTCAGTGTACGAGTAGCGTGGCCCCAGATATGGGGTCAAGTGTTCGCCAGCCCCAAAAGTCGTGGGCACACCAAAACCAGTATGCGGGCCCGGTGGGGTTTGATAATCATCACTGGCAGAGTGACCCGCGTCCCTAGCAGGCGACTCGTGTGCAGGGGACCTCTGCTGTGATGGCGCATCCTCGTGCTCGGGCTCCGTCCCGGGCTCGGGCTCACGTCGCATGTCCGATTGAGGTCTTGGAGCAGGCATGGGCTGACGTACATCGGTGCTATGCGAGCATTGGCAACGCATACACCCAAAGGTCTCCTCGGCCCAATTCTTCAGCCTCGTGAATAGGCCCTCCTCCACACGCCTCGCCACCCGGCCCTCACTCTCGCGCACCATCTGTTCCATGCGCTGCCACTCCTGCTCGCTCAAACCAGAAGGCCCATGAGCAGCACTGCTATCTCCCCCGTATCTGGGCCTCCTGTGACTCTGTGACCTCCGGCCGGAAGTCACGGGGCGATCGCCGCCGCCGGGCTGATCCTGCTGGCCACTGCTCGACGAGGACGAAACCACCTGTGGTCTCTGCCGCTTTCCCCGATCTTCGCGCCTCGAACTGCGACGTCGGGGTTCCATCTGAATAGATGCCTCAGAGCGGTCCCCACCACTCACATCCGGTCGAGGATTCCTCTGACCGAAGACGCCCGGACCTGGAAACTGGACATCTCCTTCATTCGCGACCGATAGCCACCAATGCGTTGTCGCCTCCTGCTGTTCGGGCTGCAACTCATAAAGCCCGGTCTCCTACAATAAAAAATATATGTACATGATGATTAATATTCATAACATCAAATATAATTAACTAATAAACACTTAAATTATTACCGGTGACTCAAATAGGGGCTGCAAATCTGCAATGTTGTGACTCAAGAAGGTCCACCTCTTGAATCTAGGTAATATCCCGGCATTATGTATAGCGATGTGGCTGCCCAAGCCGGGAATAACCTCAAGACCCCAAGTATATAGAGCCCAAGAAGGCCCATAGAAGCGGTACTTCCATTCTTTCGACATCTTCTTTATCCTGAAGTTCAAGCGATTATATGCCGCTGCACCCCAAGGAAATGTGGAGAACTCCGACAAGTCCTCCGCCAAAGCCCACGTCCAGATCTCCATGGGTCGTGGCGTGTCCACGCCCAAAATAAATGCGTGTAGCACCAACAGGTGGGCCACACACAGTGCTATCGAGCCGTCGGGGTCGACAATCTCCGTCCACTGCTAAAAAAAAATGTCTGACAACTCCTGAACTGACATGCGCTGTCCGCCACAAACTCGTCTGTAGGCCACATTACTATTCAAATTGTGGCGGGCTGTTGGATCGAAACGATGTTGCCCAAATGACAATCCGATCACAAGAGCGAAAGCGGCGTGATCAAGGCAAACCTTCTGGCCGTTGATGTAGAACCACATCACATCGTCACTATCCAGCAGATGACGAGAGACAATATGGTGCAATGCCATGTTGCACCTGTGGCCCGGATCCCAATCCAACAAATGTCCAAAGCAACCCTGCCTGAACGTATTCTCCAGTGCGTCGCCCCCAATTTCCCTCAGTCGCTTGGGTACCCGGGACAAATAACTGGTCTTGTAGTAAGAACTGATCTGCGTCCCGGGGCGATTTATTGTGTCGGGCCTCCGATAACTGATCTATTCAATACCAAAAATATATCAATTAAAAAGCCAAAATATAATTAATTAAGAAAAATAACACAAAATTTAATAATAACATAACTAATTCAACCAAATAGAATTATTATTATTATTATTATTATTATTATTATTATTATTATTATTATTATTATTAATTCACGAAAATAATTATGTACATGTAGAGGATCTTCTCGTTAGTTTAATAATTATGCACTACCCAATTCAATTCTTTGGTTGTGTATTTTATTTAAATTATTGAAATGATTTTAAAATTAAACTAAATCAAATTATATACTAAGTAATTCACAAATAACATAACTAATTCAACCAAAATGACTACAACAAAATAACATAAGTAATTCACGTCCCAACAAAATAATTAAACATAATGACTACAACCAAAATGAATATACAACCAATAATTAATTATTTTCGTCCCAACATAAGTAAATTCCGTCCCAATAATTAAACAATGTAATTTTCGTCCCAACATAATTAATTTACGAACCCAATTCACGAACACAAGTAATTCGAATTAAACAATGTCACCAAAATAATTCACGAAAATAACATGCTTCTACTTGTTGTGGAAAATAACATCCTTATTCACGAATTTAAAATCAACGAAATAGGATACTTACTTGATTTGAAGAAGAAGCCATGGTGTATGCCTTCGGACGTTGAAAAAATCGTGAATGCTCTCCTTCAAGTTAAAAAAAATGATTCTCATTCAAACATGGACAAACAAGAAAACAAAGCAAAAAAAAATAATTCATTCCAGTTTACCTTCGGTTTGGAATGTTCTCCTCTCTCTCAAAAATTTCCCGATGCTCTTTCTCCTCTCTCTCTCTCTTTCTCGGCTGCCTCTCTCTCAAAAAATAAACTGATGCCGTGCGGCTAGGTTAAAAGTTCTAATTCTTATACATGTAAATGGGTTTCTTGGTCAAACAAGCCTTAAATTGCCTTGTGAATTTTAGATACAGCCGTGTATATCCCCCCAATAAAGCTTCCGCGATTCTCGCCTATCTGTATAGCCGTATGAATTGTCCAATCACCCTTTAAGCTTATAATTAAAAAAAAAATAGGGTTTCGTGTATAAATAGAAGAAATAGTAGTAAATTAAGGGTAAAAAATACGAATATTATATAAAATGATATGAAAAATTATTTTAAAAACATTTAATAGCTTACCCGCCAGTAATGAGTAGCCGTCCGCTGTAGCCGTGAGTAGTTTCTTACCCACGGCTACGGCAGCCGGCTACATATTTCTGGCGGGTACTTGGTAGTAAGGTTTATTATGTTTCATTGATTCATAATATATGATTTTATAATTTTTTTATCCACCATTTGCTATTATTTTATGTGTTACAATATTAATTCATATACAATCAAAAAAACTAAATAAATTTAGACTTATTGAGTTTATTTTGTCAATCTCCTTCTCGTGAATTTATTGCAAAGAGATTCCCACCCTATAAAGCTGCATTGTAGCCGTATGAATTGTCCAATCACCCTTTAAGCTTATAATTTAAAAAAAATAGGTTTTCGTGTATAAATAGAAGAAATAGTAGTAAATTAAGGGTAAAAAATACTAATATTATATAAAATGATATGTTAAATTATTTTCAAAACATTTAATAACTTACTCGCCAGTAATGAGTAGCCGTACGATGTAGCCGTGAGTAGTTTCTTACCCACGGCTACGACAGCCGGCTACATATTTCTGGCGGGTACTTGGTGGTAAGGTGTATTATGTTTCAATGATTCATAATATATGATTTTGTAATTTTTTTATGCACCATTTGCTATTATTTTATGTGTTACAATATTAATTCATATACAATCAAATAAACTAAATAAATTTAGACTTATTGAGTTTATTTTGTCAATCTCCTTCTCGTGAATTTACTGCAAAGAGATTACCACCCTATAAAGCTGCATTATACCCGTGAATTGTCCAATCACCCTTTAAGTTTATAATAATAAAAAAAATTAGGTCTGTTTAAAAATTTAAAATCAAGAGTATTATGAAACTAGAATTTTTTTTAAAGCTATTGAAGTATTTACCCGCCTGTTAACCCTAGCCGGTCACAGTAGCCGCCGGGATCCATTTCCAGCCGGCTACTGCTAACGACTAAGGGGGGTGTATTCGTTCTGGAATTTGATGGATTTCTATGGATTTTAAAAGTCTGGGTGTATTCGTTCAAGACTTTTAAAAGTCTGCAGAAATCTGGGTGTATTCGTTCAAGACTTTTAAAAGTCCATATAAATCTGGGTGTATTCGTTCCAGACTTTTTAAAATTCATACAAATCTAGGTGTATTCGTTATTCCATTGACTTAAAATTCGGAATGACTTTCATGGATTTCATCCAAAAAATACACACGACGAAATCCGGCCAAGAACCAAGAGAATTGAAATCCATGAAGTTTTAAGCGAGCGCTGAGTTCCAGCGCCCGCGGCCAAGAAGCCAGCGAGCGCTGGAACTCAGCAATCGTTGAGAGTTTCCAGCGCCCTCCCTCAGCCTTCTCCTCCTCTTATCCTTCACCCTCCGCTCCTTAGCCTCCATCCCCCAACCCTCGTCGCCGCCATCACCGTCGTTTCTCTCACCGTCTTCCTCCACCTCCGCCACCGCACTGCCTCCCGCCGATCGTCCTCCTTCGATCAATCGAAACCCCAAAACTCCGATACCAGCAGCGTAGTTTCGTTCAATCAGGCTCCGAATCGGCACCATATTCCGAAGCTCCAGAGACCTTCACAATCCAGCGCGGAGTTCCTCTACCTGGGCACTTTGGTCAATTCACATGCCCCCGCCCCCGCCCCCGCCCCCGCCGCCGCAGCTACAATCAACTTCAGTAATGCTGCTAATCCGCGGACATTGGACTCGCCGGAGCTCCGCCCTTTGCCGCTGCTGAACATACAGCGGCAGAACTTTGGTAACAGAGCCGAAGTTATTTCGAGTAAGGATGATGAGAGCGAAGAGTTTTACTCTCCTAAAATTCTTTTGGATGATGAGAACTTTGGGTTGCAGGTTCTCGGAGTTGTCGAGAACATGAGAGGTCTATGCCAACCCATGTCAGATCTCAAATTCCTAAAGATAACCGAAACTGGTGAACAAAAAGACATGACGGAGTGGGTTCTTCAATACATGAGAGAGAAAGTCCCAGAAATGCTAAATTTGGTTGCTTTTAGTGAAGTGTTTGATACTATTTTCTATTCTGTTGTTTAGGTGCAACAGTTTATGCTGCTAAAATTTGTTGGTTGTGGCAATGCATAAATTAGTCTTTCTGGGAACCCAGCGGTCGCTGGGTTTTCAGCGCTTGCTGGAACTCAGCGGTCGCTGGGTTTCCAGCAGTGCTGGGACTCCGCGGGCGCTGGTTTCATGGAATTCAATTATAAAATTATCCCGTAAAGTCTTCAAAAATCAGTGAAAATCGGTGCGAAATCCAACCACGAATTCTTTGAAAGTCGTCTGGAATCTATGTGAATTCCATGGAATTTAAATTCCATGAACTTTTTAAAGTCTGTGGAAATCCACAACGAATACACCCCCCTAAGATTAACAGGCGGGTAATTGTTGTATTAGCTTCAAAAAAAAAACTTGTTTCATAATACGCTTCATTTAATTTTTTTTTTCAACTTTCTTATAGATCTTTAATAACATGAAAACTTGTCCTTATTTTTTCGAACTTAAGGCATTTTAGGGTTACAAATAATGACGTAAGTTAGCAAATAATGTCATTTCCTCATATTTAGAGTCATATTTAACTACCTCTCTTACACATTTTCTTACACAAGTGTACTTGTGTAAGAAAAGTGTAAGAACTTTTACGGAAAACGATGCAAGCCTATCACCATCAATTGCAAAGTGGGTAGTTTTATAAGACATCTTATATTGGTGGGTAATTTTGTAAGATAACTAACCAAAGTGGGTACTTTAAATTCCATCCCTCGTTTTAATTAGTTAACGCAATTAACTGAACTTATGTTGAAAAGAATAAATAAATCATAATATAAAATAAAATAATTTGATCCTGTTTTTGCCATATATTTTTCAGATTTTCTTCAAATAGTTAGGCACAAGACTACTTCATTTTGTGCCATGTAAGTTAAAAAAGAATAGTTTTAGACACATCGCGACATCCGGCCGTGAGTCCTGCCAATTTTTTTGGAGTTGAAAATGGACGGAGGATACAATTGATACAGAAATCGTAGTTCATAATTAAAAAATAGTTTTAAAAATTTCAGTATATCGTTTATAGTACAAAAATAATTTAAAGTTTAAAGTGAAATTTATCCATAGATAAATCATAGAAAACAAAATAATTTGCTCCTTTTTTTGTGCTAATGCAATGAAAGATATTTGCATTTATATATTAGCTAGTATTTTTTATATAGATTTTATTTACCACGAAAAACAATATTATTGATAAGTTATATTATCATGACATATATGTCCAATTGTCAAATTAAAGAGTTTAATGGGGTTTACTTTTTGTTTTATTTTTTAAAAGGTGGTTAGGTATTTGCAGATTAAATAATATTTGACCTCCTAAGTACGCAATAGTAATAATATTATTAAACGGAAACGGGCGACCCCCTCTAACTATAGTATATAGTATATTGCTAATTAATTTCTGATCTTGTCAAAATGGCGACTATATATTATCATAAGTTAGTAATTAAGGTTCTTTTACGGATTAAATCTTGAGGTGACTTGAAACATCAAATCATGTTTGACATGTAACATATATATTCATGCACATTGCTCTCATGCATGACGCAGACCTAAATTTAACTTGGGTGATCACTCTCATCTACTTGTTTTATTTTTCCCATGCATATATATATATATATATATATATATATATAGGGGGCGGTTATTCAATAAACCACCCTTATTTTAAGAATTACGAACCAGCAAAAATGCATGAATTTTATGTATAACACGCATGAATAAACTGTATAAAGGCATGAATTGCGAAAAATAATTTTTTGCTACTTTTGGGATTCGAACTCAGGACCATGAATTTATCCAACAAGGTGATGAATCAACCGTAGATCTTGATGATCTAAGGGCTGAAAATGGTTCCTAATTTATATTTTAAGAAGCGTTCTTATTTTAGTCTTCCCCTATATATATATATATATATATATATATATATATATATATATATATATATATATATATATATAGGGGAGGGCTACAGTGAAAACACTTCTTAAAATATAAATATAAACGTTTTTTAATGTACGAATTTTATCCAACAGGGTTACGAATTCATCCAACATGGTTACGAATTGTGAAAAATAAATTTTTGATACATTTGGGATTCGAACCTAGGACCACGAATTCATCCAACAGGGTTACAAATCAACCGTAGATCTTGATGATCTAAGGGCTGAAAATCATTTATATTTTATACACTTAAGAGTGTTTTTATTCTTCTTTTTTTTTTTTTTTTTTTTTGATCGGGCAAAGTCATGTTAGATGTTAGTAGTTAGTTCCCCATCCACTCCAAGAACCACCTTATCTCTCCATTCACCAAATCCACCTTATATCTCCAATCTCCAATTCGCTCCCAAGAGGGATCGAACCCGGGTCGCTTCACTTAAGTGAGGACCTGGTGGCCAGTGGGCTAAACCCCCTGGTTAAGAGTGTTTTTATTCTAACCCTCCCCTATATATATATATATATATATATATATATATATATATATATATATATATATATATATGTTCTCACCCTAGAACCATTTTCGCAATGCAATTATTCCACCTCAAGAGCATCTACGGTGGGAGCTCTAAAAGAGGCTCTAATTGGTGGTCCTCACTTTAGATCCTACCCCTCTTCAATGCATTGATTTTAAAAGAAATTATAAATTTTTTATTTTTATTTTAATTTTAATTTTTAAAATTAAAATTTAATATTTCAATAAAATTAAATTAATCTAAATATTCTATTAATTAAAAATAAAAATAAAAATAATTAAAATTTAAAATTACATTAACTAAAAAAAATTACTATAATAATTTAAATCTAGACTACATCAATCCTCTACACTTGAGGACTTCTTCGAACATGTTATATTGTGCAACGCTAATTGTGTTTGTGACATCCTCGACGTGTTCGCCTTGACAATTTTGAAACGAGAGCTTCCATTTTCACATCAGAAGTTTTATTTTTTGCTTCGGCGACTTCCTTGGGAGATGTGCTAAATATCTCGATTCTTTTAATTTGGCGGGGCGTTCTAGTGTGTCGTAGTATTGAGGCTTGTCCGTTGAGAACTCCACTTTCTTCCACTTACTTTTGTCACGTTTGGTCGCTTTTTGGCCTTGAGGCCTTGTCATGATACTTGACTCAAAAGATGTAGTCGTGGCCTGCTCCTCCGATTCCTTGGACTTTTTCGATGAGTGCACATTCTTGCCGGTAGAAGCGAACCGCTGAGATTCGCGCAGAATCTTCCAAGATTTGAAGTGCTTGAATCTCACTCCATAGTTGGCATTGTAGATTTCCTGTGCCTGTTCAATGATTTATTCATTACTCATTCCACTCCCCCAGTTAGCTCTACATTTTTCGTATATTGCCTCCCACAACTTGACGTCCTTTTGGACACGTTGAAAGTGGAATTTGATCTGCTTGTTTTCACGAGCAGAAGCGCCGAGAGGCCAAGCGTCATTGTAACTTAGGGTGATATCTCCCCATTTTTAGAGAGCTTTTTGGTCTGTACCTTGGATTGAGTTATAGGTAACCTCCGCTCACAACATACAAGAAGAAGACCTTGGATTGAGCTTTTTTGGTCTGTACCTTGGATTGAGCTTCTTCGGCACTTCGACGACGTCGTCTTAAACTGCACGAGTTGCATTGAATGTGGTTGAAAGATAGCCCAGTGAAAAGATATTTGAGCCATGCAAGAAAGACGCGAACCCCATCATCAGAGAAGAAGAAGGAACCCCCGAGCCTTGAGCTATATTTTTCATATAGTCCTTGAATTACCCTTCCATTTATTATAGTAACTTTGTAAGTGAAAAAAGAGAGAAGTAGATGAAGAATGAGAGAAGAATGTAGTGTTGGATGTAGAAAATGAATTAGGGAAAATGGTATTTATAGAGGGCGAATAGAATAAAAAAAGGAAAAAAAATAAATGAAACAATCGTTGAATGCAACAATCATTTTTTTAAAATATATATATATATATATATATATATATATATATATATATAATTCGAAAAGGAGCCATTGAAAATCGATTTTTATTTTTTATTTTTCTTTTAAGTGGACTTATTTTTCTTATAAATACGCCACTTACTCGTTCTTTCACAGGCAGCAATTTTTGAAGGAAGAAACACTCTCATTTGTCATTTTGAGTTCATATTCTTTGCTTGAACTGAATTTATAGGTAAATGCACTAAATCTAACGATCCACAGAAAACATCATTTTTTATATCCAACAATTATTATTATTATGTGTATTTGATTATGACTATTACTATACTATACTCATTAAATGTAATATTATATTCATTAAGTTGATAATATTATTATTATCCACTATTTTAAATCAAATACTAATATTTAAATTAACACTATTTTAAATCAAATACTAATATTTAAATTAACATAATTTTTTTATTATCAATTAATTTAACTCATAAATAATAATATTTGATATTTTATAAAATATAAAATTTAAATAATACATAAATATATTGTGGCTCGTCCATAGCTCTCGAGATGATGTTATCCCAATAAAAGAAAATGAAAAATAAGTTGGTCCACCAAGTGGTGTTTGGTGAAACAAAACACGGCATCCACATGTATGCTATAATAATGTACGGCATGCCCCCGCTAGTCAAACCCCTAAAAAATTATAAAATAAATGTATTTTATTCGTAAATTTATAAATATGGAAACCGAAAATAGAATATGAAATTGTTGATTTGAATAGTGAAAGCCACTTGCCGAATTGATTGACTACAACATCAAGTAGTAGTATAGTAGTTCGAAGGGGTCAAATAAATTGGAAGAGGAATTGAAATTGTACAATTCTCAACGGAAACTCGATGTCTCGTTATCAACTAGTGAATCACACGCTTTTAAGGTGGTTGACAAATATTACCAACACAAGTAATTTACTAACATATCTATCCGTGTTGTGCAAGCTAAGAACTACTATTTTCCCACTCTATAATAAATGTGTGGGATAATATTAAATAAATCATGCATCCTTGTTTTATTAACTAAAATTCAAATCGTATTATCGATCCTAGGATGATTTACTATTATCACATAAACATGTACTCGGTCCTGAGCTTGTTCTTCTGTGCATTCAAGAGTTTTACTAGGTTTTTTTTTTTTTTTTTTTTTTTTTTTTTTTTTTCAGTTTCTATAATTTCGTATTTTAACAATGTATATACTAATACATAAAAGTATTATCATGATAATATAGTATTTATACATAATAAACATATTCTATGTGAAAATGATTTCATGACCATTTATTTAGTCAAAATCTATAAAATCAAATTAATTAGTGTCTGACTAATAAAACAAATGAAAAGGCATTTGACAAATCAGCTCGTAAACAGTTTGGAGCCGTAAAAATAAGATCCAACAACTTAAGCAATAATTAATTTACAAAAATAACCTTACTAACATATACCCTACCAATATAATCCCTCTTTTTTTTTTCTTCTTTAACTTATAATTAAATTTAATTATCTAAATACTTGCTTTGGAGATATTACATCTTATTCTTAAAATATTTAATTTATAAGCCCTTGTAGATTATAGGCCGTCTAAAATAAACACCCTCTAAAAATGATTACACCAAAAATTAACTTGTATGTATATATATTTTGCACTAATATTAATAGAAGATGAAATTAAGAAAAGGAAATTTATAGTATATCTGAATTAATGAATGATCCAAATCCAATCATGCAAACCCATTCTTCGAACGGGGAAGCTATATATAGTCCGATCAACACCCTACATACATTGGATAAAATAAAATTAATCAAGGCTACAAAAACAAAACAAAATGAATCCCACATATGATCATTGGTGGTGAGCGCTTCTCGTCGTCTCCACGAAATGGTGTATTCTGGCAAGCGCGACTTGCAGAGTGTGCTCGCTCATATTCGCGAAGCAGACCCTAAACCAGCCCGGTTCCCTGCAATGGCACGACACGCCCGGAGAAATGTTAAGCCTCACTTGATGCAAAATACAATTCCACAAACCCAACTCCTCCTCCACGCTCGCCTCCTTCAAAAGCGGGCTCAGATTCATCCAGCAAAACAGCCCCGCGTTTCCGCTCAAGCACTCGATCCCGGCCCGCCCCAGCCCCTCCACGATCATCCCGTACCTGCGCCGCAGCCTCTCCCGATTCGTCTTGATGTACGCCGCCGTGAACTCCTCGTCGGAGAGCATGGACGCCAGCAGCTGCTGCGTCTGCGACGAGATCAGCGTGAAGCTCGACATCCGCCTCGCCGTCGTCACCACCGCGTCGTTGTACGAGTAGATCGTCCCAACCCTAAATCCGGGGAGCCCTAGATCCTTGGACAGGCTGTACACAATGTGGCACCTCTCGCGCTCCCCGTCGCTCCGCCCCTCCAGGATCTCTGCGATGCTCACGAACTCCCCGTCGGAGAAGGCGGAGCCGGAGTAAATCTCGTCGGAGACGAGGTGGATGTTCCTGCGCGACGCGAAGTCGAGCACCTGCTCCAGCACGGCGCGCTTCACGGTGGCGCCGAGCGGGTTCGACGGGTTGGTGATGAGGACGCCCCTCACCCGGAGCCCCCTCGACTCCGCGTCCTCGTAGGCGGACTCGAGGGCCGCCGGAGTGATCTCGAAGCTGTTGGAGCTGTCGCAGTGGATGGGTACGATGTTCACGCCGGTTCTCCACCTCAGGTCTCTGTCGAACCTAAAGGAATTATTATTATTATTAGTTACTTATTTAGTTAATTTCCATATGTCATTAATTAATTAAACTATGGAGTAAATAATAATTACCCTGGATAGTATGGAGTTGGGACGAGCAAGGCATCGCCTGGATCAGCCAAAATGAAGGTGAGAAGTTCGTTAGCTGCGGTTGCTCCCGCCGTGATCACGATTCTTTCCGGGTCGAATTTCGCCCGCCCGCCTCTAATTTGCCCCATGAAGCTCGCCATTGCCTGAAATTAATAGTAGTATACGTTATTACTCAGTCACGCAGAAAAATAGTTTGAGGATTTTGGTTGAGAGAGAGAGAATGTGTGTACCTTTCTGAAAGAAAGGAGACCATGATAATCTTGAAACAAAGCATTCTCTTTAAAACTAGAAGCTCTGCCGCTGCTGGTAGCGTCTGAGGAATTCTTTTCAAGGTATTTCTCGAGGAGATCAAATGAAACCTAAAAAAGAAGATGATCAGCAACATTCTAGATTGTTCTGGAAAGTATGTGATAGAGAGTAGGAACTTACTTGATTTTCCGCGAGTCCCATTTGTATGACACCGGAAGGGTTGGAAGATTCGTGGTAGGGATTTTCATCGTAAGCTTTCCAGCCGGCGAAGTACGGCGAGTCCTCGCCGTGAGTGTCGGAAACTGCGATTCTCGATAGGCTAACGGCGGCGGCGGGCTGCTCTAACGATTTAATCGCCATTTGTTTTTGTTTGTCTAAAAAGGGGATGTGAAGATGTTTGAATGAGGCTAATTGGTGTCAATGTCTCCCTATTTATACTGCAAAAAGCGAGGGGCCCTTGACTTACGTGGAATAATCATATACTTTCACAACAAATAGAAATGAAAAAATGTCATCAATGTGCAATGATTGATTGAGATCAAAATTTGCCTTTTTGCAAAATTAATACTAGTAGTGAACGACTGGCGCCAACTGGTTGCTATCGTCATCTTTTTCCAATACTATATAGCTTTATATATATATCTCAATCTTCACCACGAGATCCACATCAAATATGGTGGTTGAAATTGGGGTGGCTGCTCTTTCATATGTTCTTTTCTAACCCCCCTCAAATTTTGATTTTGATTTTTGATGTTCTTCTAAATGCTTCTTTCTGGATATTTAAATGACTGGGACTTTGACTGTGTGGCCAATAATGAGTGGAGTGATTAGAGGATTTAATGAGCTACAGTATATAGGTAATTTGTTAATTACTAACAAATTAATTTTAATGAGTCTCCTTTTCATTTTATATATATTTTCTAATCATTTATTAAAATTCGTACTTTCAAATCACACTACAATTTAGATGAAGGCAGGAAGTATCACTGCATCAGTTTTAAATGCTTTGTAGGTTTACTTAGAGAGCGCCTAGCAGATATAGGATCTTATATAAGCTGTGCAATTAATATTTTCTTTTGGTGCAAATATATACAAGTATATATCTTTTGCAACTTAAATTAATGGCGTTAGCATCGGCCGAAACGTCGCCAAGACTTATTTATTAGAAAGTTTAAACTGCATGTGTGTGTTTGTGTATTTACTACAGTACTATAATATTTTTTCAAATTTTCTCCTACTAATCTATTAATTAATCATGCATATATCTTTTATGAAATGCTAAGTCTTATCCCTTCCAATTACTATCGACACTACTAGAAAAATGCACATAGATGACACTAAATAGATGACGCTTTTCTCTAAAGCGTCATCTATGAGCGAGTTTTTAGTTTAGATGACGCTTTGTAAAAAAATCGTCATATATGAAGTGTCAAGATTGAAATAGATGACGCTTGTACAAGAAGCGTCATGCATAAGTGTCATGTATACATAACATAGATGACGTTGTATAAAAGCGTCATCTATGTGCGTGTTTCTGAATTAATATAGATGACGTTTTATGAAAAGTGTCATCTATGTGCTTGTTTTTGAGTTAAAATAGATGACACTTTATGAACAGCGTCATCTATGATAGTGTTCTTCAAAAATTTATTTTAATTTCTTTTTAATTTTATTTTTATATTTTATTTTTTTTACATTTAATCCTTTATCTACAACACCATTAATTAATTATTATTGATATTAATATTAAAATTTTATATAGTTTTTTTAAAGTAGTATTTCTAATAATTTTATTATTATTGATTAAACTATTTAAATTTTGATATAGTCAATTTTTATTATTGAAATTATGATGAAATATTTTTATAAAATTAAAAGAATAAAATATGTGTATATTAGCTACAAAAGGAAAGAAAAAAATATTATTGATATTAATATTTAAAATTTTATATAGTTATTTTTAAGTAGTGTTTCTAATAATTTTATTATTATTGATTAAACTATTTAAATTTTGATATAGTCAATTTTTATTATAGAAATTATGATGAAATATTTTTTATAAAATTAAAAGAATAAAATATGTGTATAGCTACAAAAGGAAATAATATAGAAATTATAATGAAATACTTTTATAAAATTAAAAGAATAAAATATGTGTATAGCTACAAGAGGAAATAAAAAGAAATAAAAAGCTTCTAAAAGGGTTTGAACCCATGAGCAAAACCCTTCGTCCTCAGCCAAATACCCTTCGTCCTCAGCAAAAACCGCCGCCGCATTTCAATCTCTGCCGCATTGTGACCGCCGCCGCATCCTCCTCCATTGTGACCACCGCCGCGTTTCAATCTCCGACTGTCTCCATCTCAGCAATTGAATCTCCGTCGTATTTGAATCTCCGCCTCCAACAGCGCGATTTCGACCACCGCCGCACCTCCGACGACGCGATTTCAACCGCTGCCTTTTGACGACGACTCTGGAGCAACATTCACGGACGGAGCTTCTCTCATTCTGCTACCTCCGACACACTACTGCTCAGCTACCACAACAAACCACCCGATAAGTTTCTGCTCACTTCCACCTTCTCAATCAATCTCCACCGTTCGTTTCCTTCCTCAAACGCAATTCTCGCTTCTTCGACCGTTGCTGCGCTACCAATTCTCCGTCGGAACCGCCTTCAGAGGATCAGCTGCCTCCATCTTCAGGTACTCATCATACAATTCTTTTCTTAGCGTTTGTGAGTCTTGGTTTTGGGTGTCTGTGTTTGTGCAGCTTTGCTGTTTGCTAGTGTAGCTGTAGCACTAAATGGGAATGAAGAAATTTTCACACAATAATCCATCTCTTTGTGAATGTCTTAGACAGCAAATCGAGCTCAGATTTTGTATAACCATATCTAAATAATGCAACCAAACAAAAACAGGGGAATTAGGAAAATCAAGAATGTATAAACATTTTAACTGCATTTGTTTATGATTCTTTCATTTCAAAAACATTCAAACTCGCATTGTTATAGAAACTCCATAACATAATGATAAAGTCACATTGAGTTGGAACTCAATTGATCCTTATAATCTGAGATTTGATCTATATTAAATTATTAAATGTGGTCTGATCTTATGTTGATTTAACATATTAAATCTATATAATCTACTGTCAAAATGACAACCAACAGAATGATACCGTGTTACTGTGCATATGACTTAGTCGTAGCTCCGTTGATCTAACATTTATATAAGCAATTTTGAAAAATTATCCCATATGCTGTTTTTGAAAATGAGTGTTTGGGAATTTGGAACAATTTATTCTTAAGAGAAGCATACATTAGTTATCTAACATTCAAGCATCCATTAGTTATCTAGTACATCTGTTATGCCAATATTATTAATTCCCTACCAAATGTCACCCCCCAATTGCCTTCTATGCTTTTATAGTCTTTGTTTTATTCTTTTTCGTGTTCACCTGTTTTGATGTTTTGTATAATCTTTTGTAAATGAAAGGATAAATTGTCTCTAAATCATTCCCTTATGTATTTATAAAATTGATATTTTACCGATTCATTAAACTGCTTTATGGTTAAAATAATGCATTCGAAATGAATATATTACCTAAGTGCTTCTTGTTATGTGTATTACATAATATGATATTCAAGATTTCTGTTTTTCATTCTTCACTTGGACCTTTGTGCCTTTATTGTAAGAAGTTTATTGTTGATTGAATCGAAATCAAGGTTAATTTTTTAGAAAAGTGTTGCTTGGACAGGTGCAAGGGAAAAGGAGTAAATGCTTTATAGCTTCTTGTAGTAATACCTTGTGTGATCCATGAGGTTTGTCAAATAATCCATAAAATTTATATCTCTCTATTGTAATATCTAAATAATATATATAACTCTTTAAACTACTTTGTTTTGTAGATTGACAAGTGAAAGGACAATATTGGTTATGAAGACCTCTGTTAGTTTTGGATATGATGTTCCAACGGCTACTATTTTGAACTTTTTTTGTTTGTATTAGTTTAGGATGGATTTAAACATTAATCCAAACTTGTAGGATATTGTATTGTATAATATGGATGTAAGATTGTTAATGTTGGATAATTAATTATGGATATGTTATTGAGGATTTAAATTATGTGTTAAATGTTACTCCCTTCGTCCCAGCTTTTTGTATCCACTTTTAGTTGTTTTTACAACTAAAAGTGGATACAAAAAGCTGGGACGGAGGGAGTACAATTTACTGTATTTCAAAATTTAAAACAGGAAATTCAAAAAAAAATTATATTTCAAAAATAATAGATGACGGTGAAAAACTGTCATCTAAAACATAAAAACGTCATCTATTTATATCTTACATTACGCTTATTCAATGTCATCTATTGTATGGATACATGACGGTTAAAACGCGTCATGTATAGTTGTTATAGATGACACTTATAAAGCGTCATCTATTAAAATAACAAGCGTCATGTATTTATCATAAATATGACACTTTTGTCATTTGTACGTTCATAGATGACGCTTCTTAAGTGTCATCTATACTATAAAAGCGTCATCTATGAGCGCATAGATGACGCTTCTTAAGTGTCATCTTATTGAGAGGGTATAGATGACATGTCTATTCTTGACACTTGTGGATGTACATAGATGACGCTTTTTAGGTGTCATCTATGAGCATTTTTCTAGTAGTGCGAGATGAATAATTTTCCAATATATATGTATACCCATCAACCTAAATGAAGGCAACCAAGAATTCTAACTAACAAGATGAATAATTAATTGCAAGACAAAACTACAAGCAGATAATATTCGAAGATCTAATAGTGGTTAAGTTTTTCTTTCTAAACTGACAGAGATACTTTTCAAAGATCATTAAGATTCTGATACTGATTTTCCAAACAAACCCAAAAAAATATAAATTAGAAGCTACGAGAAGTTATCATCATTCATTAATCATCTAAATATGTTGCAACAGAATTAATTCTAACATCCTTAAAAACTTTTCTAAATATTCTATTAAAACATCCTCTAATTATTGGTAATCACTAGTTTAGTCAAATCCTATGTAAACTAATTGAGGCTTACATTTGATCAAAAAATGATATTTCAATATTGATGACAGAACAATATATGTTATCAACAAGATCCCATGTGCAGGACTTTGTCGTGAGATTTTTTGCCATTAAAATAATGCAAACACTAATGATGTAAATTGATGCAGAGTTTTGCTGATTCTGATCGTTCCAAAAATATACTATAATTGATTTTGGAGGGTAAATAATGCATCACCTTATGTGATGCTATTTTTTAAATGTGCTTTACCTCTCATGTATAGTCTGTATATTAATTGCATAATAGCATATATATAGTTATATATCCAGAACGCACATAAACTGTAATTTTTCACCATCTATTAATATACAAATTCGTACGCACACATATTAATTTGCTATCATAGATATATCCGTAGCTAATTAATTAGGCGTATCACTATATATCCACCAAAACATAATATTTACAAAAATCGAAAGAGACTGAACCGGAACTATCACCATTAATGCCAAAGGATAGAAGAAACTGTGCAAGATATATACCTTCAATTTTTTTAGGTAAAATTCCCATATTAATAATATATATATTAACTATAAGATAATCCTTAACTTAACCCACTTGTAGTGGAATTAATCCTTAATTAATTATATACTAAACATTTCTCTCGTGTAGGGCTTTGCAAGAAACATTATGGTAAAATAGCTATAAATTAATTTGATTTTGGGGCTGAAAGTTAATTAATGGATCAATAAACACTATTAGAAAAATAGTTCATGTAATGTGCGTGTATTGGCCTAGCGGTAGGAGGTTAATATCCAAGAACTGAAGTCTTGGGTTTGAGTCCTCCATTGCGCGGTCTTTAAAAATTTCTTTATTTACTTATGTAATTTATCAAAAAAAAAGTGTATGTAATGTATATATACATGATATAAGTGTATATTAGAGTATTTATTACACCAGAAGGGTGCTAAGGCCCTCAACATACCAAGAGTAGTGAAAAAATAAGAGAAAGATAAAGTAAATGATGAGAGAGTAGATTAAGTAATTTTTTTTTATTGAGACATTATAAATGAGACACCTAAAAAAGAAATTTGAGACGTTATTATTAGTAGGGGGGAGTATATAAACTTTCGACTTTAATTTTTCTTTCAACAATATGTCATATTTTTCAGTTGTGGTGCATTGGTATACAAGTTTCGATATTTTTCTAATAATGTCACAGCCCAAATTTTGGCATTGGCACGTCAGAATCTGGCTTGTGAGAAAACTCTGGTATTTTTTTTTGTTACACGTGTATTTTCATATCAAATTCAGCGTGTTATACATAATTTTTCGTTGCCGTAGTCTTGTGACATTATTAAAAAAAATCATTAATCGCCTGAAAATTCATATACTTTTTAGCTTTTTTTTTCCATAACTTTTAAATGCTGACTGACAATCCATGAATTAAATAATAATTCGAAAATTTTATTCCGTCGACATTTTCCGCCCTAAATTAAGTTCTAGCTGGCAGTCAGAAGAAAGCCAGCGTGGCTATGTTGTTCGGTAACACAAACGACGTTGTTCTTAATTAAATAAAACGACGTCGTTTCTGTATTGCAATTGAAGTAGTTGAAAATTAGGTTTAATTTGGGGTTTAATCATGATTTCTTCATCCTCAATTTCAGAGGCTATTCTTTCGAGACGAAACTGAAGATTAGCAAGTGGCTTCAATTCCAGTGAATATATATGGATAATTCTTGGAGCTCAAGCTTGAATTCAGGAGTCAATCAAGAACTAAATCAAGTCTGTAAACATGGAATTCCAGCCCTTATTCGCACGTCCCACACTGATAGAAATCCAAAAATCAGATTCGCTGGCCAAAGCTTGGTCAATGTTGATTTCGAAAAAAGAAATAGTGAGAGAGTGAGCTACAGAGCATTCAGATTTAGGGCTGCGAAAATGGGAATTAGGATTTCTAATTTAATTACAAATATATTTATCAGATATTAATTGAAAAATGTAGTGAAAATTACATGTAATATGACACGTAGTGACACTTAGATAAAATAGGTACACATAGGATCCAAGTCAAAAATTAATTGATCGTAAAATGTCGCCGGGGAAAAATCCTGGATGAGTATTTAATTCATAGATTGTCAGGCAAAATTTAAAAGTCATGGGAAAAAATCAAAAAATATAAAAGTATATGGATTTTTTGGCAATTAACCCTTAAAAAGATATTGAAACGCAATTGTATACCAATTTGCAAAAAAAATAAAAAGAGAGACATTGTTGAGAAAATGCCAAATATTGTGACAAATTGTGAATTTTTTTCCGCTAATCTTTCAATAGAAAATAAAATAATATAGAAAATCAAGAGTATTTAAAAAAGAGAAATAGTGGACTGCTGCATCAAGCATCAGTTTAGTACAAGTTAAGAAATAAGGACGATATTGCAGACAACTGGACTATTTTGGATGAACAATACGTATTACTCCTACTTACATTTTTAGTATGTATTTTATTTTTATTTTTTGAAGTTAAAAAGTTTAGAGGTATCAAACAATAGACAATTTCACTAGTTTACAGCTCACGATGTCTGTGTGTTATCGGTAAAAGACAGGAAGATATATAATTTGTTGTTGTTTGGACTGCAATCTCATTATTCTTCAAAACATTAATAAGAGATTCCTTTAGTTAGTGGCCTCGCTCTAATGATCTCATTTAGCTGCTAATTACAATTAACGTAGTACTAGCTTTATCTAATTCCAAGTGTTGATATTACACAACTTGGAAGTAGATTAATTAACTAGTATTTGGTCGTATTTAAGTGAGACAACCATATGTGTAGACATTTAAGCGCCACATGGTGGCTCAATTGACGAATGTAATTAATGATTTCGTGAAAACTCATATTTCTGGATTCCACCATTGTCTTGTATATGTATATATCCACACATATCTTTTTTTGCGATGTGTTCTAATTATATTTTAATGCATGCATGTATACATCTTTTGGTACCAAAAGATCGTGCGATCAACAACGATCTTAACTACGTTCAGTCAATATTGAGGCCTAGTTTAAGTGGCAAAGTTGACTTTTGTGTGGTGTAGAGGTCCCGCTTGCGTGCGGGCTACTTTGATTATATATTAGATACCTCTTGTGATTTTAAAAATAGTTTTCTCATCTTTGTATAGGTAGTGGTCCCGCCTGCGTGCGATTATTTTTCCACCTTTGTGCGATGTGGAGGTTTTGTCTTTATACGAATTACTTATTTGATTATATATTAGATAGCTCTTATAATCACTTTATTGCCTTCATGGGTTTGGGGAATAAGGCGGCCGCACCTTTCCTCTCAAGTGTGTGAATTTGCTTGATTTGGAGTTTATGGAAAGTTAGAAATGAGTGCATTTTCGACCAAGGCTCTTGGAATAAAGATAAAATGGTGTTTGAGATTAAACAGAGACTTTGGAGCTGGACAAAAGTTCATTTGATGGAGATCCCGTCCTCGGATTTCCACTCATGGCTGAGGAACCCAAATATTTTCGGTTGATCTTGAGTTCCCTCTTGCAGATGTTCTTCCCTTCTGTCCCTGCTGTTTTTCTTTCTCCTGTTTTTTTATGTTGTACTTCTCTCCCTTTGGTACCTCTGGTACCGAGCAATAATATCATCCTCTTTTTCCTGACCAAAAAAAAAAAATAACAACGATCGTAGCGACGGGCATACATATGTCAGCAACTAACGAGAACTTCGACAATGGTGGTTGTAGCGACAAAATTTTCTGTCTTTCGATTTATATCTGTAAACTCGGCTATTTGTTTCGTCGCTATTTTCTTTAGTGTTGTTCATATTCGATATAAAGGCAATTTGTCGAGGATATGAATTAACAATACAGGTGGACAAACAACATGTCGTTAATCACACAATTTTGTGTGGGACTTGTTTCTACTTTTATGTTTTTAAGGGGTTTCTACTATATATATTTTAGGTGGTGGGAATTAATAAAATGAATATGAGATGAACAACTAATGTTATGCTATTTTACTAATGTAGAAATATTGTGCCATATATTGTTTGACGGATATAAATTAAAAGGTATATCCAATCTAAATACAATCTCACACCATCAAAATTATAGTCATCTCATTGGATTTGGACACTAATTGTCCGATAGATTTTGACCGAACGTTTTATTTAGATAAGATATGAGATTATAATATGAGATTTTGCGGTGATTAATTAGAGTTGCTATTAACTTGTGGTACCTAATCGCTTTGCTAATTAGCTCGACTGCGATTAGGTGACATGCTAATGATAAATGCCATTGCATGGCGTAATCGCAATTTGATCAAATTATCGTACCAAGAATCATTCCTAATCTTGGAAACTTTTTATTAAGCATGTTGAATATTATTCCATATTTTATAGTTGTTCTCAGAATCTATGAGGATGTCAGGCAATAACATTATATATTTATATAATACTCCATATTGTAAATATATAATTTTGTGATTGTACAGAGATTAGCTGACACAATGAGCAATCTTTGACATTATTACTAGTACCGGCGAATATATGTGTATGAACCAATTAAACTAAACGTGCAAAAAAACTCAAAAAAAGCCAAAGGATATTATTGATTTAAGATATTAATATGCTTACAAGTATGATTTTTTTTTTCTTCTTCTTTGAGTTTTCGTTAATTTAAATAGTAAAATGCGGAGAACTTTATCTTGTATCCAAATCGGAAGGCACGAATCTTCTCTGAAGTTGCAAAGCCAAAGACCGTTTGCCACGTCGGAGAAATTTTTCGTTCGAATATTTCATGATAAGATCGTTAAAAGATACATGAATATTTGGTAGATTTTGTTCGAGATTTTTGCCCTTTTATCCCTCATTTATATATGCGGATGTAATGCATGTTTTTCTGCTCTCGTGGTTTTGTATTTTGTTATATTTATATTATCTTATTGCGCATTTGGTGGAAGAGAACTTTGAGAACAATTAATCTATACATGCATATTATTATGTATATACATAATACCCTTAAACTTTTAAAGTTCATTCTCTATATACGGTAATGTGTTATATATTTCTTTTTTCTTATTCTAAAATTATTTTATGAAACAAATTATTTCATTATTTTAAAATAGCCACTATCATAATTCATAATATATTTAGTAATATACAATTTGATGGTGCATAGTATTAATTTGTATTTTCATCAATTAACCAACACTACAAAAAAACGTACGATTACCGACGGCATTATGCCGTCGGTAATCAGGCACGGCCGCCGGTAAAAATGCTACCGGCGTTACCGGCGGCAAATCGCCGTCGCTAATCGGCTCCTCGGTAACGTCATTACCGACGGCGATCGGCCGCCGCCGGCAATTAACGGCGGCTTCGCCGCCTGTATTTCCGCCGTTGAACGGCGGGAGAGTTGCCGGAAAATTACCGACGGCAAATGCCGTCGCTAATTAGCGGCGGCACCACCGCCGTCGGTAATTTCCACCGGAAGGCGGTGGCGCACACGCCGGAGTTGGCCAAGGTATTACCGAGGGCAAAATGCCGTCGGTAATTACCGACGGCATTTTGCCCTAGGTAATATTTTATTTTTTTTATTTTTTTATTTATTTATTTATTTATTTTATCGTATATCCACAATTTATTTTCGTATTTATACAGTATTGGATAATTTAGACGAACTTCCCAGTCGGTCACCCATCTTAGTTGTGCTCTAAGTCAAGCACGCTTAACCTTGAAGTTCTTTTCGAATGATCACCAGTACAGAACACTCGTATTATTGATATATATAGTATCTATTAATTCATTTAAAGTCTACTTCAATATACAATATCATATATATTCATAACCTTAGTATATGTCGAGATAATATCCAAAAAATGTTGTTAATTACGGATTGGGCTCGTTTCCGTTCTTATTTTTATATCAGAAAAATATTTATTTATTAATTTATTATTAATTTTCATTTTTTTTATTTTTATTTTTTTTATCAATCTAGTTTATACACCATAAGTATTTTATCAATCTAGTAAGAATCTTGAATTCTTACTAGAAATATTATCTTAGATAGTGATGAGTGAATCACTAATCAAATTAACATTTTTAAGTTATAATTATAAGTTTCTTACTAAGAATCTTGAATTCTCAGTAATAATCTTGGATTAGTGATGATTGATGAGTGAATCACTAATCAAATTAACATTCTTAAGTTATAATTATGAGATTCTTACTAAGAATCTTGAATTCTCAGTAATAATCTTGGATTAGTGATGAGTGATGAGTGAATCACTAATCAAATTAACATTCTTAAGTTATAATTATAAGATTCTTACTAAGAATCTTGAATTCTCAGTAATAATCTTGGATTTGTGATGATTGATGAGTGAATCACTAATCAAATTAACATTCTTAAGTTATAATTATAAGATTCTTACTAAGAATCTTGAATTCTCAGTAATAATCTTGGATTAGTGATGATTGATGAGTGGATCACTAATCAAATTAACATTCTTAAGTTATAATTATAAGATTCTTACTAAGAATCTTGAATTCTCAGTAATAATCTTGGATTAATAGTGATGATTGATGAGTAAATCACTAAGGTAATTAACATTCTTAAGTTATAATTATAAGATTCTTACTAAGAATCTTGAATTCTCAGTAATAATCTTGGATTAGTGATGATTGATGAGTAAATCACTAAGGTAATTAACATTCTTAAGTTATAATTATAAGATTCTTACTAAGAATCTTGAATTCTCAGTAATAATCTTGGATTAGTGATGATTGATGAGTAAATCACTAAGGTAATTAACATTCTTAAGTTATAATTATAAGATTCTTACTAAGAATCTTGAATTCTTAGTAATAATCTTGGATTAGTGATGATTGATGAGTGAATCACTAATCAAATTAACATTCTTAAGTTATAATTATAAGATTCTTACTAAGAATCTTGAATTCTTAGTAATAATCAATGTTTAAATTTTCACTTGTATTTCAATATATATTTAATTTTAATGTTTTTGTATTATTATCTTTGATCAATTTATTAGATGATAAATGAAAAAAATAAAAAAATAAAAAATAAAAAATAAATAAAAAAAAATAAAATTAATTACCGACGGCATTTGCCGTCGGTAATTAGCATTTGCCGTCGGTAATTAGAGGCGGCAAAATGCCGTCGGTAATTTTGGCCGGACGGCGGTGGTGCTATCGCCGGATGGCACCGACGGTGGTGATTAGCGGCGGCCGCTTGCCGCCGGTAAATACCGACGGCAATTGCCGTCGGTAATAAATAATATATATTTATATTAATATATATTTAAATTAGCGGCGGCGTAACCGCCGCTAATTAGCAGCGGCCCGTTTTGCCGTCGGTAATTCGCCGGTAATAGTCAAAAGGCGGGTCGCCGTTTTTGCCGCCGCCGTGCCGTCGGTAATTGCCGGCGGCGGCGCCGCCGTCGGTAGTTTTCGTCGCTATTTACGCGTTTTTTTGTAGTGCAATATGAGTATACGAAACAACAGAAATTAAAAATCCATTTAAATATTTTTTATAATTTTTATTAGATTTTTTTTAGTAAATATTTTGTGAGTACGTGCGCAAGTAAGATAAAAATAATTTACTTATTACTCCCTCCGTCCCACTAAAGTTGGCTACATTCGTTTCGGCACGGGAATTAAGGAGTTGTAGATTAATATTTTAAGTGTGTAGTTAATAAAGTATAGAAGTAATAAAGTAAGAAATAGAAGGTGATAAAGTGAGAGAGAAGGTAATAAAGTGATAAAGTAGGAGAGAGGATGTGATAAAGTAGGAGATAGAATGTGATAAATATTTCCATTTTAGGAAAGTGGCCAACTTTAGTGGGACACCCAAAATGGAAATGTAACCAACTTTAGTGGGACGGAGGGAGTATAAAGTATTCTTAAGTGTATTTAAGTAGCTCTTTCTATATTTTATTATATGGGGTATTATTCTTTTCATTCCATTTGACTTAGCATGTATTTTTCTTTTTCTTTTTTCTCAATTGAGTTGTTTATTTTGATATATCTCATTTGATTTGTCTATTTTTTTTTAATTTTTTTTTATGAATAATCACTTTACATTATATTAAACATGAGTTCATACACTTTTACACTACAATTTACTCTCTAATTAACCGTGCCAAAAAAATTGGTCAAATCAAATGAACGAATATAGTATTATATCGATCTTAAGGGACATTTTCATTTAAATTTTGGAATATACCAATGCCCTTGATTATTTCTATCATTTAAGTTAGTTTTACCTGATTCTTATCTCATTGAAAGAGTGAGAATTGGAGAAATACTACTCTTAAAAAAGATTAAAAATATTATATACTCAATCATGCATCTTAACAATCATGCAAAGTAAACACTTCTAATGGGCTTAATAATGTAATTAACACACACACACGCTTAACTCGTCCTTGAGGGTCCTAAATACTAATTAATAAATAAAAATCGGTGAATAATACAATTAAAAATACAAAGAGTGTACAATGACGACTTTTTCTCTTCAAAGTACACTTATATTTGTAAATGTAAAGTTAGGTATTTATTAAATTATTATCTCTAAACACCGCATTAGTAAGACGTGGCGAAGTTTCCTTAATCCTTTTCATTTGATCTTTAATGAACAGATTTGTGAGCGCCAAATTAGTCGAGTGTGCTTACCATCACCATCGCTAAATCAATTCATTATAAAAGCCGGATACTAATTTGCTTGCATAAGCCAAAACTATTAACAATATTATTGAACTTGATCAAAAATCGAAGTATTTTCACAATGGAGGAAGCTTCCTACTAAATACTGGGGGAATATGAAGATATATATGTGCGTGACAGTGCATGGAATCATTAATTTTTAATGCCCCATAAAATACTAACTAGTCGTTAACAATAACAATAAGCCAAATCAGTAAACATGCGATGCTAGTTCCTCCACAGTAGCCTACCCATTTGATCGACGATTTTATCAATTAACAATAATTATAATTATGTTTTTTTTTTAAAAAAAAAACAATAATTATAATTATACATACCAGATAATGTTTTCAATTTTATTCTCTCTTTTTTCCTTGTTTGCATGTATAACATCTTTATGATTGTTCTCAAGGGGACACCAAACGGTGCAAACTCCTATCTACGAACAGTGAGGTCCAGGGTTCAAATCTCACCGCTCCCCTAAGTAAAAAAAAAAACATCTTTCATGATTAATTTTGGTGGAACAGAAAAGTGATGATTCACATGAAAGCCAACAAAAATGCCTTTTTGTCGACAATATCAAAAGTGAATCATATTTTAAAAATATGATTAATATTTGTCACCAATTAAAATCGAGCTGAATATTGAACTTATCTCATTTATATGATTGACCTTAATATATATTCAAAGATTCATAGCTTGTGTGTGTTGGCCAAGCGTAAAGGGATTAATTTGGTTTGAGTCCTTTATGGCGCGATCTTTAATTTTTTTATTTAATATTATTAATTTATCAAAAAAAAAATCATAAGCTTACTAAACTTAATTGCATTCAAGCTAAATTAAGAAAAATGGAAAAAATTAATTAAGTTAGTGAATAGAGAAAAGAAGTCCACAAGTTATTACTAAAAGTAGATTATGACATCTTTTTGTGGATAGACCAAAATGACAAATTATGATTTTTCTTTGGTGGACGGAGGCCGGAGGGAGTATAAAATAGGGTTAATTGCATATAATATTACGAACTTTGCCCCAAAATTTATTTTTCCCACGATCTTTAAAAAATTCATTTTTTATCAAATACTTTGACATTTGTTCATTTTTCCCACAATTTTTTTTTTCCTCAAATCGGAATCGACGTGACGTTGATGTGGCTTGCTGGCACACGCCATACTTTTAGCCTTCCGATGAATTAAACGTTGCGTTTCAGTTTGGTGATTAAATCTGGAGAATTAAACATTAAAACCCTAGTTTTTTGTCCTCCCTCTTCCTCAATTAATCGTTCCCTTCAATCTCATCCCCAACCGTTTTCTTCTTCCTCATTTCCTCCCTCCTCGCGTCGTACACCATTTTCTCTCTTCTTCTTTCTCGTTACATTCTTCTTCAATCTACAAGATGTCTTATTCTTTTTCATCCTTCTCTTTTGGTTCAGCAATCGGCAGAGCAATGCCACCGTGGAGAGAATCGATTGAGATATTATAATTTAGGGCTGAAAATTGAAGACACGATGTGCGATTATGGTTTGGAAGCCTTCGAGAAGAAGATTAATTAAAAAGGAATAGGATGAAATCCCAAGGAAGATGTGCGATTCTGGTTTGGAACCCTTCGAGAAGATGCATAATATTTTAAAAAGGAAGCAATTCAAAGAAATTAGGGTTTTTTATGATTATTTAGTATTCCATCCGTCCCGGCTTTTGGTATCTAGTTGAGAACGGCACAGGTTTTAATATAGTGATTGATGTGTTGTGAGTGGAATAAGGGTCCCACATTTTATGTGGGGGTTAAAATAATTAAAGTGGAGTAAGGGCCCCACCTACTTTTACAAAAAATAGAAATGGATACTAAAATGTGGGACGGCCAAAAAAGGAAAGTTAGATACTAAAAGCTGGGACGGAGGGAGTATTATATATATGTGTAATTTAAATTCATATGTATTCCACATCAGTGTTACGTGTAAAATTAAATTCACATATCTGCTACGTCATTTTTACCGTCATCTAAAAAAATTGTGGGAAAATTGAATAAATGTCAAAGCATTTGATAAAAAATGAAAATTTTAAAGATCGTGGGGAAAATGACGGGCAAAGTTCGTGATATTACATACAATTAACTCTTTAAAATATGTTATGTAACTAAAATCTGTTATCTTTCTTATAAGAAACAAGATTAATCAAATAATGAATTTTTCATTATTATTATTATTATTATTATTATTATTATTATTATTATTATTAGTATTATTATTATTAGTATTATTATTATTATTATTATTATTATTATTATTATTATTATTATTATTATTATTATTATTTGAGGCCAAATGTTTCATTAGTTAGAAAGCGTAAGTAGAACATCCAAATAATAGATCCCCTCTCAAAAAACAAAAACATTTAAATAATAGATTTACTTATTTTGGCCAACTAACGAGCGTACAAATGAGTTTATCTGTAAAGTAGCGAATCAAATACTACTTATTATCAAACTCAAATTAATTTAAATTGTGTTAATGAACCACCAAACAAAGTCGAAATTCAAGTAGCTTGCCAGTTGCCACTACATCTATAGCTCTAAAATGTCAATATGCAAAACCCCAATTTGTTGGCGATGACAAACACGATCATTTCATGATTAACGCTTCTTTCGCAACTTATTTGATTAATTGTATGATATTTTTCTGCAACCATACTTGCCACTAAATTAAGTGCTTAATTTTTTCATTATCTGATGATAATGAAATTATTTATTTATTTTTTTCATTCGAAAGAATAATTCAACAATCCCACTTGTCATTTTATAAATAAATATATTCAGGAAAACAAATAATGATGCTTCGGGTTTTGTAGTCTTGAATCATTTTATGTACGCGCGCTACGGCTTTGACACATCATAGGAAACGCACACGTACACGGTTTTAATATTTAATTTCAAGTCGAGTTCACATAATGCAAGTTTTAAGGTCCACAATTTTTGGTTTAAATAAAAATGCAAATAATCCAGCTACTATCCAACAAATTAAAGCTTCATGCAGTTCATTAATGCAGCAAATCTAGCAAATTTATAAGGCTTTGGAACTCACAAAACAGTTCATATTTTAATATAGATGAGCAATAAGATGGGAGAAGACTATCCAATCAAAAACTATTCTGCGGTTAATAATAAGAGCCCAAATGGCAAACGTGTTTTAATAATGTTTGAACTTTTTTCTAATAGTGTTTGATTTTTTAATTTTTGATAAATTGGTACATGACATTTACATATACTTTTCGCATATCGTCGAATATTTTTCCAATCTTTGGTAAATTAGTATATTCAAATTCCATAATTTAAAGTTATAAGTAACAAATGTGATTATTCATAATATATTATATTGATTTATTTATAAATTTTATTAATTTATTTATTATTTTCATTTCTCATGAAAATTATCATTCTATAAAAAATAATGGGCTTAAGTGGGCCGCAAGGTTCTCGAATGCATTTCTCGAATGATATAACACTCAACAAAATGTGTAAGTATTACCATAGTGGAGCATCTGCAACATTCTCAATCCATGCAATTTCCACAAAACTCTTGAATGAAAACATATGATGTGGCAAATCACTGTCAACAACTCTAGTAATTTGGGTCTTCTTTGTCATTATTATACGATAATCATGCTCAGTAGTTTTGAAACGCTTATGGTTAGCCCTTATGTAGAACTTGTGAAAGACATAACAATTACCCTCTCTGATTTTTGCCGCAGCAAATCTCACTAAGTTTATTCCAAAATAAGCATGTATCTTAACTCCCAGCACACACATACAAAAAATAGGAAGTTAATATTTTCAAAGACACAAATCCATGTTTTTACAAACCTCGCAATTTTACAATATGCATTCAAAGCTCATGATATCATTTGCATTCCCATTAAAAGGTACTTGATACGCACGTAGAACTCGCACTTTGATTGTTGATGTACTAATTAAAAGATAAAGTTGATTAATTGAACATACAAATGGCTTGATGAAGTTCATTTGCAAGCCTCTTTATATTATATAAAGAGGCTTGCAAATGATGATATAAAGAGGCTTGCAAATGAACTTCATCAAGCCATTTCAATTAATCAATTTCATCCTTCGATTAGTACATCAACAATCAAAGTGCGAGTTTTGCGTGCGTATCAAGTACCTTTTAATGGGAATGCAAATGATACCATGAGTTTTGAATGTATATTGCAAAATTGCGAGGTTTGTAGAAACATGAATTGCATAAATTTGTGTCTTTGAAAATATTAACTTTCTATTTTTTGTATGTGTGTGCTGAGAGTTAAGATACATGCTTCTTTTGGAATAAACTTAGTGAGATCTGCTGCGGAAAAAATCAGAGAGGGCAACTGTTATGTCTTTCACAAGTTCTACATAAAGGCTAACCATATGCGTTTCAAAACTACTGAGCATGATTATCGTATAATAATGACAGAGAAGACCCAGATTACTAGAGTTACTGTCAGTGATTTGCCACATCATATGTTTTCATTCAAGAGTTGTGGAAATTGCAGGGATTGAGAATGTAGCAGATGCTCCACTATTTGGTAATACTTACTCCCTCCGTCCCAGGCCAATAGGCCTAGTTCATTTCGGCACGGAGATTAAGAAACTCATTTTTAGTAGGTAAATGGTGTGGTCCACCAATAATTAAGGTTTTAAATGTTCTCTTATTTTTCCTTAATCATATTTGCTTCATTATCTCATTTTTCATTTAATTTAACTAAATTAAATTTGCATTGCAATTTATTGCACGAATTAATCAGGGGAAATTCTGGAAATTAATTAGAGGAATCAAACACTACGAATTCAATAGCAGCACCCAACAAAATTCTGAGAAAGAACTTAGAAAATCGTCCTTCTACCCATTTGACAATCAACAAAATCAACAAATCAACAAATCGACCTTCTATCCATTTCTCAGAGTTTGAAAATTAATAAATCAACAAAATCGTCCTTCTACCCATTTGACAGCAACAAATCAACAAATCAAAGAACTTAGAAATCAAACTCAGAGAAAGAAAATTCCAGATCTGCAACCCCACCCAAAATCAGCGATTTCAGCCACCACATCATCTCCCTCGCCAGATCTGGGGATCCTGGTGTACAAGGCGGATGGAGGTGGTGGAGACCGAAGACGCGGTGGAGACAGAGAACGCGGTGGAGGCGGCTAGGGTTTACGTCGCTAGAGACGACGGTAGAGGTTCCGGGATCTGGAGGGGGAGAAGACCACCATAACTAGGAGAGGGGAGAAAGAGAGCGACGACGGCGGCGGCGGAAATGGCGGTGGCGCTCGTCGTTGAGAGAAAGAATGGAAAAGGCGGAAGATGGGAGAAGGAGAGGGGAGAAGAACAACGACCGAGTGAATTCCAAAATGAGAGTTTTTAGAGTTTTAATTATGGTTTAATCAAGTAGTTATAATTTTAATTAGAGCCCTAATTATTTCCTATTTTAGACTGGGCCTATTGGAGTGGGACGTCCCAAAAAGGAAAGCGAGCCTATTGAGCTGGGACGGAGGGAGTACATATTTTGTTGAGTGTTTTATCATTCAAGAAATGCATTTACTTTAATTTAAATGTTTTGCAGATATTATTGGTGTAATTGTCGAGAGTGGAGGGGTAGTAAATCAACCAAATGCGAAGATGCTAGAGCTCAAAATTGAGGATGAGAAGTATATTTTAATGAATTTGATTCGTATTTGTTGTTCTTAATTTAAACAAAGATAAAGTAAGGTTTCAAATCTTTTGGTAGCAACAATTTTGCTACTTGTACCTTATGGGAAGAGTATGTTGACTACTTTCTTAGTCAAATGGATGTCAATGTGAAATAAATTCCAGTTGTGTTGATTTAATTCTGTAGGGCAAACTCATATAAGGGTAATGTTTAATGTTTTGATGAAACAAATTAAAGTTGTTATTTATCTACGTTTGTGATATTTGGTGAATTGTAGGGAAGGTGAGGATTTCGACTTCCTATAATGTTTCCAAGGTTACACTGAACAAGAAAATCAAAGAAATTGATGATTTCAGGCAGAGGTAAAGAAACTTATGAAACTGAGATGAATTTTATATTGTGTATCTTTAAAATTTCATAAATTTATGTTTCCAAGGTTCCGTCAGTTTATATTTTCTATTGTGTGTCTTTAGAATTTTTGGAAATTTGCGATTCATGAGTACCGTAGACATAACATTCAACAATGAACCAAAGAGGGTGTTTGATGAAACTGAGGATCTAGATGTGAAATCTATAGAAGATATGTTCTGTATGGAAGTATATTTATTAGAAATGTAACTATATGTAATGTTGTTTAGGGATAATAAATAGAAAAAAAATTGAAAAACCTATAGTTTCTATCATGTTGTGACTCATAGGATGGTTGTTATTGGATTTATGCGAAGATAGATAATATTGAATGCAATGGTGATTGGTGGTATATGGCTTGCAAGCGGTGTGCCAAAAAAGTTAGTAAAGTTGATCACAAGTTTTATTGTGATAGATGCAACAAATCTGAAGGCGTGGCCAACAATAGGTAAATTGTTGTAACAATATTTTTATATGTAATTATTGTTATGAATTTTGTGTTGCTGATTTTTATATTTTATATTACTTTTCACAGGTACATGTTGAAGGTTAATGTGATTGATTCCAACAGCAATGCAACTCTTTTACTATGGGACCGTGAGTGTGTGTGCAATTGCTGGGAAAGAAAGCTAGTGTCACACCCCAATTTTTGAAGTAATAGATATAATCGAGGTGCAACTAATTCATGGAAATAAACAAGGAAAAAATCTTGCCGAGTTCGAATAATAGGATAGCAAGTCGGGCTACTGTTCGCTATTTTATTAACACGCCGCAAGTGTACGGGTGCAATTGTGTACAGTAGCAAGCAAGGTCGTATTCCACAGAGACTAATTATTATCAATGCCTATCCTAAATTATTCTACTCTATCTGGACAAACGAAATTAAGAGTTTTTGATTTTAAACTAAATAAATAAATAAACACTGGAAAGAAAATAAATCAAGCTGTGAAACAGAGAAACAGATAAGACAAGATTTCCCAAGGCAAAGGTTTCAACAGATTCTCATAACTAACATGTTCAATTCAATTAATAAGACGATTCCGAAGGCAATCTCTAAGCTAGTTCATACCCACTCCCGTGGCATACAAACCGTTGATTTCATGCAAGGCTACCATCCCTGGATCGCACTTCTAACATTTAACTCCTAAAAGTTCCTAGGATTAACGCCCTCACAGTTATCAATTCTCTTTAGAATTAAAATAAATGTGTTCTATGTTCTTAGTTCAGGTAATAATTATCATCTCCCGATCTCAAATTAAAACCTATGATTATGCTAAATTGGTGGTCAATCAATAAAGCAAACAATTAAAACAAGAACATAGAAATGAATAACAATCGAATTAATTGAATCAAACAGTCAGAAATTCAAACCATGTTTACTCCTTAAACCCTGGGAAAAAATGGATTCTAGCCACACATAGACATATGAACTAGAATACAATTCTCAATAAAACAAATAAACATCCACGAGAAAAACCTTAGTAGAATTGAGAATCTTCGGTTCTTGCTCTCGCTCCGTTCTCCGTCTCTCTCAGCTCTCAGGAAAAGTAAAATATGATAAGAGATGATAAAAGCTCCTTTTGAAATAAGTTCTTGGGGAGTATTTATATGCCCTAGGTCAAGTAGGACTCAAAAATACCCCAAAATCGCATAAAAGTCTGAAAAACGGACTTTTGGGCGAAAACTCGGCGACTCGCGCGGCCTCGCGGTCTTCCAGCAAATTCTGCTCCGTCGCGCGGCCGCGCTTTGCGCAGCAATTTTGTTTTGGCTCGTTCTCCTTCGTCCAAACTCCGATTTACGATCCGTTTGCGCTCAAGAACTCCTATCGAGACGAACTACAACTTGTATTTCAGCCAATTCTTCCAAATTCTGCTTCATTATTTCTGAAAATTCGTTCGAACAACAAGCAAGTGACAAGTTCTTGACCATAAACCAATATAAGCTCAAATAAATCAACAAACACACAAAATCCTCATAACTAAACATAAAAAATGACACACCAAGAGGTAAAAATGCATGTTTATCAGCTACACCCCTTTCGATCACAAGTTTTGTTTTATTCTTCTGATAACCGACATTCATTAGCATAAAATTATGAGTCAAAAGTCTATGTTCGATCAAAGATGTTATTAGAAATCTAACATGAAAGTCTTAAGTTGGGGAAACAAAAGACAAATAAGAGTTATTGCTACAACAGAAGTCTAAATAGAAAATTGAACCATAGTCTCAACTCTGCCCCATTAGCACCAGCCAATCAATATGAAAAATATTTGTAAGTATTTGGGCTTAAGTATTAATGCACTCAGTGGGCAAGCATTTTCTGAAACATTTCATATTTTCGTAAAGGCAGTTTATCCAATCATACTTGACATAACTTAGAAGGTTTTAAATTGAAAGAACTTCTAAGCATGTTGAAATAAGTTCTTTCATTTGTGCGCACATGTCACACTCCTTTTATGTTACTCGTTGTGATCCCGAACCTTTTATCCACTGACGGATCCATTTACTTGAACTAAGGGAGTAACCCAGACAAGTTTCATTTGACCTCGAGACTCTACCCAGGCAGGCTAAGGCCTCTTAGTTGGTGCCCGATGGAGATCAACCCACCAACTCAGCTAACGAGTGTACACAATTCTCAAATAACGTGTTAGGCCATAAGAGAACCTCGAACGATTCGTTATAGCGAGCCTTAAATGGAGCAGAGTGCACATAAACATTTTATTGGATAAACAGTTTGTATTTCATTAAACATTTAGAGCTTAATAACTCAATCATACTTTATACATTTAGAAACTAAGCCCACCTGTATAGGCAAAGCCTGTTGTTTAATCATAACTCTAAATCAGAATAGCAGCGTTAATCCTCCCGATCCATAAAGCCTACAAGAAATCTATTCTTAATAGGTCTCCTGAATATAATCTTAAGTCATAGTGAAAGTGCTTAACATTCTATGATTCATCACGTCGGGTTTCAAAATTTAATAATTAAATAATTGAAAACTAAATTTCTTGAGTTATGGACACCGACAATATCCTTACTCGATTTTTTTATAATTGGATTTACAAATAAAACCAATTAAATCATAAATAATTTTATTGCATAATGCAAATGCAATTCGTGTCATGCTTGAACATATGATAAGTAGTCACTTAAAATATGCACATAATACTAATATAATATTATTATGTAAATTATTCTTTAAATACATTAATTAAACTAATTGTAGTCCAACTAATTAAAAATAGGGAGGGTGCGGGTGCCCATAACTTAAATAAGGGTAGCCCATGCTTTAATTAAAAACAGCCTATACTTTAATTAAACCGGCCCACATAAAAAGAATAGGCCTTCTTGTATAAAACTCGCAGCCCACCTCAAAGAATAGATATGGTCCAAATGAATTAAAACAAGGGCCAACTTTAAATTAAAAGCAACCCAACTTATACCCAAACCCTCTCCTCCTTTCTCTTAAAACACGCGCGCGCGCACACACACAAGTGCAGAGCACCGCGGCCGCCATTCCGACCTCGCCTCTCTCCCCTCCGACTCAGGCACACACAAGCGCACGCTCAGACTCGACGCATACCCAGACACACAGGCGGCGAAGCAGCGGCGATAAAACACCGCCTCCGCCTCCTCATCTCTCACCTTCGGGCTCAACGGTAGCCACCGCCGCCGAACTCTCGTCCCCAGCTCACAGATCGACGGCGGCCTCCTTGCCGCCGTCTCTCTCCTTGGCAACGGCGAAAACGCCGCTGCCTCCCTCTGAAACTCTGACGACAACACTCACAACGGCAAACACCCAACACAGACACGGCACCCACAGAGCGCCGCCTCGACTCGACACCCTCACGGCAACGTCGACTCCCACCCGGAAACACCACCGGCTCAAAGCATAAACACATCAGGACTCGAGTTTTATAAATCATGCATCAAGACTCAACTTCTTCTTTTCTTTTTCTTTTTAAACAATCATGCTTCAAATATATATGTATATACACAGATTGTATGCTCATGTATATGTGAATGTCATTTTGTTCGAAACTTGAAATACAAAGTCTGAAATCGTATATAATGTGTGATGCTTGCAGCTGGGAATTCTCCTTTCCCACCTGCAACCTTCGACTCCTCCACTCCCTCCTCCAAATTTCCGACCACCACCACCACCACTCACGCACAACCGCACAACCGTACCATTTCTCTTCCATTTTCGGCCACCACCACCGCCCTATCGACAGAATGGCACCCAAACGGAAAAGAGGACCGGCGAAGAAAGCTCCGCCACGCCTTCCAACCGCCGCCGAGCGCGCCCTCGCAAATGCCGCTGTCCTACCGCCGGGACCAGTGCCGCCACAGCCCAAACCGTGCCTGCTGCTCCATCTCCAACCACCGCTGCAGAACAGCCGCCGGAGCCAGCGCTACCGCCCACCGCTGCGGCCCAAGCCCTAGCTGCCGCTCCCTCATCGTCAACCGCGCCCGCTGCCGCGTCGCAAACACAGCCCAGCCCACGAAGAAGGCCAGCAGCGCGCCGTCCGTCTGCTGCACGAGCAGGGCCCAGCCGTGCCCTAGCACAGAGCTCGAGCTCCGATGAATCGGGGGAGCCCGATTCGGATTTTGAAGCATCAGCGAGTCTAGAGTCCATAGCCGAATCGGTCGTCGATTCCAACCTTTCATCGGCGCAGCGGGAAGATATGGCCGCTCCACTTCCTTTTGCCGTTGAAATCCGCAACGAAATCGAAGTCGATGCTATCCTCGACTTCCCAACTGAGGCAGAACGGAAGATGGTCACGGCGCGACGCAGCAAGACGTGCTCGACAGGTAAGACGCTGAACTTGGATTCTCTTCGCCCTTTGGACTTTGAGCATCGTTTAGTAGATTCATTTGCACGCATTGGGTGGTCTTGGCTGTTAGATATTCCCCGTTTCCCAGTGTACAAAGAGTTGGCGTTAGAGTTTTTCACTTCGTTCAGGTTCAGGGACACAAATGATGTCGATGCTAAGTGCATATTTTTTAGACTATGTAACATGATGCATGAATTTTCCTTAACTGAATGGGCTGTCAAACTTGGGATCTGTAGTCTAGAGGAGGCCTTAGGTGTTGATTTTCGCATGGCTTTATGTGGTATGGGGACGTCAGAGTCCGATGTTTTTAACTCCGAATCCTCTTGGACTTTACTTGCTAGAGAAGGTGCTAGGCCCTTCGATGCATCTAGGTCCACATCGTCTGACATTGTACATCCCACTTTGCGTGTTTGTCATTTATTCATCTGTTACAACTTGATGGGGCGGTCCACTACTACGTCCAAGTTGAGTAGCATTGATTTGTTTTTCTTGCGTTGCATGAGTGAGGGCGTGAAAGTAAATTTAGCATATTGGATTGCTTTTGCCATTCATCACATACTCACACATCCTGCTCGTCACCTCACTTTATGCCATTTTCTGGGTGCTTTCATCGGTCGTAACATGGATTTGACAGTTTATCCATCGTGCATGTCTCTGTGCAAAGAGCCTTCCTCCTTTGATTTATCCACCCTACTTGATGCTCGTATTGTTTCACTTACTCCTGAGGGCGAGCCTCGTTTTTCTGAGCCGGGAGAGACCCTCCCGAGCACTCATGTCCCTACAGGTACAGGTACGGTGGAGACTCTTACAGAGGAGGTGCAGGGCTTGCGGGCCGAGTTTGTGGTGTTCAGGGACAACGTGACGCAGCAGCTCGCTCAGATTGATGGGAACGTGGCCGCGCTCCAGCAGAGCATATCTGATTTGAGTGCCACGATTCGGGCAGAGTTGCAGCGGCAACGTACACGGTGACATCCTTCCCCTTCGTTGTTTTGTTGAGTCATTTTGTTCTTGTTTCCTTGTTCTTATTTTCTTGTTTCCTTGTGTTCTGTTGTCTCCTTCTTTCCGCTTTTTCTTTGTTTGCTTGAGGGCAAGCAAAGCTTAAGTGTGAGGAGGGTATGTCGTTGTGTCAGTTGTTGAGTATTTTCAGTTTATTTTGCTTAAGTGTTGGGTATTGCTTTGTTTTGTGTTTTGCCGAGCCAAGTATTGCTAGATTGTTGATGTTTATGGACGTTTCTTGCCTAGTGGAGTCTTGTTATTAACTTGGTGATTCAATAAACTGTCAAGTGGTGATTTGTGATCTGAAATTTGGTGAATTGTTGAATGAAATTTGGGATGACGAAATAAGGCAATAATTGAATGATTTTTAACCCGCACTAAATGAGATTTGAGCCTAAAAACAGTAGAACATTCTCTACTTTGTTCTTTCTGAGAGAATTATTCACAAAGTTGCGATATCATGTGTGTCATGTGTAATAAATGATAGAGGGCACTAGGGTGAACCAATTTTGGCCTGCGTTTCATTGCCTAACCCGTACATTAACCCTTAGTGAGCCATTTTGAAGCCTTGACCATTTTTGTTCATATGAGTCACTTAATATTTAGCCAAGGCCTGTTTTGACCTTCTTCTGGCCCTATTGTGCATGTTTAAAGTTGAATTTTCATCCTGTTTGATTTCTAGAGGAAAGGAAGATATGTGCATATGTTTAGTCTGCCTATGTGGAACTATGTGCTGAATTTCTGTTCTGAAAAGTTGGAGATACAGTCTGTTTGACCAAACGAAGGCAGAAGCTATACTTGATGAGTTATGATTGTTGTGTACGTTGATATGTGTTGAAAAATTGGTGCAAAAATTCAGGAACAATTTGGTGGACATCGCCAACCACCAAATAATTCCTGTGGAATTACCAAAATAAATTAGTATAATGGTAAGCAGGGTCGGTCCCACAGAAAGCAGTTTAAAATCATTCGAATCCCTAAATCTATAAAAACGGTGATGCCACCACGCCTTAACTTTGGAGAAAATATTAATTAACTAAGAAAAGCAAATTAAATCAAATAAAATAATTCTTGAATTAAATCAATTAAAAAGGTAATTTGGCTCAAATAAATCCACACTAATTCAAAGCTCTGATCTTCGACGCAATAATTAATTAACCCTTATTAACCAATTAGTTATAGGATACCGTGATACGCACTGACATACCCCAATTCCTACTTACTGTGTCGATAGACAGCTAGATACGCTAGTCTTGTCTATTTCCCAATTTATATCAATTATCCTAGATACGCTAGTAATAATTAATATACCAATTAATTCCTACTACGAATATGGTAGTTTTGCCACTAATCAGCCCTATTCCAACAATTACAAATTGGAGGTGCTAATTGACTATAATCCAATTAAACCTAAGTTGATCAGGCTTAAATAAAATTGGAATTATCTTTAAACCTAGGAATTAATCGAAATTAATAGGAATCAATTTTAAACCCAATTAGGTCTCACAGATTATTAAATTAGAGTTTCATTATTCTCGCCGAATCAAAAGCTTAGCTACTCATAATTAAATTAACAACAACCAAAGAAATAAAAGAAAACATAATAATCAAATATAAAATAAACAAATAAAACATAAATTAAAACTAACGAAATAATAAAAAACGATTGAAATTGAACTTGAATAAAATTAACCACAATTCGTAAACTCGTTCAAGACCCAGTAGCTATTCTCCTCCCAAATTCCAAAGCTAGAAAACAAGCAAAATAGTAAAACCAAAACCTTGCATGCATGAAACTTAAAGGAATAAAATCGTCTGCACTAATAAAAGCAAAAGTGTATGAAAACTAAACAAAGTCAAACCTAATAATCTAAGTCCAAAGTTGCGGCTAGGTTTTATGCTATCCAAAATAAAATAAGAATCCCTCTCCTACTCAAATACTACTATGCGGCCTTATAGAAACAAAATTTTGGGAATTAAATTTCCTTAAGCTACCGCCTTCTTTATCTACATGGGCTTCGGCCCTTAACAAAAATCAAAACCCAAAATATTTAAGAAAATGAGTTTTGGACTTAATTAAATTTGGAACAATTATCTTCAAGCCCAATCTCTAAAATTCCTCCATCTTCCATGCAATTCTTCATAAATTCTTGAATTTCCACCATCTCTTCCATCCACGAGCCTCGACTCTCCTCCATGCAATTCCTACATCAAAAGTGCGCACAACGGGTAATATCCGAGCTAAAACAACGTAAAAACAACACGGCAAAAGATAACTAATTCACACACATCAAACCTCCTCACACTTGAATCATACTTGCCCTCAAGTATGAAGTGAAGAAAATCTAAAGGTGAAAAAGCAATCTCAACACATCCTCCCCTTGACTCGACACTAACGACTCAACTAAAGAAAGAAAACTTAAAAGAAGAAAGACACGACAAACACGACACAAGAACAACCAAGTATAACCAAATAATCTTTGCTCACAAACTTTCCTTATCAAGTAGAATCATGCCACTTCACAAAGTAATTCTCAACTGTCAATTAGCAACTAGAATCATCAAAGTGGATCCTCATCATCAATTCGGTCAAAATCAAGGCAAAAATCAAATATATCTCACAGTTTTCACTCATTCACTCCCTACACTAACTCCGGACAGCCACACATAAACATGTTTCACGCAGTCGCGATATAAAGTGGTCACTCTGTAACTCAAGAAAGTCTTTTCTCATTTGGCGTAATGGGGCTAGGGACCATTATTTGATTTTGGAAGGATCTAAACAGGGTACCTAGGCTTCAAGAAAAATCAGAACGAGGTATCATGCATGTTCAAAACGAATCATCATCCATAATCAATAAACATCTGAGGAAAACCAAAACGAACAAAAGAACATCACCCATCAACTGTATATTCTCAACTCACTTAAGTGCAATCTCTTTTTCTTTCTTTTTCTCCTTTTTTTTCGATTTTTTTATCTTTTTCTTTCTTTTTCTTTCTTTTTTTTCTGCACATTTTTCCTGAATTTTTGCACCAATTTTTCAGCACATATCAACGTACACAACAATCATAACTCATCAAGTATAGCTTCTGCCTTCGTTTGGTCAAACAGACCGTATCTCCAACTTTTCAGAACAGAAATTCAGCACATAGTTCCACATAGGCAGACTAAACATATGCACATATCTTCCTTTCCTCTAGAAATCAAACAGGATGAAAATTCAACTTTAAACATGCACAATAGGTCCAAAAGAAGGTCAAAACAGGCATTGGCTAAATATTAAGTGACTCATATGAACAAAAATGGTCAAGGCTTCAAAATGGCTCACTAGGGGTTAATGTACGGGTTAGGCAATGAAACGCAGGCCAAAATTGGTTCACCCTAGTGCCCTCTATCATTTATTACACATGACACACATGATATCGCAACTTTGTGAATAATTCTCTCAGAAAGAACAAAGTAGAGAATGCTCTACTGTTTTTAGGCTCAAATCTCATTTAGTGCTGGTTAAAAATCATTCAATTATTGCCTTATTTCGTCATCCCAAATTTCATTCAACAATTCACCAAATTTCAGATCACAAATCACCACTTGACAGTTTATTGAATCACCAAGTTAATAACAAGACTCCACTAGGCAAGAAACGTCCATAAACATCAACAATCTAGCAATACTTGGCTCGGCAAAACACAAAACAAAGCAATACCCAACACTTAAGCAAAATAAACTGAAAATACTCAACAACTGACACAACGACATACCCTCCTCACACTTAAGCTTTGCTTGCCCTCAAGCAAACAAAGAAAAAGCGGAAAGAAAGAGACAACAGAACACAAGGAAACAAGAAAATAAGAACAAGGAAACAAGAACAAAACGACTCAACAAAACAACGAAGGGGAAGGATGTCACCGTGTACGTTGCCGCTGCAACTCTGCCCGAATCGTGGCACTCAAATCAGATATGCTCTGCTGGAGCGCGGCCACGTTCCCATCAATCTGAGCGAGCTGCTGCGTCACGTTGTCCCTGAACACCACAAACTCGGCCCGCAAGCCCTGCACCTCCTCTGTAAGAGTCTCTACCGTACCTGTACCTGTAGGGACATGAGTGCTCGGGAGGGTCTCTCCCGGCTCAGAACAACGAGGCTCGCCCTCAGGAGTAAGTGAAACAATACGAGCATCAAGTAGGGTGGATAAATCAAAGGAGGAAGGCTCCTTGCACAGAGACATGCACGATGGATGAACTGTCAAATCCATGTTACGACCGATGAAAGCACCCAGAAAATGGCATAAAGTGAGGTGACGAGCAGGATGTGTGCGTATGTGATGAATGGCAAAAGCAATCCAATATGCTAAATTTACTTTCACGCCCTCACTCATGCAACGCAAGAAAAACAAGTCAATGCTACTCAACTTGGACGTAGTAGTGGACCGCCCCATCAAGTTGTAACAGATGAATAAATGACAAACACGCAAAGTGGGATGTACAATGTCAGACGCTGTGGACCTAGATGCATCGAAGGGCCTAGCACCTTCTCTAGCAAGTATAGTCCAAGAGGATTCGGAGTTAAAAACATCGGACTCTGACGTCCCCATACCACATAAAGCCATGCGAAAATCAACACCTAAGGCCTCCTCTAGACTACAGATCCCAAGTTTGACAGCCCATTCAGTTAAGGAAAATTCATGCATCATGTTACATAGTCTAAAAGATATGCACTTAGCATCGACATCAGTTGTGTCCCTGAACCTGAACGAAGTGAAAAACTCTAACGCCAACTCTTTGTACACTGGGAAACGGGGAATATCTAACAGCCAAGACCACCCAATGCGTGCAAATGAATCTACTAAACGATGCTCAAAGTCCAAAGGGCGAAGAGAATCCAAGTTCAGCGTCTTACCTGTCGAGCACGTCTTGCTGCGTCGCGCCGTGACCATCTTCCGTTCTGCCTCAGTTGGGAAGTCGAGGATAGCATCAACTTCGATTTCGTTGCGGATTTCAATGGCAAAAGGAAGTGGAGCGGCCATATCTTCCCGCTGCGCCGATGAAAGGTCGGAATTGACGACCGATTCGGCTATGGACTCTAGGCTCGCTGATGCTTCAAAATCCAAATCGGGCTCACCCGATTCATCAAAGCTCGAGCTCTGTGCTAGGGCACGGCTGGGCCCTGCTCGTGCAGCAGACGGACGGCGCGCTGCTGGCCTTCTTCGTGGGCTGGGCTGTGTTTGCGACGCGGCAGCGGGCGCGGTTGACGATGAGGGATCGGCAGCTAGGGCTTGGGCCGCAGCGGTGGGCGGCAACGTTGGCTCCGGCGGCTGTTCTGCAGCGGTGGTTGGAGATGGAGCAGCAGGCACGGTTTGGGCTGCGGCGGCACTGGTCCCGGCGGTAGGACAGCGGCATTTGCGAGGGCGCGCTCGGCGGCGGTTGGAAGGCGTGGCGGAGCTTTCTTCGCCGGTCCTCTTTTTCGTTTGGGTGCCATTCTGTCGATAGGGCGGTGGTGGTGGCCGAAAATGGAAGAGAAATGGTACGGTTGTGCGTGAGTGGTGGTGGTGGTGGTTGGAAATTTGGAGGAGAGAGTGGAGGAGTCGAAGGTTGCAGGTGGGAAAGGAGAAGTCGAAAAAAAAAGGGGGGGGGGAAGAATGACTTGTTGGGGAAGATTGACTAGGTCAATGAGCCCTAATTCCTCAAAATCACATTGTAGCCCCCATTTTTCCTTATGCAAAAAAACCCCCATGTTAGACTTCCATAATTGTAACTTAACCCCTGCTGAAAATGTCCAACACTTAGCAAAATTTTGCTCAATTCAACCACATACTCTATATTATTTTTTGATTTTTCTTATTTTTTTTATTTTTTATATATATATATAAACTAAAACATAAAGAAAAGAAATAACTTAGAGAAAATTAAACTCTTCCTAAAAAATTAAAGTATGCGAAAATTAAAAGAAAAGGAAAGCAAAACGGGAAATAAAAGGGAAAGAACGTCGGGTTGCCTCCGGATAAGCGCCATTATTTAACGTCGTCGGCTCGACTGCTCAAGTGCTCAAAAAGTGCCCGGAACCAACAATGAAACAGACTCCGCTGGAACTAAAGAGGAGGCATCATAGAACGGCTTCAAACGTTGTCCATTGACGGTGAATGCCTTTGTCGTATCTAGGCTGCGTATCTCAAACGCCCCATTTGGGCAGACAGACTGAATCACGAACGGACCAACCCATTTGGTCTTCAACTTTCCGGGCATTAAACGCAGCTTCGATTGGAACAAGAGTACCTTTTGCTCGACCTTCAAAGATTTCCCTCGCAGATTCTTGTCATGCCACATCTTAGTGCGCTCTTTGTACCACATGGCTGCATCATATGCTTCAAGACGAATTTCCTCCAATTCTTGAAGTTGAAACTTCCTTTCCTCCTCACACTTAGGCAACTGCTTATTCACTTCTTTCACGGCCCAATATGCGCGATGCTCTAACTCAATCGGCAGGTGGCACATCTTCCCAAAGATTAGACAATAAGGTGACATACCTATTGGGGTTTTGTAGGTAGTTCTGTACGCCCAGAGTGCGTCATCTAGCCTCAAGCTCCAATCCTTTCGAGACGGGTTCACCGTTTTCTCTAGAATTTGTTTCACTTCTCGGTTGGAAACTTCGGCTTGGCCGTTGGTTTGAGGATGGTAAGGAGTAGCCAATCGATGATGCACACCATATTTCTTCATCAATGCTTCGATGGTGCGGTTGCAGAAGTGCGTCCCCTGATCGCTAATCACTGCTCGAGGTACTCCATACCTAGTAAAGATGTGGGACTTCAAAAACGCAGCAACCACCTTGGCATCATTCGTCTTCGTGGCCTTTGCTTCTACCCATTTTGATACATAGTCGACGGCGAGCAAGATGTAGAGATTTCCGTATGAGCTTGGGAACGGTCCCATGAAATCCATCCCCCACACATCAAATATCTCACAAAAAATCATTGGGACTTGGGGCATCTCATCTCGCTTGGAGATATTTCCGGTCAGTTGACAACGATCACAGTTTTTGCAAAATAGATAGGCATCTCTATGCAACGTGGTCCAAAAGAAACCGGAATCAAGTACCTTCCTCGCTGTACGTTTCGGACCAAAATGACCGCCACAAGCTAGGGAATGGCAGTGTACAAGAATTGCTCGTTGCTCTGCTTCAGGAACGCAACGTCGGATAATCTGATCGGCTCCAACCTTCCACAAATAAGGTTCATCCCAAAGATAATACTTGCACTCACTTCGAAGTTTCATCCGCTGTGCCTTTTTGAACAAAGGTGGGAATATTCCAGAAGTCAAATAATTGACGATATCGGCGAACCATGGCTCAGACCCACCTTTTTCCACGACTGAATATGCTGCTGACTCGGAGGAAGGGTCCTGTTTGGGCAAACAGACGGCTGAACAGGTCTGGATATCATAAAGATGCTCTTCTGGGAAGGTTTCGTTGATAGGAGTAACATCATCATCTTTCTAAACCAACCGACTCAAATGATCAGCAACATGATTTTCAGCTCCTTTCTTGTCTCGAATCTCCCAATCGAACTCTTGCAACAAAAGAATCCACCTTATCAAGCGCGGTTTTGACTCCTTCTTTGATAGCAGAAACTTCAATGCGGCATGATCCGTGTAGACAATTATTTTTGCTCCCAAAAGATATGAGCGGAATTTTTCAAAAGCAAAAATAATCGCTAACATCTCCTTTTCGGTTGTTGCATAATTGCATTGGGCTGAATTCAACGTCTTTGAGGCATAATATATCACATGGCTTTCCTTCCCCAGTTTCTGTCCAAGAACCGCGCCTACGGCATGGTCACTAGCATCACACATAAGCTCAAAGGGGAGCTTCCAGTCAGGTGGTTGCATGATCGGAGCCGTCGTCAACTTGGCTTTCAACAAATCAAACGCCTGCTTGCAGTCATCTGTTAGGGCAAACGGAACATCGTTCTGCAGCAGACGGGTCAACGGTTGCGCGATCTTTGCAAAATCTTTGATGAACCTCCTGTAAAATCCAGCGTGTTCGAGAAAACCTCTGATCTCCTTGACGTCCTTTGGGTATGGCAGCTTGGCTATCAACTCCACTTTGGCTTTGTCGACTTGAATCCCCTTTTCTGAGACAACATGGCCTAGAACAACACCCTCGTTCACCATAAAGTGACATTTTTCAAAGTTTAAGATCAGATTTTTCTCCACACAACGAGTCAAAACCTTCTCCAAATTGTGGAGGCAGCCCTCAAATGATGTCCCATAAACTGTGAAATCATCCATGAAGATTTCTATGCACTTTTCGATCAAATCAGAGAATATGCTCATCATGCATCGCTGAAAAGTGTCGGGCGCATTACACAGTCCAAACGACATTCTTTTGCATGCGAAGGTTCCAAACGGGCACGTGAAAGTAGTCTTCTCTTGATCCTCTTGGTTGACATAAATCTGAAAATATCCACTATAACCATCCAAGAAGCAGAAAAATGCTTGTCCAGCTAGGCGCTCCAACATCTGATCAATAAATGGAAGCGGGAAATGATCCTTGCGAGTGGCGGCGTTCAACTTCCGGTAATCGATACACATGCGCCATCCAGTAACAAGACGCATCGACACCAACTCGTTCTTATCATTCTCAACCACTTGCAATCCAGACTTCTTCGGAACCATGTGAATCGGACTCACCCACTTGCTGTCAGAGATAGGATAAATAATTCCTAAAGCAAGAAGCTTTAGAATTTCCTTAAGCACAATCTCCCTCATGTTTGGGTTCAACTTCCTCTGCGGATCTCGAACAGGCTTAGCATCCGCCTCCAAGAAAATGTAATGCTGGCACACATCGGGACTTATACCGGTGATGTCTACCAAAGTCCATCCTATGGCTTTCTTGTGCCGTCTGAGCACGACAATCAACTGCTCCTCCTGAGTAGCGGTGAGCTCGCTGCTGATTATCACTGGGAGAGTTTCAGATTCCCCGAGGTAGACATACTTCAAGTTTGCGGGAAGGGTGATTTATGCTTAATTGTTCTAATTTTAAGGGTTTATATGAGCTTTATTTTAAGATAATCTTCTGGAAATTGGTATGTTTTATGGCTTGTTTGATGCTTTGCAGGAGATTTAGGTTTTTGGATGGAAGAATACAATTTTGGAGATTTCGGGGCTAAGGATGGCGTTTTTAGCTAAACTCTTAACTCTGTAGCAGAGAAGCAATCAAGATTCAGAGAAGCGAAGCCCCGTGTCAGAGCCGAGAAGGCCCGCGCCAGAGCTAAAACCCCGCGCTGCAAGCTAGAGCAGCGGAACCAATCACCAGAGCAGCGAAGTCAATCTCCAGAGCAGAAGAGTTAAGCCAGAGCAGAGCCGACATCTCCGAAGCAGCGAAATGAGAAGCCAGAGAAATGCGCCAGTGCCAGAGCAGCGAAGTCAACTAGTCAGAGCAGAGGAATCACTAGTCAGAGGGGAGAAAAGCCAGAGCAGAGAAATCAAGAAGCCAGAGGAACCGAATGTCAGAGCAGCGAAGTGAATCGCCAGAGAAACTGGGAGTCAGAGCAGACAAGTGCGCCGGAGCAGAAGCCGTTCCTCTGGCGAGAGCCGCGAATTCGGCCAGAATGGAGATGACTTGCAGCACGCGACACAGCTGGAGAGTTGCCTTATCTTGCACGATTCTATTTCCTTTAAAAGTCCAGCTTTGCATGGCAACTTCCATAGTGATCAAGAAGGATTTGAAGTCTATAAATAAGGCTTAATTTTCGTCTTTCAGAAGATATAATTCCTTACCCTAATTTTCGTCTTTTCTGGAGATCATCTTTCCCTTGGCAGCCGCAAACTTTAGACTTAGACTTATTAGTTTACTTTGATTACGTTCATCCTTTTGCTTTATTTTTTAGTGCAGACGATTTCTCTTTTCATTCCAGAGTGGTTATTTTATTTTCTTTGCAATTTAATTTATTCTCTTGTTCTATGTTTACTTTTATTTCTTTGCTTGTTCTTAATTTAAGCATGAGTAGCTAAACTTTTAATTCGGCGAGAATAATGAAACTCTAATTTAATGATCTGTGAGACCTAATTGGTTTAAAATTGATTCCTATTGATTCCGATTAATTCCTAGGTTCAATGATAATTCTGATTTTATTTAAACCTGATCGACTTAGGTTTAATTGGATTATAGTCAATTAGCACCTCCAATCCGTAATTGTTGGAATATGGCTGATTAGTGACAAAACTACCATGTTCGTAGTATGAATTAATTGGTATATTAATTATTACTAGCGTATCTAGGATAATTGATATAAATGAGGTTCCTTCACCTTAATGCTATTAGAATATTAAATCTAAGACTGGCGTATCCAGCTAGGTTATATTTTAATAAGGGAAATAGACAAGACTAGCGTATCTAGCTGTCTATCGACATAGTAAGTAGGAATTGGGGTATGTCAGTGCGTATCACGGTATCCTATAACTCGTTGGTTAATAGGGATTAATTGATTATTGCGTCGAGGATCAGAGATTAAATTAGTGTGGATTTATTTGAGCCGAATTACCTTTCTATTGATTTATTTCAAGAGTTATTTCTATTTGATTTGTTGCATTCTTAGTTTTAATTAATTCTTCTCAAAATTAAGGCGTGGTGGCATCACCGTTTTTATAGATTTAGGGATTTGAATGATTTTTAACTGCTCTCTGTGGGATCGACCCTGCTTACCATTATACTAATTTATTTTGGTAATTCCGCAGGAATTATTTGGTGGTTGGCGATGTCCACCAAAGGGGTTCGAGCTCTAACTCCGGTGGCTTCTCATCGGATCTCAGCGGTCTGTCTGACGACATCTATTTGGGCAAACAGAACTGGCTTCCTGAACTGACCAATTCCGGTTGAGCATGAAGTGACATGATAGCCTCCTTGATCTCTGCATCGTCCATCCCTTGGGCATCAATATCTGTCCAGCTCTTCATCATAGCTAAGTCCAACTTATCCTGCATGAATTCGGTCTCAAGAAATTCTTGGACAAGAGGGTCAATCATATCAATAGAATAAGCATTTTCAGCATCATTGGGAGTTTTCATGGCATCATCAATACTAAACGTATATTTTTCCCCATGATAGTCTAGACAAATCGTGCCATTGCTAACATCTATGATTGACTTTGCAGTCCTTAGGAACGGGCGACCTAAAAGGACTCCCGATGACCCTTTGGATTGCACTCCACTCATCCTCACCACATAGAAATCAGCAGGATAAACAAAGTTATTTACACTCACAAGAACATTCTCAAGTAAACCCTCGGGATGCACACATGACCTATCGGCTAACTGAATGACCACTCGACACCCGACAAACTATTATAAACAGTAAGAGGCATAACATTGATAGACGCTCCTAAGTCACACATAGCATGCTCGATCCTAGTATCACCAATGTAAATAGGAAGAGAAAACATACCTGGATCCTTGCACTTAGCCGGTAATTCCTTCTTGATTGCTGCTGAAACATTCTCTCCTATCACAATCTTTCCAGTTGCCTTGGACTTTCCAGCTATGAAGTCCTTCACAAATTTCCCAAATGGAGGAATTTTCAATGCTTGAAGGAAGGGAAGATTCACTTCAAGTTTGCCGAAGATCTTCACAAAATCGATGAGCTCCTCCTCCGGCTTCTTCTTCGCCAATCTTCCTGGAAAGGGAACTGATATTGCAGTCTTAGGATCAGGTAGGCTCGAAGGTTTAGAGACCTTGGTTTACTCGTCCTCGGTGGAATCAAGTGCTGCTCCTTTCCCTTTCTGCTCAACTGCCGACCCCTTGTTCTGTTTGGCCAAACCGGACTATTCTGCCTGCTGAATGACTGGATCCGTCGTACCAACTAGGGTTGTAAATGAATCGAATAATTTTGCTCGATTCGAGATTCGATTCGAAATTGCCTGATTCGTATTCGAAATTATTCGATTCGTATTCGATAATGAATATTCGATTCGATTCGATTATTATTCAAATACTTATATGAAATTTTGATATTCGATTCGATATTCGTAGATATTCGATTCGATATATATATATACATATATATATATATATTAAAAATTTTAATTAAAATTTTTTAATGTTTAATTCTGACCCTTAATGTTTAATGCACCGCGCCGTGTCGCCGCCTGCATCAAATTGGGTTTGATTTTTGTTTTCCAATTTCGATTTTATGTTAATGTTTGTATCCAAAAATTGTGTGAACTTTGCCGTTCCATCTTTCTACTGTTGCTTTTGCTGAAGGAAGCTGCAGATTTTAGTTTAATGGTGATCCATGGAAGTTTTGTGAAATTGGAGGCATATTACGAACCCAGATTTTTTTCACTTCAGATTTTCGAATCGAATATTTTTTAATCGAATCATATCGAATACCATTCGAATACTCGAATCGAATATTCGGAAAAACAATTTAAGGTACTATTATACAACGAATCGAATACTCGAATCGAATTACTCGAAAATATCAACGAATCGAATAATGAATCAAATTTAATATTCGAACTCAAATCGAATCACGAATCGAATAATAGTTTCATTTCACGAATACGAATCGAATATGTTGATATTCGCTTCGATTCGATTCGATTACAACCCTAGTACCAACAGAACGCTCGAATTCCTCCACACAAAACTCGACTCCAGAATCTACCTGTGGACCATTTTGAGAGTTCTGGGGTGTTGGTCCGTTCAACTCAGTACCACTCCTCAATGTGATCTTGTTGACATTCTCCTTGGGATTCACATGAACTTGAGATGGTAAAGCTCCATTATTTCCCTTAAGTTGATTCATGGATGTGGCGAGTTGAGACAACTGACAGGATAATCCCTCGATTTGCACCTTCTGCTCGGCTTGAGATTGTTGAAGCTGTTGAACAGTACCTTGCAAAAATTGCTGGTTGCCTATCAAATCCGCCATCATCTCCTCAAGCGACTTGCTTGTTTTTCGGGAGGATGCTGTTGCGATTGTGGAGCTTGATACCCCGTCCTTTGATGTGGAGGACGATAGTTTTGCTGCTGCGGTGGTTGCATCGCTGGTGGCTGCTGTTGTTGCCTCTGCTCAGGATCCCTCCAACGAAAATTGGGATGGTTTCTCCATGGTGCATTGTGATTGTTCGAGTACTGGTCCCGTTTGGGCAAAGGGGGCAGTGGCGCGTCGCAGCTATAAAAATTGTGGAAAGAATTCGCGTGAGCTTGATATTCTTCCTCATCTCCTGTGCATTGCAAGCTCGTGTGGCCTGGATTTCCACATGCTCCACATGGCTTTTCTGTTGGTGGTCCAGCAGTTGCAACTTTCTCCACCACCGTACTTAGCATTTTCTCAATTTTCCCTAACCTTGCTTCGAACTTGTTCTCAAAGTCCGATGAACTAGCTTGAGCATCTTTCTTTAGCAGTTGGATGCGCGGCTCCTCATACTCTCTTGTCGCTTCCACCAAGTGTTGTATCAACCTTTTGGCTTCACTCACCGTGTTTTGGGAAAATCCCCCTCCACTTGCTGAGTTCACCAAATTCTTGGTGTCAACGGTCATCCCTTGGTAGAAATATTGCAACAAGTCGCCCTCAGAAAACTTGTGGTTTGGGCAACTATCCACCAATCTCCTAAATCTGGTCCAATAAGCGCTTAACGACTCATCATACTCCTGCTTCGCTCCACTGATCTCCTTCTTAAGCGCATTCGTCTTGGTAGGAGGGAAAAAGTGCTTCAGAAATAGCCTTTTCATCTCCGCCCATGTAGTGATAGAATAAGGTGGAAGACTCGCGAACCAAGAGTTCGCCTCTGCTGTCATAGTGAAGGGAAAAGCAGCTAGTCTGAAGTGTTCCTCCGTTACCCCAGTAGGGCGCTTCTGCACCTTGCAGATCTTGATGAATTCGCTCAAGAAGTTGTACGAGTCTTCTCCCTTCTTACCATAGTACTTCGGGAGAACATTAAGCAATCCAAGCTTAATCTCAATACCGGAAGCAGCTGCCGGCATTCGGATCGGAGTTGGGGGGTCATCAGCTTCATGGCTGGAGAGATCACACAGTCTAGGGTCGTCATCCATGTCGCTCTCAATGCTTGCGATAGAAATCGAATCAGTTTCCTCTTTACAGTCTACGCCTGTCTCTGAATCGTGGTCTGTTTGGGCAAACAGAACCTCGTCAGCAGCGACAGTACTGGGCGTCTCCTCGAAGAACTGTTCTGGTCGAACGGGAAAATCAGACTGCGAATCCAGCAGATCTAGTAGCTTCCTTGCCTTAGCCTCTTTCCTTAACTTCTTCGCGGTTTTCTCAATTTCACTATCGTAGAGGAGGTTCGGCTTGGACGATCTGCTCATAAACAAAGAAAAAAAATAGACAAAGGGAAAAGAATTAATTAACACCGCTCCCCGGCAACGGCGCCAATTTGGTGGACGTCGCCAACCACCAAATAATTCCTGCGGAATTACCAAAATAAATTAGTATAATGGTAAGCAGGGTCGATCCCACAGAGAGCAGTTAAAAATCATTCGAATCCCTAAATCTATAAAAACGGTGATGCCACCACGCCTTAACTTTGGAGAAAATATTAATTAACTAAGAAAAGCAAATTAAATCAAATAAAATAATTCTTGAATTAAATCAATTAAAAAGGTAATTCGGCTCAAATAAATCCACACTAATTCAAAGCTCTGATCCTCGACGCAATAATTAACTAACCCTTATTAACCAATTAGTTATAGGATGCCGTGATACGCACTGACATACCCCAATTCCTACTTACTGTGTCGATAGACAGCTAGATACGCTAGTCTTGTCTATTTCCCTTACTAAAATATAGCCTAGCTGGATACGCCAGTCTTAGATTTAATATTCTAATAGCATTAAGGTGAAGGAACCCAATTTATATCAATTATCCTAGATACACTAGTAATAATTAATATACCAATTAATTCCTACTACGAATATGGTAGTTTTGCCACTAATCAGCCATATTCCAACAATTACAAATTGGAGGTGCTAATTGACTATAATCTAATTAAACTTAAGTTGATCAGGCTTAAATAAAATTGGAATTATCTTTAAACCTAGGAATTAATCGAAATTAATAGGAATCAATTTTAAACCCAATTAGGTCTCACAAATTATTAAATTAGAGTTTCATTATTCTCGCCGAATTAAAAGCTTAGCTACTCATAAATAAATTAACAACAGCCAAAGAAATAAAAGAAAACATAATAATCAAATATAAAATAAACAAATAAAACGTAAATTAAAACTAACGAAATAATAAAAAACGATTGAAATTGAACTTGAATAAAATTAACCACAATTCGTAAACTCCTTCAAGATCCAGTAGCTATTCTCCTCCCAAATTCCAAAGCTAGAAAACAAGCAAAATAGTAAAACCAAAACCTTGCATGCATGAAACTTAAAGGAATAAAATCGTCTGCACTAATAAAAGCAAAAGTGTATGAAAACTAAACAAAGTCAAACCTAATAATCTAAGTCCAAAGTTGCGGCTAGGTATTATGCTATCCAAAATAAAATAAGAATCGCTCTCCTACTCAAATACTACTATGCGGCCTTATGGAAATAAAATTTTGGGAATTAAATTTCCTTAAGCTACCGCCTCCTTTATCTACATGGGCTTCGGCCCTTAACAAAAATCAAAACCCAAAATATTTAAGAAAATGAGTTTTGGACTTAATTAAATTTGGAACAATTATCTTCAAGCCCAATCTCTAAAATTCCTCCATCTTCCATGCAATTCTTCATAAATTCTTGAATTTCCACCATCTCTTCCATCCACGAGCCTCGACTCTCCTCCATGCAATTCCTACATCAAAAGTGCGCACAACGGGTAATATCCGAGCTAAAACAACGTAAAAACAACATGGAAAAAGATAACTAATTCACACACATCAGGAATCTTCATATAAAATGAAATGGGTTTCTTAATCCTAATGTGAACCGAAATAAGCAGGAAGTTTAAAAAAAAATGAAACCTTTAGGAGTCTCAAGTTGTTGAAATTTGAAATGTGTGGCTGCTTTGGTTGCTCTGCACTTGAATCTTTTTGAGGGATGAATGAGATAAATTGAAACTGACTAAGTGGGGGGAGTTCATAGGTTAAGCCTTGGAGAGAAATGTGCTGAGTTGTTCTTCTGGCGAAGCTCTAAAACAATTTCACTATTGCTGGATTTGTGAGGAAATGAACTTGATGAATTTGGTTCAAAATATAGGAAGGAGCAAATGGTATGCTGCAAAAGCTAAAGCTGAATTGCACCATCCCTTTAGGATAGGTGTACTGGAGCAGAGCAAAAGCATGGCTAGACATGCTATTGATGGAAGTTAAAATTGATGGGATCGGTTTGAGTGTGAATTGAGTGCATTGCTTTGAATTATTGAAATTGTAAGGGATAATTGCGTGAAAATACACAAACTTTGCCAAAAATCCATATTTGACGCGAAGTTAGGATTTTACATTTTAATACACCAACTTTCGTTGTTGTCCAAATTTGACACGACTTAATTCTTAAAAATTCAAAAAACAACCCCTTTTTGTAAATAATTATACAAAGACCCACTTTTGTTATTATTTGGGACATTTAAACCAAAACAAGATATTTCCTTACGATGTTTTCTTTTAATCTTTGATCCGCGCCGAAAATGGTTTAAAAGAAAACATCATAAGGAAATATATTTTTTTGGTTTAAATGTCCCAAATTATAACATAAGTGGGTCTTTGTATAATTATTTACAAAAAATGGTTGTTTTTTGAATTTTTAAGAATTAAGTCGTGTCAAATTTGGACAACAACGAAAGTTGGTGTATTAAAATGTAAAATCTCAACTTCGCGTCAAATATGGATTTTTGGCAAAGTTTGTGTATTTAGGTGCAATTTACCCAAATTGTAAAAATTGTTTATGGTTTGTTAATTAAATAGCTCGTGTAAATATTTTAATGCTCAATTTAAATGAATATGCAATGTATAAGAATTTTAAATAAATAAATAAATAAATTCAAAGCTTTTGTAAATCACTTTATTGGAATTAAAATAAATTCATTTTCTTTTATTCGGCGTGAATCATCATGGCTTCTAAATTCAAAATTAATCTAAACTTAGTTATAGAGAAACGGGGTATTACAGCTTGGGAGCTAGAGGTTGCAGGGGCTAAAGGTATTAGATGTTTGTGACATGGAATCTTTGGTATTAGATGTTTGTGAGATGGAATCTTTTTTTATATATTTTTTGAAGTTTGAAGTTATGTTCTGTTATGTATTATAATATTGTAATTTCAAATGGGAAATTCTTCGTGCATTTCCCAAAGAAATTCTTCCTGCATTTCCCAACCTATTCTCCATGTTCACTACTTAGATACATGCTTATCTATAGTATTTACATAACCATGGTTGTCATTTGAACCATGATGCAAAAATAACCTAGATACATGCTTATCTATGATATTTACATGACCATGGCTACCACTTGAGCCATGGTGCAAAAATAAAAGTAAGGTATAGCAAACTCACCGTTGAAGCTTATCTCTTTCTTGTCGATTCTCTTCCAAGTGGATGGATAAATAATTCTGAAATTTCTCGCACAATTTAACAAAACACCACCACCCATTCAAGAACAAGACAATTAGTTTAGGTTTTAATTGAATAATTGTCCACTTTTATATCAACTGTTAGGTCCCGTAGGGTTACTGAACTGGTCTATGGGGGGAATACACCAGTAGGCTATTTTTAGAAACTTAAAACTTCTTTTGTAAACTGACGTGAGTATCGAAACTGATACTGAAGTGAATTGACTGAAGTGAACAGTGTAAAATAAGATCAGTTAAGAACGGGTGTAGACTGATACTGATATTGGTTCAGTAGTATAACTTCAGTGCGAGAAACTTGTCGACTCACTGATAGTTCAAGTAAGGGTTCAGTCAAATCAGTTTTAAGTAATGAGAGAAATGTTAGAAATCTTACTAACTATCCGAAGATTTGTTAGTTAGACTGATAACACTTTGGAGCGAAAACGATTTTACGAAATAGCCTTTATGTGAATCACTTTGTTAGTTCTTAAGGTTTCTATTTTCATATTAATAGTTTCAGTATGATATGAAAGTTTGTACACAGATAAGGGAAATGTAAATACTGAAAGTAATAAGAACACAGATTTTTACATGGTTCGGAAAACAATTTCCTACGTCCATGGTCAGTCGATCACACTGACAAATCACTGGGCTTGTGCTTGCGAGTGCACAGTAAACTTTTATTATGAAACTCAAGTTTCAGAGCCACACGCTCGGTTGGACTTTTCTATTTCTTAACTTGTAGTTGCTAAGACAACACACGTCCAGTTTGCGGTGGTTAAGATTCTCTGAGTTCAGACAACTGCCTCGAACTTTCTCTCTATATCAAATGCTTTTCTCACTATGGTAGAAAAGGGTTCAGATCTCCAACTAAAGATTACTAAGAACAGGCTCTCGAGAAATCAAAATCTAGGCTAAGGATGAGAAATATTTGCCTAGAATCTTCTAAGAGAATGTTGGTATATCAGGTGAATTGATATTTAACAATGGAAATTCTCTTCTTCGATTCAAGGATTTTGGCTAAGTATAAGCTGAGTTGAGTATGGTAGAGCTTCAGCGTATGTTCTTGAATCAGTGAGGTTGAAGGTTGAATCTTGAGCACTATTTATAGGAAAATGAGGATGAATAGATCTGTTGGAGGGGATCCTTCAATCCTATCTGTCGTTTGACTTGTAAATTCAAATCTGGCTGAAGTCTTCGTCATCTATTTCCTTTACGCTGAAAGAGGTATGACCTTTCTGCGCTAGGAGATGGTGTTATAGTGTAAGGTAATACGGAAAATGAAACTCTGCAGGATGAAGGACGATTCACCATATCCTTACATTAAATGCATTGTCATTTGCATTAAATGTTGCGTGTACTGGAAGCATTCTAGTTGTCATTTGTTAACACTGAGTGTGTTATACATTACTCCAGCTTCAGTCCGTATCTACACTATCAGTCCGAGGTTTCCACTCGAACCATTCCTTTCAGTTGCATTGAATGCTCTTGACTGATCAGGTGTACTGAAGTGTTTCCCTAACACTTATGTTTCAGTGCAAATTCTCTATTAAATTCAGCATTTAATTCAGGTGGACTTCAGTCTTCAGTATGGTGAACAGTGAGCTTCAGTCCTTCATACTTCAGTTCTTCGGTCTTCAGTCACTAAGACTTCAGTGCTTTGGTCTTCAGTCATTCGGTCTCCAGTCACTAAGACTTCAGTGCTTTGGTCTTCAGTCCTTCGGTCTCTAGTCACTAAGACTTCAGTGTTTTGGTCTTCAGTCTATACTAGAAAAATAAACTCCAACAGTTGAGTTCAAAACGAATTCTAGTCTAGTAAAAATCATATTTGAGTGAAGAGATAAAATAATTATTGAATGTGTCAAACTTTACATAAAATGTAGTAACAAAAGCATTTTATGTGATAAAAAACAACTGTTGTTACCGCCCTTTAATAGACGACGTCTTTACGATGTGTGTCGTCTATAGCAATATTAGATGATGGTTTTAGTGCGTTTGTAGTCTTTTTTTCGGTTATAGACGACGCGTAAGATACAAACCGTTGTCTATTGACATGTAGACGACGAGCACATTTTAAGTGCCTTGTCGGGATCATATATACTTTTATGAGCCACTTCTTAGCTTCAGAGTCATTTGTGATTTTGGCGACTGTAGGCTCGACGATTGTGGCGATGGTTGAGAGATGACGTGCACGATAAAGAGCGAGATAGAGCGACATTGTAATTTAACTTATGTCAATTAGGCAATAGAGCTCAAATTTGGAGTGACACATCAATTTTTGGGCTGAAAAGTCGATCATCATAAATTTATAATGACAAAAATCACGGTATTAACCACTCTAATGCGAGGATAAATAGATAAAATAACTTTTAAATAAGAGCATAATGTATATTTACTCTACATTTTAATACTTTATAGTGTTGCAATTATTTTTAACACTTTAGAAATAGTGTTGTAATTGCAAATTGCTTCATAAGTGATTATTTGTATAATCGACCTTATAAAATGTTATAGTACTACATAAGTATTTATTTGATTTTGATGTTTTGAGGATAAAAAAATTGGTTTTGAGCTTTTATGATTGACTAGTGTACCTCCCGCGCTATGCGCGGCGAATATAATTTTAGATTCGCGTAATGTTGAGCTAGGTATTAGATTCAACTGCAAATTTATGAAAAAGTGAAGAAAATCGATCTAAGAGCTAAGAACAAAGAAATTGAGTGCGCAAAAAAGAAGATAACATTTGTTTATTTGATTTTCTCCTATGGAAGGACTTGTTTACATTTAATCTTAGGGGTTCTATTTATAGTCTATTAATTAGATACTATACTAAGACCCATTTAGTCTAGTTTCGAGGCCCAAATAATAATATTTGAGAAGTGCAAATCGTTGGTTGCGACGTGTATAAAATTTGCATTTATGTAGTTATAATATAAATCTTTCGCTTCCCACTTTTACTCTGATTCCCCTTTAGCCTCAGATCTGCGGCTTTATCTTGATGTTTCGTATTTTCGCTGAAGTTAGATTTTAATATATTTAAGTGCCCAATTTCATCCTCATCACGTAAGTTGTGTATATATATGCTTTATATTATTAATATAAACTAATAAAATTATATATAGGTATAATATCATTTATATAGGGAGTTTTATATAATTACACAAATTAAATAAGATTTATCATATAAAATAAGTTATCTATGAATTCGCTACGTAAATTATGAATTTGCTGTGAAAATGCTTAATTAAATTCAACCTATGAGATTCAAACTCTGGACCAAGAATTTATTCAGTGAAGATATAATTCCATCAAAGATCTTCACAATTTAAGGTATAAAAATAGTTGTTATTAAGCATATTGGTCCTTGACAGACCATATCTCAACACATTATTTTGAAATATTAATAGACACGTAAAATATCCAAACTTAATTTAGTACTTATAAAAGATAATTGTACGAATACAAAAAAAAATACATACATTAATAGAAAATAAAAAAAGTTATCATATTTAAAAAGCAACAAATTTTTTGAACATTTTCAAACATGTATGATTTTATTTATCTCTTATAGCTTTTGATTCAATAAAATTTATTTAACTATAAAATTTGAAGTATATAAATTTTAACTATAAAATATACTTCAAATTTTATATTTAAATGAATTTGATAGTGTGTTCATCAATAATTAAATATTTAATTTTCAATTAATTTAGATTAGTAAAAAGATTATTTAATATTGAATTAGTTAGCTTACTTGGAGAGATAACATCACATCAATTCAATTATTTAATTTTATTTATTTATATCTTTTTGAAAGAGAAGGATTTGATTTATTTTTAACAGAAATAATTTAATATTGGTTTTTTGCTATACCAAACTCATTTTGTTTGCCTCGAATATTAGTTCATAATTTTCGACAGTTTTGGGACAGTGGCTATCAGAATTTTTGTAGAAGGTTTTTAAATGACAACGAATAAATGCATACAAATAAATTTTGTTGTCAGTTTTTTTTTCCCAATATTTTCGATAGTTTGAATTAGAGTAGTGGGTGTATTTTTTTTCCAATTCAAATTATATCCTTGCAATTGAAATTATTTACATTTATTTTGCTTTTTATATAGGGTTAATAGCCGAAAAATACACGAACTATTTTAAAATTTGCATATTGCACATCACCTTTAAAATTAGCTCCAGAATACATCACCTTTTAATTTTGTTGCAAATTGCACACGCGTTGACCATCACCTTGATCGGTGTTGACGTGGCACCGGAATTTTCAGACGTGGACTCACCGGCATTCAAAACGACGTCGTTTTGAGTGAGTATCAATTAAAAAAAAAAAGGAAAAATCGTTTTGAGTGAGTCAGCTCTAATTCATCTTCTCCCTCACTCCAACGCCTCCTCCCTCACTCCAGCGCTGCCTCCTCGTCACCGCCTCCCTCACTCCAGCGCCTCCCTTAGTTCACCACCACCACTCCAGCGCCTCCCTCCTCGCCGGCCGCCGCTCGCCTCCGCCCTCCTCACCACAAGACGCGCGCGCACCAACCACCATCGATTTAGATTTTGGGGATCTATTTTGAGCTCCGTTTGGGGAAATTTGGGCTTTGTCGGACCCCCAAATCAGAATTGTAGGGGGGGAGACTAGGTGGGCGCTGGAGTTGCTGATTTGGTGGTAGTTATTTGGAAATCTAGAGATTTGTGGCGGAGGTGAGGCGGCGCGCAAACTAGGGTTCACCACCTGCCTGAGTTCACCACCACCACTCTAGTTCGTCGCCGACCGCCGCTCGACTCCACCCTCCTCGCCATAAGACGCGTGCACACCGATTACCATCGAGGCTAGCCGTCGCCGCTGCGCTGCTATTTCCGCGCTGCCGCCGATTTAGATTTGAGGATGATGAATGATGGGTACTGTAAATTTGGGGAAAACGGTGTTTGCGGTGGTTTTTGGAGTGGCTCGCCGGATTCTGGAATGGCTTGTGGTGGTGGAATTAGGGTTGCCACCGGTTCAGAAACCGCCGATTCCGGGCCCGAACCGGCGGTTCAGGTTCAAAAATTTCATGAACCTGAACCGGCCCACCTAAAATTTGAAGGGCCGGTTTTTGGATCCTGAACCGGCGGTTCCGGGCCAGGCCGAAAATCGGCGGTTCCCGGGCCGAAAACCGGCGGTTCACGAGCTTTTCCTTTTTTTTTAATTTTTTTTGTATTCTTTTTTATGAAATTAAATGATTTGTGATGAAATTTCAAAAAAATTTACTTTACAAGTGTTGAAAATTTTCAAAATTATTAAAGTTAAGTATTATATTATTAAAATTATTAAAATTATTCAAAAATTATTAAAATTTAAAATTTTTATAGGTTATTATATTATTTAAGATTTTTAAGTTGAGTAATTTTAAAATTATTAAAGTTAAGTGTATATATACGCAAAATTTTAAAAATACAACATATATTTATAAGTTATTATATAAGTTATATATTTATAAGTTTTTTTTTGACATTTGGGAGAGGGGGAGCAATGGGGTTTGATCCCTAGACCTTATAAGTTATATATTTATAAATTATAAGTTACTATAAGTTATTTATTTATAAGTTATATATTACATGAATATAAGTTATATATTTATAAGTTAAGTTGAATCCCACATTGAAAAATGTAGGATATGAATTTGATTTAAAAAAAAAAACAAAAATTCAGCTGGAACCGGCGGTTCAGGGTCGAACCGCCGGTTCAGGGTCAAAATATATGTGAACTTAAACCGGCCCTTAACGTTTGGCGGTTCGGCCCTGAATCGGCCCGGTGGTCAACGGTCCGGGCCGGAACCGTTGACCACCGGGCCGGTTCAGGGTCGAACCGCCGGTTCCGGTTGGCCCTTGGCACCACTAGGTGGAATGGCTCGCCGGATTATGGAGTGGCTCGTCGGAAAAGCAAAGATTTTTTTTTATTATTATTTTGAATTCTTCAAATTATCAAAACGTTTTCGTTTTGCTCACGTGGCTTGCTAGCGTGTAAAAAAAGTCACGCGGTTGTCCATGTCATCGTCGGTCAAACTTAAGAGTCGTCGGAATTAAAAGATTTTTTTTTACTAGTGTTTTACCTGTGCGATGCACGGGATTATACATATGTTGTTAAAGTTTTATTATAACATTCTCAAAGATATTTTTGTATAATCTCTAAAATAAATGAGTTTTAAAAATATTTTATTATACAATTGTTATACCAATTATATTACTACTAAAATATATTTAAGACTATCATTTTTAATTACATAAAAATCAATGTAAAAATAATAATACATGAAAATATAATTGGAAACTTCTCATCTTATTATTATAAATTTTGGAAAACTTCTTTATATACAACATTTGTAGTAGACGAACATTCTACTTTGTCTTCATTACATATCAAGATTTCAGACCCCTTCAACTTGTCTTCCATCATTGCAAAGTACAGTTTTGACTACTTTGTGATAAACCACACCAATTACATCTACATATATAAATGCATACCAATAATGTAGATATATCAAAATGTTGAGTTCATAAAAATATGAATTTTGAGATTATCAATTGAATATGCATGTATAAGGAAATAATGAAATAAACACATTACCAAATAGCATATTGTCATTGATAATATCAATGGAGGCAACTTCTTCAAAACTTTTAAAGTTAAATAGTTGGCGTGGAAAACCTTCTTCATAAATTTCAACTATATGATTACTATTAATAAATTTAATATAGTAGACATTTGTCGTTGTTTTATACTTTTTGTTGGAATCATGCATCACCAAATTTTTTTTTTATGGCATGAACACTGTCTTCTTTCAAGATATGTTTGAACTTGGAGATCAACGTGTGATCAAGTGTAGCATGGATGCGGTCACCCTATATTAAAAAAACAACTAAATTAGAAAAACATAATAATGTTGCAAAAATGCTTAAATACGTAATAGTTTAGTGAATAGAGAATTTTTGCCTCACGATCATGAAAAATACACTCATAGCTGATAACATTGTTGGTGCTTTGATATGAGCGGTTGTATGCACGCACAAGTCTCATTTTAATTGTAGATCTGACATTATTTGGTTGCATGGATTTCCCACTAATCTTACTTCGATTTCAAAACCCCCAATTGATCTCCAACTAATCTTTACTATAATTTAGTAATCTTCAATTGATTTCCCAATAATCGAACTTTGATTTCATAAACTCCAATTGCATTTGCACTAATCTTATTTCGGTTTCAAAATCCCACTTGCATTCCCACTAATCTTAGAATTAAGATGAATTAACTTTGTAGATGTCACATGACCGTGTAACTAACTGTGTAGATGTCACATGACCGTGTAGTCAACTGTGTAACTAAGAACACCAACCTTTAGAGTTCTTTATAAAAAAGAATTTTTGATGAAATATTCAATACACACCTTAGACCATGTTAATCAATATGTTGGAAGTTGTAATTTTACCACTTAACTATATTTCATGTTCTAACAATCAATAATTAACGATTATTTGAAGTTGTAAGTATCTGAAAGAATTATATTGTTTCAAGAAATATCTTCAATATATTAGTGGAGACATAGGTAATAGCCTAATTATTAATAGGTGATGCAAAATTCATACTTGTAATTGTTTATCAGAATAATCAAATTTATTGATGTATACTTATTATTGTTTTAGTGTATCCATATGCACGTCAATTGTATAAACGAATCAAACAGCTATACGAGACATACACAGTAGGGGACACAGTAATTTACACAGTTGACTACACAGTACCATACACAATTGACTACACAGTAAGATCATACAAAAAATCCCATTGATCATGCATACCAATCCCTTTGTTTAGCGTGTAAATCCGTAAGAATTAATACGAGATATTGCAAGAGTTCGTAAATAATTTTTTATTCTCTTGAATTAAAAAACAATCTATAGTAAAAAATTGCGTGTAAATGAAAAATAATATTCACTTTTGCAAATGACTACAAGATCCCATGCAATTTATATGTATTTATATTATGAATTTAAATATTGGATGTTTTTCACAAAAGATTTAATTGAAATTGATAATTTTTCACAAAACTATAAATTTATATTGGATATTTCAATATAAATTTATCTAAAAATATATAAATTCACAAGAAAATGATATTTTTCAAAAAAATATAAATTCTAAGTATAAATTCATAAATTTACTATTGGTGATTTTAAATTTTAAATATTGGATATTTAAATTCACAATATATATATATATATATATATATATATATATATATATTTCAAAATTTATATAAATTCACACTGAAAAATATTGGTGACTTTAAATTTTAAATATTGGATATTTATATAAATTTATCTAAAAAATATAAATTCACAAAAATAAAGGATATTTTTCACAAAACTATAAATTGCATGATATAAAAGAGCACTGTATAGATTGTAGCAAGTGGGCCCCGCAACTATATATATCATCCTATGAATTAGTGAACTTTCTAAATATAAATCAACTTTCCAAAAGTAGATGGAGTAAAAGAGCGGGAAATTTTTTTGGCTAGATGGACCAGCTTTTATATATGTATAGATTATTATTTTGAATTCTTCAAATTATCAAAACGTTTTCGTTTTGCTCACGTGGCTTGCTAGCGTGTAAAAAAAGTCACGCGGTTGTCCATGTCATCGTCGGTCAAACTTAAGAGTCGTCGGAATTTTCGCCGTGTGCAATTTGCAATAAAATTAAAAGGTGGTGTATTTTGGAGTTAATTTTAAAGGTGATGTGCAATATGCAAATTTGAAAATAGTTCGTGTATTTTCCGGCTATTAACCCTTTTATCTATTTATTATATAAAGCCAGGATAGTTTTGGCAAAAATACATAGTGAATTAGTGTAAAAACACCACACAGTTTCCGCCTTTTATTTTTAGCCTCACCATTTTTTTTTTTGTTTTGCGTGATATGTATTGTGTGCTGCATGTGCCTTCCATGTATACACTAATTAATGCTCATTTAATGTTGCTGCAGCCTGCACATTGTTGGGCTCGAGAAAGGACTCTCTCTATACATCTCCATATTTTTTTTTCTTCTCCGATAAATACTCATTATCTTCATTCTCCGAAAATAAGACTAAAGTAAATATTTTTACTATTCCACATGGGTGCATTTAATGTTTACACTATTCAACATATATTTTTCAGCTTTTTTTTTACAATTGCTGTCATACCTTATATAATATAAATATATTATATACAAGTATACATTTAAAACTATAAATTGAGGGGCTCAAGACAAGTATTGCAGAGCACCATTATACAAAACTTAGCCTCGAAGATATCTTCTTTATATTTCCCCTCTCACGAGCCATTTTTCTCTTCATGCTTCTCTTCCTTTTTTCTTTTGTTTTCGGCAGCTTCCATTTTTCTCTGTATGCTTCTCTTTCTTTTTTTCTTGCTTCAATGTGTGCAGCAGCTCTCTTTCTTTTTCAGCAGTTTCTTGCTTATATGTGTGCAGCAACTCACTTTCTTTTTTGCTCCTCTTCTTTTCTTTGGCAACTTCTTGATTCAGTATCTGCACGTTCTATTTTTTGTCAGCAGATTCAAGAAGCTTCTTTTCTATCTTTAATGTTGGCAAATTCTTGCTTGAATCTCTACAATTTCTTTTCTCTAAGCTTCTAGCTTTCGTTTTTTCATTTCTTCATAAAAGCTTGCATCAATTTCTGCATCTTTTTGACTTTTTGTATCTATACTTTGGTTTATAATAGCATCTTACATCATTTTATTTCTTCTCTCTCTTTATGTGTTTCTGTACCTATTTTATGTGTATCTTTTTGCTTTGTATTTCTGCATCTTTTTGCTCTGTCTTTATATAACTATTTTATGTTGTTGGGAATCTTCGCCTAGCCAGGGTTACACAGAGCAGAGAAGTGAAGGCAGAGCAGAGAAGCCGTTTCTCGGCAAATCAGAGAAGCCGAGTCCGACAGAGCAGAGAAGCGAAGTCAGAGCAGAGCAGCGAAGTCGGGTGCAGAGCAGCGAAGTCGTGTGCCGAGCAGCGAAGTCGTGTGCAGAGCAGCGAAGTCAGGTGCAGAGCAGCGAAGTCGTGTGCCGAGCAGCGAAGTCGAAGATTCTCGGCAGAGCAGAGAAGTCGAAGTGTGATTCAAGGAGGGGGCCTCAAAGGAAAGCCCAAAAAAATGGAAAAAACAAGTATGATTCATCTGGCGAGTGTGATTCCTCTGGCAAGTATGATTTCTCTGGCGAGTATGATTCCTCTGACGAGTGTGATTCCTCTGGCGACTATGATTCCTCTGGCGAGTGTGATTCCTCTGGCGAGTATGATTCCTCTGGCGAGTGTGATTCCTCTGGCGAGGGTGATTCCTCTGGCGAGTATGATTCGTCTGACGAGTGTGATTCCTCTGGCGAGTGTGATCCCTATGACGAGTGTGATTCCTCTGGCGAGTCTGATTCCTCTGGCGAAAGCTATCTCGCTGCTCCCTGTGATTCCTCTGGTAAAGTCATTCCTCTATTCCGCATATATTACTCCTCATCACCGTGTCTAAGGAAATAGTCTCATTATAGGTGGGACGGAGGGAGTAATTATTTCTTGCTATTCTGTTTTTTTCACTTATTCAAGCAAAAATTTGTTATAGCTGTTGAAACTATATACACTTCTTTATCACAATATGAAATTTTATAGATTTTTTTTGAACAAACTATAGTGAATTTTTGGAAAAAAAAAATAAAGTTAATGAATGTTTCTACATAGAGAATAGAGAAAAAAATATAACCCCAATATTTAAGTGTGAATGTGACTGTGTTAGCACGTTTTAAGAAGTATTCATAATTTCGTACTTAGATATGCTATATAGATAATTAATATATACTTTTTTGTATGTTATACTTTAATCTATATTTGAATTTTAATAATTATAATATTATAATTTTATTGATAATAATCGTACTATCCACATCCCGCTGGCCTCGATTCCTCTGGCGCCCGACTCCGCTGCACTGGCGAACTCGGCCCCGCTGGCCTCGATTCCTCTGGGGCCCAACTCCGCTGGCCTCGATTCCTCTGGCGCCTTGGAGACTCAATCCCGCTGGCCTCGATTCTTCTGGCTCCTTGGAGTCCGCTGCCCTGGAGGACTCGGCCCCGCTGGCCTCGATTCCTCTGGGGCCCAACTCCGCTGGTCTCGATTCCTCTGGCGCCTTGGAGACTCGATCCCGCTGGCCTCGATTCCTCTGGCGCCCGACTCCGCTGCACTGGAGGACTCGGCCCCGCTGGCCTCGATTCCTCTGGTGCCCGACTCCGTTGGCCTCGATTCCTCTGGCGCCTTGGAGACTCGATCCCGCTGGCCGCGCTTCCTCTGGCGAGTGTGATTCCTCTGGCGAGTCTGATTCCTCTGGCGAGTCTGATACCTCTGGCGAGTGTGATTCCTCTGGCGAAAGCTATCTCGCTGCTCCCCGTGATTCCCCTGGTAAAGTCATTCCTCTGTTCCGCGTATATTACTCCTCATCACCGTGTCTAAGGAAAGAGTCTCATTATAGGTGGGACGGAGGGAGTAATTATTTCTTGCTATTCTCTTTTTTTCGCTTATTCAAGCAAAAATTTGTTATAGCTGTTGAAACTATATACACTTCTTTCTCACAATATGAAATTTTATAGATTTTTTTTGAACAAACTATAGTGAATTTTTGAAAAAAATAAAATAAAGTTAATGAATGTTTCTACATAGAGAATAGAGAAAAAAATATAATCCTAATATTTAAGTGTGAATGTGACTGTGTTAGCACGTTTTAAGGAGTATTCATAATTTCGTAATTAGATATGCTATATAGATAATTAATATATACTTTTTTGTATGTTATACTTTAATCTATATTTGAATTTTAATAATTATAATATTATAATTTTATTGATAATGTTCGTACTATCCACATCCCGCTGGCCTCGATTCCTCTGGTCCCCGACTCCGCTGGCCTCGATTCCTCTGGCGCCTTGGAGACTCGATCCCGCTGGCCTCGATTCCTCTGGCGCCCGATTTCGCTGCACTGGAGGACTCGGCCCCGCTGGCCTCGATTCCTCTGGCGCCCGACTCCGCTGCACTGGAGAACTCGGCCCCGCTGGCCTGGATTCCTCTGGTGCCCGACTCCGCTGGCCTCGATTCCTCTGGGGCCCAACTCCACTGGTCTCGATTCCTCTGGCGCCTTGGAGACTCGATCCCGCTGGCCTCGATTTCTCTGGCGCCCGACTCCGCTGCCCTAGAGGACTCGGCCCCGCTGGCCTCGATTCCTCTGGTGCCCGACTCCGCTGGCCTCGATTCCTCTGGCTCCTTGGAGTCCGCTGCACTGGAGGACTCGGCCCCGCTGGCCTCGATTCCTCTGGGGCCCCACTCCGCTGGCCTCGATTCCTCTGGCGCCTTGGAGACTCGATCCCGCTGGCCTCGATTCCTCTGGTGCCCGACTCCGCTGGCCTCGATTCCTCTGGTGCCTTGGAGACTCGATCCCGCTGGCCTCGATTCCTCTGGCGAGTGTGATTCCTCTGGCGAAAAGAATCTCGCTGCTCCCCGTGATTCCCCTGGTAAAGTCATTCCTCTGTTCCGCATATATTACTCCTCATCACCGTGTCTAAGGAAAGAGTCTCATTATAGGTGGGACGGAGGGAGTAATTATTTCTTGCTATTCTCTTTTTTTCGCTTATTCCAGCAAAAATTTGTTATAGCTGTTGAAACTATATAGGGTTATATTTTTGGAAAAAAAAAAATAAAGTTAATGAATGTTTCTACATAGAGAATAGAGAAAAAAATATAACCCTAATATTTAAGTGTGAATGTGACTGTGTTAGCACGTTTTAAGAAGTATTCATAATTTCGTACTTAGATATGCTATATAGATAATTAATATATACTTTTTTGTATGTTATACTTTAATCTATATTTGAATTTTAATAATTATAATATTATAATTTTATTGATAATATTCGTACTATCCACATCCCGCTGGCCTCGATTCCTCTGGGGCCCGACTCCGTTGGGCTCGATTCCTCTGGCGCCTTGGAGACTCGATCCCGCTGGCCTCGATTCCTCTGGCGCCCGACTCCGCTGCACTGGAGGACTCGGCCCCGCTGGCCTCGATTTCTCTGGCGCCCGACACCGCTGGCCACGATTCCGCTGGCTCCTTGGAGACTCGATCCCCCTGGCCTCGATTCCTCTGGCGCCCGACTCCGCTGCACTGGAGGACTCGGCCCCGCTGGCCTCGATTCCTCTGGTGCACCACTCCGCTGGTCTCGATTCCTCTGGCGCCTTGGAGACTCGATCCCGCTGGCCTCGATTCCTCTGGCGCCCGACTCCGTTGCACTGGAGGACTCGGCCCCGCTGGCCTCGATTCCTCTGGTGCCGCTGGCCTCGATTCCTCTGGCGCCTTGGAGACTCGATCCCGCTGGCCTCGATTCCTCTGGCGAGTGTGATTCCTCTGGCGAAAGCTATCTCGCTGCTCCCCGTGATTCCCCTGGTAAAGTCATTCCTCTGTTCCGCATATATTACTCCTCATCAACTTCGTTCTCACAATATGAAATTTTATAGATTTTTTTTGAACCAACTATACTGAATTTTTGGAAAAAAAAAATAAAGTTAATGAATGTTTCTACATAGAGAATAGAGAAAAAAATATAACCCTAATATTTAAGTGTGAATGTGACTGTGTTACCACGTTTTAAGGAGTACTCATAATTTCGTAATTAGATATGCTATATAGATAATTAATATATACTTTTTTGTATGTTATACTTTAATCTATTTTATTACTGCTTATTTTACTATTTCTCTCTCTCTTTACGTATATACTTTTTTCTATTTTATTACTGCTCATTTTATTAATATATACTTTTTGGTATGTTATACTTTAATATAAATACAATTCGAGACACACAGTTTCCCGGCTTTTATTTTTAGCCTCACAATTTTTGTTTTGTTTTGCGTGATATATGTATATGTATTTTGTGTGGGCTTGCATGTGCACTAATTAATGCTGATATTTATTATACGAATGTTAGAGAAAGATTTTTTTTTTTAAGTTCAATTTTTTACTTCCAAATTTGTACTATAGCCGCCATTTCTTAGTGCTTCAATTAATAAATTCTTTTGGTCACTGACGTTGCAACAGATGAATAACTTTATAGAGCATTTCTTAGCGCCTGAATTAAAAATTAACTGTACAGAGCATTTATTATGATAGAGAAAAAAAGCATGGTCAGACTGAAACGCATTTATGATGATAGAAAAAAAAGCATGGTCAAATTGAAATTGTACACACAAGTTTAGCTAGGCAACCCCATAAAATCTGCATTGAAGATTTGATCTTGATATTTACATGTAATAAGAACACTATTTGAAGAACTTTGATGATGGTTTTGTGGGTCTCGAGGTAAGCTGCAGAAATACATGTAATACAAGTGTAAGAAATTTGCCTATAAATATAACCTGCATTTTGCAATAAATGCACAAGCAACAAATATGTCTTCCATGTTTTCTATGTTGAAAGATCTTCATCCTTCTGTAACAACATCAGTGATAAAAGTGAGAGTGGTTCGTGCTTATGAAGTGCCTTTCAATGGCAATGCTGCTGATATTATGAGTTTGGAGTGCATATTTCATGATGCAGAGGTGAGCATTTGTGTATATTTCATAAGATAATTCTATGATGACAGATAATGTATGTATGTGCTGATAATTTATTTTTTTCTTTGCAGGGTTCAAAAATTCATGCATCTTTTGGAAGAGTTGTGCTAAGAACTATTGCAGTGAATATCAGTGAAGGGAACTGTAATGTGATGCAGAAATTTTACACAAGGCCAAATCATATGCGTTATAAAACGACTAATCATGCATTTCGCTTAACTATGACTCAGAAAACTCAAATTTATCAAGTGATTGATGATGAGTGTAATACCCCGTTCCTCGAGCTAAGTTTAGAATAATTTTAAACTTAGATTTAAGATGATTCACGCCGGATTAAGAAAAAGAATTTACTTTAATTCCAACAAAAATGATTTACAAAAAACATTTGTAAATTTAATTATTAAATTTATATGCATTGAATATTTATTTAATTTAACATTTAGCATCTACACGAGCTATTTGTTTAAGCAAAAACTGAACGATTATTACAGTTTTCATAGTATAACCCGGAAGACTTTATTTTATTATATTTAATTTCTTCACCTAATTCCCACATCTACCTACTCTTCCACCTCCATGACAGCCATGCCACCTTCCTTTACACCTCCTTTCCACCTCCATGACAGCCCTTTACACTTAACATCATCATCAAATTCCTGCAGCCAAGTTCTCCATTTTCCATCCTCCACTATCATCCCACATATTTCATCTCTCTCACAAGAAAATCTCAAGCTCACTCCCTCTCAAGCAGAACTCAACTGCCTAGGTAAGTTTTGAACTTTGGTTTCATCATTCTCTCATACTCCATCTTGCAAATAATTGAAGAATCCCCTGCTGAAATTCTACTGCAGTTGTTCCACTGAAGCCCAGTTTTAACGCAGTGAATCAAAACCAATACCAACAAGATCAGACAAACAATTGAAACGAAACCTCTTAAGGTTCCCTCTTGAGTCCTTACCTTATTTGCTAAATTGAAATTCAGTTTTCTTGTATCAATTTTTGAAACAAAATGATAGTTACATACATGAGCATACAATATGTGTTTTCATATACATCAAAGCATGATTTACAAAAGAAGAAAGAAAAGTTTGAGCTTTGTTTACATCTGTCGATTTTGGGCTGGAAGGTCGACGGCGGTGGCTCGGCGCCACTGTCGGTCTGGCTGGAAAGATAGAAGGTCGGGGGCTGTGAGGCGGCTCATCGCCGTTACTCCGGCGAGGGTTTGAGAAGAGAGTCAGGGGAGGCCGAGCCTAGGGCTCCGGCGGGCGGCTTCTGCTGCTGCTTATCGGAAGAAGTCCGAGAGGGAAGCCAGGCGCTGCGGCTCTGCCGTTGCTGCCTAGCTACGGTGAAGAGTGGGGAAGGAGAGGACGACGGCGGCGGTGGCTTGACGCTCCTGCTGCCCGTCGATCCAGAGAGAGTCGGAGTCGGCGGCGGTAGTGGCTTCTCGCTGCTATCGCCGGAGTTCCAGAGGGAGGATCGGAGTTTGAGAGGGAGGAGCGGTGGTGGCTGGGGCTGCTATCGCCGGAGGTAGAACCGCGGGGGTTGAGCTTTCAGAGGGAGGCTAGAGCTCGGCGGCCTTGGCTGCTGTCTCTCGGCCACTGTCAGAGAGAGAGAGAGCTGGTGGCGGCAGCTCATCGCTGCTGCTCCTCCGGCGAGCTCCACGGTGGGCGGCTGTTACCAGCCGAAGAGAGAGGGGCCGAGGAAGGCGGCTGGTCTTTTCGGTTGATGCGGCTGCCGGTCGACGGCTGCCTCGCCGGAAGGATGCGCGGTGGCGGGACTGATGGCTGAGAGAGAAGGGAGCGAGAGATGAGGGAAGAGGGAGCCGAGAGAGGGAGAAGAGAGTGAGATGTGATAGTATGTGTGTGTGTGTGCGGCTGGGGAGGAAGAAAAAGGGTGGTGGGGGTGTTGGGCTTTAGGTTTGGGTTAGGGGTTGGGCTTTAAATTTGGGCCGGGTTTTTAATTAGTGTTGGGCTGAAAATTTTGTTAGAATTTGGGCCGAGTTGGGCCGTTTTTTTTTCATTTTTTTTTATTATTTATTTTTTTTAGTTGGGCTTGAGTCTTTGGGCCAAGTCAGTAATGGGCTCAGTTTATTTAATTTAGTTATGGGACGATTTTATGAGTACTTGGGCCGAGATTTTTAATTAAATGGGCTGAGTTATTTCTTAATTTTGGGCCGATTTTCTTTTATTAAGTTGGGCCTTTGATTATTTTAAATCATGGGCTGCCCAAGTATTTATTTAATTGGATTTGTGCATATTTTATTTAAAGGAGCTACACTATTATAATTAATTAGACTTATTAAGTTTAATTAATTATTTTCAAAGAGTAAATTTTTATAATAATATTAAATTATTATTATAAGCATATTTTAAGTAATTACTTATTATATGCTAAGCATGACATGAAATTGCATTATATTTTGCAAAAAGAGTATTTATGATTTAATTGGTTTTATTTATAATTCCAATTATTAAAGAAAGATGAGTAAGAATATTGTTGGTGTTCTTAACTCAAGAGAAATGTTTTCAATTATTTATTCATTAAATTTTGAAAAACCCGGCTAAGTGAATCATAGAATATTAAGCACTTCACCATGACTTAAGATTAGAATTCAAGGAGACCTATTAAGAATAGATTTCTTGTAGGCTTTGAGCATCAGGAGGACTAGCACTGCTATTCTGATTCAGAGATAAGGTTAAACGACAGGCTTTGCCTATACAGGTGGGCTTATTTTTCAAATGTATGATTTAGCTATTGAGCTTAAATATTCGTGTAATATAAACTGTTTATCCAATAAAATATTTTTGTGCACTCTACCATGTTTAAGGCTCGTACAGTTAATCAATTGAGGTTCTCTTATGATCTAACACGTTGTTTGAGAATTGTGTACACTTGTTAGCTGACTCGGTGGGTTGATCTCCATCGGGCACTAACCAGAGGCGTTATAAGGGTGCTCGACGGGATGTGTTCCGGAGCATAGTAATGATAGGCCTGTCTGGATTAATTTCAGAGGTTTATTATACTTGGCTGGGTTACGCCCTCAGTTCAAGTCAGCGGGAGACAGAGATCCGTCGGTGGCTAGAGGTCCGGGATCACAGCGAGTAACAGAATGGAGTGTGCAAACGCGCGCAAAATAATTAAGTATATATATATGAAAATGTTTTAACATGCATAGAAGTTATTTCTCTTTAAAACCTTCTATGTCATGTCAGTAAGATTGGATAAACTGTTCTTCAGATTATGAAATGCTTTAAAAGTTGCAGCCCACTAAGTACATTAGTACTTAGCCCAAAATTACTTTCAAATGTTTTCAGGTTAATGGCTGGTGATGACGGGGCAGAGCTGAGGCTAGGGTTCAACTCCGTATTTTGTCTTCCGCTATTGCACTAGCTTTTATTTGTCTTTTGTTTCTCCAACTTAAGACTTTTATGTTAAATTCTGGATTATGTTTTTATCGAGCTTAAACTCTCAACTTCTAGCTCTATGTTATTTAACGTTGGTTATCGGAAGCATGAAACCGAACTTGTGATCCTAAGGCTTTGAATGTTGTTGATTGATTAGTATCACTTGATTTCTATCTTTCTTCATTCAAAGGGCATTGCCCAACATTTTTATTCTATTATCTGAATTTCACAAGGTTCTTCCCTTGTTCATTTATATGATTTTAGTCGTACCCCAGTTATAGTTTATTCCTTCAAGAATTGGGGTGTGACAGAATGGTATCAGAGCATGAGTTTTCTTTCATGTTTCTGATAACCATAAGTTTTTAAATGTCGAGTCTAGAATAGTACCTCTAGACTTCTAAGAAAGTTGTTGAACCTCAGTTCGCCGTCACACTGCCGCAAGGAAAAAGGTACGATTTAAAAGTTTCAAAGTTATTAAATGTTTTAGAGTTTTCAAGAAGTGCGCGCTTCAGTAAATGATGCTATGTGAATTGCTTAACGCTTTCCATATGCTATAAGTTATGAATTGCTAATTGCTTTCATATTATTATTTTGAGTCTCCGACTCATATAACCAGCTAAGTATCGTGTTTGGGACAACCCGAGCCCTTAACGATAAGATAAGTCAGTATCGTGTTTGGGACAACCCGAGCCCTTAACGATAAAATGAAGTAAAGTCGTGTTTAGGACTATCGAGCTTTTCACGAATACCAGATGTATGGTCGAGTTAGATTCTTTGAATCTTTCCGGCAATAGAAAAGTTTCATGTGACATTAAATGTCCACATGTTTCAGGTTTCAAAGAGAATGAACGAATAAGAAAGTTATGTTATTGTTTTAGGTTCACTGCCTATACGATCAGAATAATAAGAACTCTTACAACTGTTTGAGTACCACCCAAGAATGTCTTGGGAATGTTAGTCGTGATAGCCCCGCTTGATCGATTTAAGTAAGGACTGGTAAGATAGAAACGTTTAACATAGATATGTTATAACGTAGAAGCAATGAGATAAGATTAAGGATTCACTTGAGTATTCCACCCAGATAGATCAGTTTCCCCATAGAGTTAGCCTTTCATAGGGTTACACTATAGAAGTAATATACCTTAAGTATATCTATGTATGTATATATGTATGCATGCATGCAGAATAAGTCTCACTTTTGTGTTATTTTCGTTCGTAAATCAGAATGGAAGACGCACCAAGAAGACGCGGTAGGGGACGAGGACGTGGTCGTGGTCGTGGACGCGGCAGGGGATTCATCCCTGAAGAGCCAATCCAACAAGTAGCACCAAATCGTACTGCTGAAGAGAAGTTTCGCAAGGAAAAACCTCCAACATTTGACGGGCTGGGCGATCCAACAGACGCCGAAAAGTGGGTTAGGGCCATAGAGCGTATCTTTAACTACATCCGTTGCGATGACGAAGACAAAGTAACTTGTGCAACCTACCAACTGGTGGACGAAGCTGACTTCTGGTGGGAATCGGTGAGGCGCACAATGACTGAGGAACAGTGGGAAAATTTCACTTGGGAAGATTTCAAGACTGAATTATACGAGAAGTACATACCGGGATGCTATAGACAGAAGAAAGCAGAATGAGTTCTGGAATCTGAAGCAGAGGGCTGGGACAGTTACTGAGTACGATAGAGCCTTCAATCAGCTATCAAGATATGCTCCGACGCTGGTGGACACTGATGAGAAGCGTGCAGAAAAATTCAGGAATGGACTGCGCCATGAGATATCAATCTCCCTAGCAAGCCAGGGAGGTCTCACTTATGCACAAACTTTGAGCAGGGCTCTCACCATTGAGTCATTGCTACCAAAGGAAAAAGGGAAAGCTCCGGGACAGTCTGGATTCGTACCACCTCAAGATGGTGGTAAAGGAAAAAGAAAGTGGAACGAAGGAACTGGAGGAAACTCTGGAAATGGAAATGGGAAGAAACCATGGGTTGCTAACCAAAATCAGAATCAACGTCAGAACCAACAGCCGCAAACAATGGGACGAACACTCTGCCCAAAGTGTCAGCGACCTCATTCGGGGGAATGTCTGAAAGGAATGAATATCTGCTATAGATGTGGGGAAACTGGGCACTATACTTCAGTATGTCCGAAGAAGAACGAAGGAGCACCTCAACAGCAAAACCCCAGAAATCAGCAGCGACAAAATCAGGGTCCTGGAGGACAACGGGGACAGCCACAGAATGCTAGGGCCTATGCCCTTAACCAAAATCAAGCAGCGGGAAACCAAGGAAACTTGGCAGGTATGATTAATGTTTTCGACGTGCCGATTGTAGCTTTGTTTGATACTGGAGCGTCCCACTCTTTCATTTCACATGCTGCTTGTAAGAGATTAGAACTGGCTCCACAATTGGCTGAGATAACTTTAGAAGTTAGCACCCCTGGTAATGGAAGATTGACTGCTAAGGACATTATCTCGAACTTAGAGCTGAACATAGGTGCTGAAACATTTAAGGCAGATTTGTATGTCATCACTATGATAGAGTTTGACATAATCCTAGGGATGGACTGGCTTACTCAAGTCGGTGCCACGATACTGTGTAGCGAGAGAAAGATCTCTTTCCAATCCGCTGGAAAGGAGAAGGCAAGTTTTCATGGCATAAGAATGGGAGGAAGAGTACCAGTGATTTCGGCGATGAAGGCCACAAAGATAATGAGAACGGGAGAATGTCAGGCTTTTCTGGTCAGTTTGACAGGAGAACATGAAGTAAAGAAAACGATCGAAGAAGTTCCAGTGGTGCGAGAATTCAAAGATGTTTTTCCCGAAGAATTGCCCGGTATGCCACCGAACAGACAACTAGAATTCACGATTGATCTAGAACCCGGGGCAGCACCAGTGTCAAAGGCACCATACAGAATGGCCCCGCCAGAGTTACAAGAATTGAAAGTGCAACTACAAGAACTGTTGGATCTAGGTTTCATACAGCCTAGCGTGTCACCGTGGGGAGCACCAGTCTTATTCGTCAAGAAGAAAGATGGTTCACTAAGGATGTGTATCGATTATAGAGAATTAAACAAGCTCACGATAAAGAATAGATATCCTCTTCCAAGGATAGACGACTTGTTTGATCAGTTGAAAGGAGCCGGTGTGTTTTCCAAGATTGATCTAAGATCTGGTTACCATCAACTCAAGATGAAAAGAGAAGACATCCCAAAGACAGCGTTTCGAACGCGTTACGGACATTACGAGTTCACAGTGATGCCCTTTGGATTAACGAATGCCCCAGCCGTTTTCATGGATTTGATGAACCGAGTGTTCCATCAATATCTCGATAGTTTTGTCTTAGTGTTTATTGACGACATCCTCATCTACTCTAAGACTGAAGAACAACACGAGGAGCACTTGCGCATCGTACTCGAAACCCTGCGTAATGAGAAATTGTTTGCTAAATTCAGCAAATGCGAGTTTTGGTTGAGAGAAGTAATGTTTCTCGGTCACATCGTGTCGACTGAAGGAATCAAAGTAGACCCCGCCAAGGTCGAAGCAGTCAAGGAATGGAAGGCACCATCAAATGTCAATGAGATCAGGAGTTTCCTCGGTCTAGCAGGTTACTACAGAAGATTCATCGAAGGATTCTCGAAATTGGCTAGGCCAATGACTCAGCTTTTGAAAAAGGGGACTAAATACGTTTGGTCTGAAGCGTGCGAACAAAGTTTTAAGGAGCTGAAGACTAGGCTGACTACTGCACCAGTGTTAGCAATACCAGAAGAGAATGAAGAATTCGTGGTGTATACTGATGCCTCGAAACTAGGATTGGGTTGCGTGTTGATGCAAAATCAGAAAGTGATAGCATACGCGTCTCGTCAATTGAAGCCCCATGAGCTGAAGTACCCTACTCATGATTTAGAACTAGTAGCCGTCGTGCACGCGCTGAAGATTTGGAGACACTACCTCTATGGAGTAAAGTGTGAGATCTTTACAGATCATAAGAGTTTGAAATACTTCTTCGAGCAAAAGGATTTGAACATGAGACAACGAAGATGGCTCGAATTAGTAAAGGATTACGATTGCACCATCAGTTATCATCCAGGAAAAGCGAATGTAGTAGCTGACGCACTGAGTCGAAAGACGAAGGCTAAGCTAGGGTATTTCATCACCCAGCAGAAGGAACTTATTCGTGACTTCGCCTCACTCAGTTTGGAAATTGTTCATCCTCCAGACACAGTATCGGGTTGTGTTGCTGCATTGATAGCTAAACCTGATTTGAGGGAAAGAATTGTGCAAGCACAAAGAGAAGATTGGTTCTTGGAGAAGATGCGTCTAGCTGCAAGAACGAATGAAACAAAAGGATTCACTGAAGCAAAGGATAATGCACTTATGGTTGGTGAAAGATTGTGTGTGCCACACAAAGAAGAATTAAAGAATGAGATTATGAGCGAGGCTCATGATACTCCTTACACTGCACATCCAGGCAGCACAAAGATGTATCAGGATTTGAAGAAAATTTTCTGGTGGAAAGGAATGAAAAGAGATGTAGCGTTGTTTGTGGAGTGATGTCTCGCTTGTCAACAAGTGAAGGCCGTGCATCAGAGGCCATATGGAATGCTGCAACCACTACCTATCCCTGAGTGGAAGTGGGAGCACATTAACATGGACTTCGTAGTGAGCCTACCGAGGTCGGCACGTGGAAACACTGCTATTTGGGTCATAGTGGACCGATTATCAAAGTCGGCGCACTTTCTGCCAATTCAAATGACTTTTGGATTGGAGAAACTTGCAAAGTTATATGTCAGAGAGATAGTACGCCTTCATGGTGTACCTGTATCTATCACGTCAGATCGTGACACCAGATTCACATCGCGTTTCTGGAAAAGTTTACAAGAAGCAATGGGCACTCAGCTGAATTTCAGCACAGCATACCACCCTCAGACTGACGGGCAGTCAGAAAGAACGATTCAGATCCTAGAAGATATGCTGCGAACGATTGTCGCAGACAAAGGTGGAAGTTGGGAGGATTTGTTACCTCTTGTAGAATTTGCTTATAACAACAGTTATCAAGCAACAATTGGAATGGCTCCATATGAGGCTTTGTATGGCCGAAAATGTCGATCACCACTTTACTGGGATGAAGTGGGCGAGAGAAAGTTGTTAGGTCCTGAATTGGTCCAACAGATGGTTGAGAAGGTCGACCACATCAAGCAAAGAATCAAAGAAGCTCAAGATAGACAAAAGTCTTACGCCGATAAACGCCGATCGGAGTTAGAATTCAATGTTGGGGATCGAGTTTTTCTCAAAGTTTCTCCCTCAAAGGGAGTTATACGTTTTGGAAAGAGGGGCAAGTTACGACCCCGTTTTATAGGACCTTTTGAGATCCTAGATAAGATAGGCCCTGTAGCCTATAGGTTGGCATTGCCGCCCAGTATTGGAGACGTGCACAATGTGTTTCATGTCTCTCAGTTAAGAAAGTATGTGTTTGATCCAAAACATGTGATTAAACATGATGAAGTGGTCCTAGCCCAGGACTTAAGTTATGAAGAGAAACCAGTCCAGATACTTGATCGCAAGGTTCAAGTTTTACGTAACAAGAACATCGTTCTCGTTAAAGTGAAGTGGAACCATCACGGGATGGAAGAGGCCACATGGGAACTTGAAGATTCAATGAAAGTCAAGTATCCCCAACTAGATTATCAAGGTATGTAATTTCGGGGACGAAAATTTTTTTAAGGAGGGAGGGATGTAATACCCCGTTCCTTCGAGCTAAGTTTAGAATAATTTTAAACTTAGATATTAAGATTGATTCACGCCGGATTAAGAAAAATGAATTTACTTTAATTCCAACAAAAATGATTTACAAAAAACATTTGTAAATTTAATTATTAAATTTATATGCATTGAATATTTATTTAATTTAACATTTAGCATCTACACGAGCTATTTGTTTAAGCAAAAACTGAACGATTATTACAGTTTTCATAGTATAACCCGGAAGACTTTATTTTATTATATTTAATTTCTTCACCTAATTCCCACATCTACCTACTCTTCCACCTCCATGACAGCCATGCCACCTTCCTTTACACCTCCTTTCCACCTCCATGACAGCCCTTTACACTTAACATCATCATCAAATTCCTGCAGCCAAGTTCTCCATTTTCCATCCTCCACTATCATCCCACATATTTCATCTCTCTCACAAGAAAATCTCAAGCTCACTCCCTCTCAAGCAGAACTCAACTGCCTAGGTAAGTTTTGAACTTTGGTTTCATCATTCTCTCATACTCCATCTTGCAATTAATTGAAGGATCCCCTGCTGAAATTCTACTGCAGTTGTTCCACTGAAGCCCAGTTTTAACGCAGTGAATCAAAACTAATACCAACAAGATCAGACAAACAATTGAAACGAAACCTCTTAAGGTTCCCTCTTGAGTCCTTACCTTAGTTGCTAAATTGAAATTCAGTTTTCTTGTATAAATTTTTGAAACAAAATGATAGTTACATACATGAGCATACAATATGTGTTTTCATATACATCAAAGCATGATTTACAAAAGAAGAAAGAAAAGTTTGAGCTTTGTTTACATCTGTCGATTTTGGGCTGGAAGGTCGACGGCGGTGGCTCGGCGCCACTGTCGGTCTGGCTGGAAAGATAGAAGGTCGGGGGCTGTGAGGCGGCTCATCGTCGTTGCTCCGGCGAGGGTTTGAGAAGAGAGTCAGGGGAGGCCGAGCCTAGGGCTCCGGCGGGCGGCTTCTGCTGCTGCTTATCGGAAGAAGTCCGAGAGGGAAGCCAGGCGCTGCGGCTCTGCCGTTGCTGCCTAGCTACGGTGAAGAGTGGGGAAGGAGAGGACGACGGCGGCGGTGGCTTGATGCTCCTGCTGCCCGTCGATCCAGAGAGAGTCGGAGTCGGCGGCGGTAGTGGCTTCTCGCTGCTATCGCCGGAGTTCCAGAGGGAGGATCGGAGTTTGAGAGGGAGGAGCGGTGGCGGCTGGGGCTGCTATCGCCGGAGGTAGAACCGCGGGGGTTGAGCTTTCAGAGGGAGGCTAGAGCTCGGCGGCCTTGGCTGCTGTCTCTCGGCCACTGTCAGAGAGAGAGAGAGCTGGTGGCGGCAGCTCGTCGCTGCTGCTCCTCCGGCGAGCTCCACGGTGGGCGGCTGTTACCAGCCGAAGAGAGAGGGGCCGAGGAAGGCGGCTGGTCTTTTCGGTTGATGCGGCTGCCGGTCGACGGCTGCCTCGCCGGAAGGATGCGCGGTGGCGGGACTGATGGCTGAGAGAGAAGGGAGCGAGAGATGAGGGAAGAGGGAGCCGAGAGAGGGAGAAGAGAGTGAGATGTGATAGTATGTGTGTGTGTGTGCGGCTGGGGAGGAAGAAAAAGGGTGGTGGGGGTGTTGGGCTTTAGGTTTGGGTTAGGGGTTGGGCTTTAAATTTGGGCCGGGTTTTTAATTAGTGTTGGGCTGAAAATTTTGTTAGAATTTGGGCCGAGTTGGGCCGTTTTTTTTTCATTTTTTTTATTATTTATTTTTTTTAGTTGGGCTTGAGTCTTTGGGCCAAGTCAGTAATGGGCTCAGTTTATTTAATTTAGTTATGGGACGATTTTATGAGTACTTGGGCCGAGATTTTTAATTAAATGGGCTGAGTTATTTCTTAATTTTGGGCCGATTTTCTTTTATTAAGTTGGGCCTTTGATTATTTTAAATCATGGGCTGCCCAAGTATTTATTTAATTGGATTTGTGCATATTTTATTTAAAGGAGCTACACTATTATAATTAATTAGACTTATTAAGTTTAATTAATTATTTTCAAAGAGTAAATTTTTATAATAATATTAAATTATTATTATAAGCATATTTTAAGTAATTACTTATTATATGCTAAGCATGACATGAAATTGCATTATATTTTGCAAAAAGAGTATTTATGATTTAATTGGTTTTATTTATAATTCCAATTATTAAAGAAAGATGAGTAAGAATATTGTTGGTGTTCTTAACTCAAGAGAAATGTTTTCAATTATTTATTCATTAAATTTTGAAAAACCCGGCTAAGTGAATCATAGAATATTAAGCACTTCACCATGACTTAAGATTAGAATTCAAGGAGACCTATTAAGAATAGATTTCTTGTAGGCTTTGAGCATCAGGAGGATTAGCACTGCTATTCTGATTCAGAGATAAGGTTAAACGACAGGCTTTGCCTAGACAGGTGGGCTTATTTTTCAAATGTATGATTTAGCTATTGAGCTTAAATATTCGTGAAATATAAACTGTTTATCCAATAAAATATTTTTGTGCACTCTACCATGTTTAAGGCTCGTACAGTTAATCAATTGAGGTTCTCTTATGATCTAACACGTTGTTTGAGAATTGTGTACACTTGTTAGCTGACTCGGTGGGTTGATCTCCATCGGGCACTAACCAGAGGCGTTATAAGGGTGCTCGACGGGATGTGTTCCGGAGCATGGTAATGATAGGCCTGTCTGGATTAATTTCCGAGGTTTATTATACTTGGCTGGGTTACGCCCTCAGTTCAAGTCAGCGGGAGACAGAGATCCGTCGGTGGCTAGAGGTCCGGGATCACAGCGAGTAACAGAATGGAGTGTGCAAACGCGCGCAAAATAATTAAGTATATATATATGAAAATGTTTTAACATGCATAGAAGTTATTTCTCTTTAAAACCTTCTATGTCATGTCAGTAAGATTGGATAAACTGTTCTTCAGATTATGAAATGCTTTAAAAGTTGCAGCCCACTAAGTACATTAGTACTTAGCCCAAAATTACTTTCAAATGTTTTCAGGTTAATGGCTGGTGATGACGGGGCAGAGCTGAGGCTAGGGTTCAACTCCGTATTTTGTCTTCCGCTATTGCACTAGCTTTTATTTGTCTTTTGTTTCTCCAACTTAAGACTTTTATGTTAAATTCTGAATTATGTTTTTATCGAGCTTAAACTCTCAACTTCTAGCTCTATGTCATTTAACGTTGGTTATCGGAAGCATGAAACCGAACTTGTGATCCTAAGGCTTTGAATGTTGTTGATTGATTAGTATCACTTGATTTCTATCTTTCTTCATTCAAAGGGCATTGCCCAACATTTTTATTCTATTATCTGAATTTCACAAGGTTCTTCCCTTGTTCATTTATATGATTTTAGTCGTACCCCAGTTATAGTTTATTCCTTCAAGAATTGGGGTGTGACAATGAGTTTCCATTTCATATGTTTTCGTTGAAGCCATTTCCTGAAATTTCAGCTATTGAGAATTTACATGATGAAGCACTGTTTGGTAATGTTTTGTAAAATTTCTGCTAGCATTGTTTTTTTTTTAAGAAAATTTCGTGATGGGAGTTTAATATGTTTGTTGCAGATGTTGTAGGAGTTGTTGTTGACAGTGGAGGAGTGGTTAATCAGCCTAACGCAAAGATGATGGAGTTAAAGTTGGAAGATGAAAAGTATTATTCAATCATATTGTCTATTCTTGAGCTTCTGTAAGTTATGTTATTTTCTGTGAAGAATGATATGATTTTATTTGAAAATTGCAGTCAGAATGTTATCATATGCACCCTTTGGGAAGATTTTGTTGATCAGTTTTTGGCACAAGTTGATGGATATGTTCAACAAATTCCAGTTATTGTGGTTCAGTTTTGCAGGCCACATCTGTACAAGGGTATGAGAATGTATTTATTAAATTTAATGTATGGTTTATATTTATTGAGTGTTATTTTTATTGTGTTTGAATTACATCTATATGCAGGCCAAGTGCGCATATCTACATCATTCAATGTTTCTAAAGTCACACTAAACAAGGGCCTTCCAGAGATCAATGAAATGAGGTAGAGGTTAAAGTTATTACCAGTTAATTTTCTATATTTTTTTTAGTAGTTTTAATGTGACAAGCTTACCAAAACTCAAGTTCAAGTGTTTTTTAAATTTTCTGTGTGTTTTAGGATTTTTGGAGTGCAAAGGTTCATTGAGACTATAAACTTAACTTTTAAGGCTGAGCCTAAGAAATTGGTGGATGAGAATGAAATCATGGATGTGAAGAGCATTGAAGATGTTTTCTGCTTGGAGGTTTGTTTATCTGCAGCATGCTCTTAGTTATCATTAGTTTTATACTATAGTATGTGTATTTAATGAGTTAAAAAACCTGTAGTTTTTATCATTCTGTGATGCACAGGATGGGTGTTACTGGATTTGTGGTAGGATTGATCATATTGAATCAAATGGTGATTGGTTTTACTTGGCCTGCAAGCGTTGTTCAAAGAAAGTTGTGAAGGTGGAGCAGAGGTTCTTTTGTGATCGTTGTAACAAATACGATGGGGTGCCTTCGAAGAGGTGAGGTTTAGATAGTTTGGTATTGAATATAAGCTATTTGTGATTATTAATTATTAATTATTATTATGTGTTGGCACAGATTCATGATTAGGGTAAATGTGGTTGATGCAACAAGCAATGCAACATTGCTATTGTGGGATAGGGAGTGTGTTCAACTCATTGGCAAAAGAGCTTGGGAAGTTGATGTTTCTACTGCTGTGGTAAATTTAAAGTGTTTTTGCTGCTTGGCAAATATATTTTTGAGATTGTTGGATAAACAGCTTGGGAAGATGAAGTTTTAAACTTCTATGAGTTCCTGTTTGTGTGTGCTTTAATTTGTTAAGTACTATTTATTATTTCAGGTGGATGGAATCCCTAAAGAAATAGAAAACAAACTGCTAGAGAAGTTTGTTTTATTCAAAGTGCAAATGAGAAATGATGCTGACTTCCGGCTGGATCAACCCTATACTATCAACAAAGTTTGTGTGACTCCTGAAATTGTGGAGAAGTTTGCTTCAAAAATCATGGAAAGTCAGACTGAGAACTCTGCAGCAAATGAGTCACTTACTGATTTATCATTTGGATATGATGTGAAGGTATACATTATTCAATGTTGATTTCGTTTGTGCATATGAGCAATCCTGTTAGTTACATTGTTTTATAAAAATAACTAATTGGTTATAATTTCCTACTGTAGGAATCTCAAAGTCAGCCTATCAAAACATTCCCTGAAGAACTTGATGACAGTTTGGAGAGAGGAGCATGGATTACTGAATCTGGGAAAAGAGGGCTGGAGGAGTTGTCTGATGATGGTGTGTTTCTGAATAACAGTTTGGAGAGAGGAGCAGGGATTATTAAATCTGGGGAAAGAGGGCTGGAGGAGTTGTCTGATGATGGTGTGTTTGTTAAAAAATTGAAGAAGGAGAAGGATGGTGTGTTTCTGAAGAAAGTTAAGAAGGAGAAGGCGGATGGTGTGTTTCTAAAGAAAGTGAAGAAGGAGAAGGAGTGATCCTTATGAGACAGCCCTTGATTTTTTGAGAACTTAATTACTTAGTGGATGCTTATCTTACAGTCTTTGTAATTATTAAGTACTAATAGTTTCTGTAGTGTTTGACTTTTGAGCTCAAAGCTTATAGTATGTAAGCAAGTAAGAGTTAAGTCAAGTCTGTAAGATTAGCATGTTATGATTACGAGAAGGGCTCTCAGTAGGAAATCTGAGTAGACATAGCTCAATTATTGTATTTTTTATTTTCTAATATGCAATGAGAATGATATCTGTTGCGTATTCATTATATTGCCTTATTTATTATTTATGTGCATCTAAAATGTGAGAATTAAATTAATTTAAAACATTTGTTTTTCAATGCAGACATATTTGTATTTTTTAGAAAATATATTAAAACAATCATTCACATAAAATACAAGATACTTCACTTTAGCACCACGAGTATCAGACTAGCTTTTAGCTTTTTTAAATAATCAAAATCCAAAATGCAATGTTTTAAAAGAAAATACTTTAAACCTTGCAGACTAAAGTTAAAATTTATCTGCTAAAATGAAAATTTTATTGAAAAAACCTTGAGAGCACAGGCTCAATATATATACTATATTTTGGTACCAATTTTTTTCACTCATTTTCATGAGAATTGGGCCAACTCTCCACACGTTTTTTACGATTTTGATACCATAAATAAGTCAAGTGGCAGAGCATAGAAGTCAAGTCTGCCAGAGCAGAGAAGCCGAGTCTTCTCGAGCAGAGGAGAGGAAGAAGTGGCAGAGGAGAGAAGTCAAGTCTGCCAGAGCAGAGAAGCCGAGTCTTCTCGATCAGAGGAGAGGAAGAAGTGGCAGAGTAGAGAAGTCAAGTCTGCCACAGCAGAGAAGCCGAGTCTTCTCGAGCAGAGGAGAGGAAGAAGTGGCAGAGTAGAGAAGTCAAGTCTGCCAGAGCAGAGAAGCCGAGTCTTCTCGAGCAGAGGAGAGGAAGAAGTGCCAGAGCAGAGAATTCAAGTATGCCAGAGAAGAGAAGCCGAGTCTTCTCGAGCAGAGGAGAGGAAGAAGTGGCAGAGCAGAGAAGTCAAGTCTGCCAGAGCAGAGAAGTCGAGTCTTCTCGAGCAGAGGAGAGGAAGAAGTGGCAGAGCAGAGAAGTCAAGTGACAGAGAAGAACAAGACGAAGATTCAAGTACTTGAGTACGTGTGGGAAAGACAGGAGGTTCGGGAACCAAGCGGTGAACCCTGGGCATACTTAAAGAACCTAAAGATACTATCAAAACAATAAAAATGAAAATGTACAAAACCAAAAACTAATAAGCGAAAAAAAAATAAAGATCTCAGTATAAAAAAATTATTCTTTATGAACCCATTAGTGTAGATATTATTAGATCTATGAAAATGAAAATTATAAGATAAACACACAAAAGAACTAAAGAATGAAAAAAACTATAAAACGAAAGATAAATATGCAAAAAAAATAAAGATCTTCTGTTTTAAAAATACAGAAGGATGATTAATGCTCTAATTGATTTTTCAATATGACTTCCATAAGTTATTTATAATTTGTTCATAATTATGATTAATTGATTTTTGAAGGTCAATGTCGTTGATGCAAGTAGTGATGCTACTCTGTTACTGTGGGATCGTGAATGTGTTAAGATTTTGGGTAAAAGAGCTTGGGAAATTGATGTTGAAGGTGTTGAGGTATTAGAGTATTAGGAAATACATTGTTTTGTGTTTTTTGGTTTTTATGTTAATAGGATCAAAGCTGAAATGTATTTTTATTGTTTTGTATGATCTAGCCAAGAGATTCATGCAACATTCCCAAAGAAATTAAGGAGAAGCTTCTTCACATGGTGATTTTATTCAAGGTGCAATTGAGGAATGATGGAGATTTTCGGTTTGATGAACCATATACTGTGAAGAAGATTTGCATAACACCTGAAATTGTTGAGAAACATGCTGTTGAGTTTCTTTACAGTTTGAATGATGTTAAAAGTCAAAATGATTCTGCCAAATCATTCTCTGATATTTCATTTGCTGATGATGTTGTCACTGAGGTATTTATTAAGTATGATACATCTTTTTATATTTAATGTATGGTTATTATTATTATGCAGAAACACATTATGTACTGTCGAATGTTGCAGATGCAGATTCCTGTTTCTGAAACTGATGAAGCATATGCTGGTGATTTTGAAAAAATAGTGAAGGAGGGGAATGAGTTAATTGAGACAGGAAAAATGAAGATTGAAAATTTGTTTGAGGAAAGTGTGAACGTGAAGAAGGGGAAGTTGAACGTCAAAGTAGAGAAGGAGTGATCTGGAAGTTGGAAGGCAGTCTTTGTTTTTGAAAGTAAAGTGAAGATGACCATCTTATTGTTTAATCCTATATCACTTTTGTTTAGTGTTTTGTTGTTTTGAGTACTTGACTGTTATAGTTGATGCATTATTATATTAGCATCATTAAATTGTAGTCAAGTCAGTAAGATGGTGAAAAATTAGATTCCATGAAGACTGCCAGTTTAAAATCTGAGGAGAATAAACTCAGTTTTTTGTATTTATTAGAAGTTATTATGTAATGACAACTCAGTTTAATGATATAGTTTCTTTCGAAAGTCATATTGCAGTGTTTGTTACAACTTCTTTTTGACTGATATAGAATTTCTTTCACATCCACAACCCATTCTTTGCTGTAATGAAGTTTCACTTTCAGTTTCAATTTATAGATGGAACTATAATTCAGTAAGAGTGAAAGATATATGTAATGTTGTATTTATAGAGATGAGTTATGCAGATTTTCGAAGTAAATTCCTTTGGAAAGAAACCAGAAGGCTTCGGCAGGCAAGCATAAAAATATTCCTCTGGCAGTGGGGAAGCGACTTCTCTGGCAGCGGGGAAGCGACTTCTCTGGAAGCGAATTCTCTAGCAGCGGGGAGACGACTTCTCTGGCAGCGGGGAAGCGACTTCTCTGGTCGGGAGACTCAATCCCTCTGCTCGGCCTTCGACTCCGCTGCACTGGAACTTCGATCTCGCTGCTCGGGAGACTCGATCTCGCTGCTCGGGAGACTCGATCTCGCTGGCACTCGACTCCGCTGGCCTTCAACTCCGCTGGCCTTCGATCCCGCTGGCCTTCGATCCCGCTTGCCTCCGATTCCGCTGGCCTCCGATTCCGCTGGCGCCTCGATTCCGCTGGTGCCTCGATTCCGCTGGCGTCAGAGAATCCACGACTTCGTTGCTCGGCATATTCTTCAATTCTCTGCTCTGTCGGACTCGGCTTCTCTGCTCTGTCCCTGCAGAACACCAAGAAAAGCAACAAGTAAATGGATACAAAATGAAGAAAAGAATGAAAGCAGGAAAGTTCAGAGTAGATTCGCAGTGGGAAAATGTGTCCTCGGGACACTTTGGCTCAGATTTTCCCACAGTAGGCTCAGCTCTTCCAGCAGCTCAATGCAGACATATTTGTATTTTTTAGAAAATATATTAAAACAATCATTCACATAAAAGAGTAAATGTGATTTAAATCAAAGTTGTGAAACTGCTGTAAAAAATGAAAGAGAGATGAAAAAAGAGGGATTCCATATCTTTTTTTGCTGTGTATTTTTTTTCCTAGATATAAATAGATATAGATAAATTAAGTTGCTAAGTTTTCTACACTTTGTATTAAGCAATTAATTTTGTTTTTAAAATGTATGTTTTATTTCTGAAACCTATAGCAAAATAATGCGTACTTTAGATATTTTAGCTTCGTACAAATATTAATGTGACATAAATATAATATATATGGGCTCGAGTTTTGGATTTAGCATTTAGAATGCAGCTGAAATATTAAACAGAAAGTTATCTGTGTGAAGTGAGAATGAAATGCAATGAAAATATAAAAAAATTAATGGAAGTTAAATTTCTTTTTTAATAAGAAAAAAAAAAGTACTATAGAGGAAGTTAATTTTTTTTAGAGCTTATAACTTGTGTAATTTTATACAATGTTGGTTGAGTAGCATAGAGAAGAAGACGGGGGCTAGAATTTGAGGTAAAACGACGTCGTTTTACGCCCAACTAAACGACGTCGTTTTGGTTCCCGTCCGGCGGCGCCATGTCATATTTCAGGTCACTGAAAAGTGCCATGTCAACACTCAATTTGGGGATTTTTGAAAACCATGCAAAATTGATCAGTTGGTTAAGTTAAGAAAAAAATTGATAAAAAAAAAGTTCATGGCAAACTTCAAAATCGATCCAAAGTTCATGATTTTTTACGTAATTAACCCAAAAATATATTAAGTATTTTATCTAACAAAAAATTTATGATTCATAACCCGTGCGTAGCACGGGTGCGGCACTAGTATATATAAAGATTCTTACTTCATGGTTCGCTCCGTGGCAAAGCGAAATATTTAGAAGAAACAGAACCAAAATTCCGATGGGTTCCCCGTCGTCTCTTTCGCCGCCGGAGGTGCCGATGGAGCTACACGTAGTGAACCGTAAGAAGCTCTTTGACTCATTCCGCGATCATCTCTCTACCTCCTCTCGCCATCTCCATGGCTTCATCGTTCTCCAGGTCCCGTAACGTCTTCCTTCACTATCCTTTTTACAGTTCTACTTGTATAAGTTGATAATCATACAGTTTGATTTGCATTTTGATAGGGTGGCGAAGAGCAGACTCGTCATTGCACTGATCATATTGAATTGTTCAGGTACTTCGTTGGGTGTTGTTTCTGTTTTATGTTTTTTATCCCCCAAATGCGTGGATGTGCTATTTACTATACATTATTATGAATAAATTGGTATATTATGCATGTATTTGCATTATTTAGAGTTACTTTATTGGTGTGGGATCAAGTATTGGGATTTTATTCTAGAGTCGTATCAGTTGAAGCAAGAGATTTTAGCTAAAGATACAACTCCAATCAATCTGTCAAAAAAGAAAAGAACAAAAAACAGAATAACTTTTAAGAACTTGAATGAGGGATCAGATACGTGAATCTGTTTCTTTGGGTGAATTTGTTTATGAATTCAGACATGGGCATTATACTAGTGCTTGTATATTTGACTGTCAAGCCACATGGTAGTCAGTGGTTAGATGTAGAAAATGTTATAAAGAGTGCACCATGTGTTCTAAATTCTAATTTTCGGTACTATACTGTGATCTTGTTGGATTAGTTAGATGAATCATCATTTTTTCTTCATAAGAACCACTTTTATATGGATGACAAGTAATTACAATCATGAGATAGATGTTCAGCTCTACCTGTACTAACACCTTAAACACTCACATAGTATGATACGCTGCCATTTCCATCCCTCAGTATATTATACCAGGTCAGAAAATGATTCGTCCTTCTAAGATTTTGAAGCAGGATGTATGTGAAGCATAGAGCTGGAAGTTGGTTGTATAGACTAGAGAGTGCAGATGCAGTTCCACAAAATTCTCATGATAAGGGAATTGGCTTAGAAAATTTTAGTGCCTCACAGCAGAGAAGCAAGTCATCAAGGCATATTTCAACCATCTTATTCATCTTTGAGAAGAACAACATTGATGCTCACAGCATCCCTAGTTATAACTGAGTAGCCATCATATGTTTATCGATAGTGCTTAAATGGGGTAAATTGGAAACTTCAGCCTGTAATTTGTGTCCTACCACCACACTATGCAGAACCCCATACACCTCATGATTATTCGGTCAAGGTTGGTTGATTATTAATTCCCCAATTGCCAATTTTCCAGAGAAACAGGAGGAGCAGGTAATGTTCTAGTTTGTTCAGATACTTGTAATCAAGCTGTATTGATTGCTGAAAACTTCTAGGATTCGCTTCACAAATATCTTAGTGGTGAGTTGGAGTGTGGATTCTTTATAATTATACCCTAAATCACAATCAACCACTGATACCAGCTAACTGAAGTGATACTTAAACCAATATCAAGTAATTATCAATCCATCTGTAGAGATTCTAGTTTCCGAAGGCTTTACAGAAATGCCTGATACATTGGCCCCGATGTTAATCGTGCATTGACAATGGTCAATACAGTGCAATAAAGCTGAACAGGACGGTATCAAATATTTTAATTGATGGAGGTTTGTATATATTATCCCCTGATAGTGTACATATGTTAATGAGATTATTTGTGATGGGTTTTCCTCTTCTTTTTTTTTTCTTTTAGATTATCCAGATTATACTCGTGCTGTTAAAAAAATGAAATGATCTATTCTGCAGCTACTTGCACTAACAAGCTTAGCTTTGTAATCCTCTTGTGCATGCATGTTTAATCATAAAGCCAATTGTTATGCCTGGTTCTTTAGGTCAACCTTTTGTTCTTTTAAATTGAGCTATTGTAGCAGGTGGCGATATTTTATATATATTACGAATGGAATATTCCTAACTCGTAACCTTATTGATCTCCAGACAGGAGAGCTATTTCGCTTACTTGTTTGGAGTGCAAGAACCCGGGTTTTATGGAGCTATTGTAAGTTAGTTTTAGCTTATCTTTTCAATTAAATATGAAATATCAGAAACAATGGGTGCATGGATGTGTACACCACTGATTGAATATAAGCGCATTTTGGTAAAGGTCCAAGCAGTTGAACCTCAAGTCCACTTTTCTTTCTTATGTTCTTGTAATGATGGGATAATCATAATGCTGCAGTATTTTCATCTTCCTTTCAGAGGTTGTAAATTCTGCTACTCTCATGGACCTAAAGCTTTAGCAATTGGGGGATAATAGCTGGAAGATTAATGTTATGTGATTAAATTATATTTCGATGTTGAAGTTTCTGCTTGCTTTGCTGTATTGCATATGCAAGCAGCAACTTGGTCTGTTTTCTGGTTCCTTTAATTTACTATGCCAGAAAAACTTGCTAAATTGAGTTGCTTTCATCTCTTTAATAGTTTGAGATGCGCAAAATACCTTCTATCACGAGTTAACTTTCTTTGTAATAATTTAATACTGATTCTGTTGGTACTTGAATAAAAGTCCTGTTCTGTGAAAAGTAAGCTGAGTGCTGTGTATTTTGAAATGAAGGATATAGCAAGTGGAGACTCAATACTCTTTGCTCCAAGATTGCCTGCTGATTATGCTGTTTGGTTGGGAGAAATTAAGCCATTGTCCTACTTCAAGGTGATTATACTCTGAGTATGCTCTCAATTCGGTTAAAGGGTGAATATAATGAGGATAACTGGACCTATAATATTTATATCCGTCTTTTACAGGAAAAATACATGGTTAGCTCTGCATATTATACTGATGAGATTGCAAAAGTTCTGCATCAGCAATACCAAGGACCAGGAAAACCATTGCTTTATCTCCTGCATGGGCTCAACAGTGATAGTAACAACTTTTCCAAGCCAGCAGATTTCAAGGTATCCCCTATCATTTTCACCGAAATAGTTTGTAAGAAGAGTTCACGAGCCTGCACTATTTTGGAACAACCTTCAATGTATATATGGTTGACAATAAAAAATGCTGCATTGATCTATGTTTAGATAATTAACTTAACTATCCTGCATCCTCTTTAAAAACACTCAATCTAGATTTGAATGATATTCTCAAACATGTGACGCTTCATGAAACATTACATGTTATTCAAACCTATGTAAATATATGATAAGGTCGTACATGAACAAACATAGATATGTATTGGAGTAGTTTAGTTTGCTAAAAATGTGAAAACTCTATAATATTTAGTGCTGCGAGATATAATCGTTAAGCAGTGCCAAGTTTGTGGACAATAAAAAGTTTCATCATATTTTCATGATCACACTGCCATCAACATGGAAATGATTGACTTTAAACTTATCTTTTCTCAGGGGATTGACAATTTCGAGACAGACCTAAATGCTTTGCATCCAGTTTTGACTGAATGCCGTGTCTTAAAGTCAGCCTTAGAGCTTGCTGTCATCCAGTTTGCCAATAATATCAGCTCTGAAGCTCATGTTGAGGTTTACTTTCTTGAACCTTGCCCCTTTTAATATGTTAGTTAAACTTTCAGTCTTTGCTTTCTGTAAGTGCGTGGGTTTCTTTTTCTATTTTGTATTATTGACCATAAAAGAGTAACTAGAACGAGTATGTAGTCTTCAACCTTACGCATTATGATTCGCATTCCTTCTCGAGATCATAGAGAAGGAAGTGCCTAGTTCAGTGCTGATGACAATATCCAAAAGTATCCTCGGTACATGAATATATGTAAATGGCCTTTTTACTCTCTTTCATTCCTTTTTCTTTTATAATGAGATTTAGAATAGCCTCCTAACATGATATATTGAATACAGGTTATGTGTCTTGTGACTTGTTGGAAAGTTCTCGTCTTAGAAAACTATCATCATTTCCTAAGCTCAACCGAGGAGAGATGTGAATTTGGATTATTCATTTACATTTGAAGACACATATTTTTTAATGTTAATCTGCTGTGACTTTTGACGTCCATATTGAGTAATCACTGTTAATTTGCATTACATATCAAGATACCGGAGGAAAAGCATTTGACACATCTTAAATTTTGATGCACTTCCATACATACTATATACATAATTTTAATTTATTAATGCAAATACTGTTTCCCATCTAATGGCTCTTTGGGTCTTTTTCTCATACCTGATTATTGGAGACAATTGATTCACCTTTAAATCCAATCAATGCAGATATTTCCTCTCTTTGTTCCTTTTGCAATGGTTATGTAAACTGTTTGTTGTTTTGTGACTTTTGTCTCAATAAGAACTCAGTTTGTAGCCAGCCATAACATGCCTGATCTAGTTGGGTGTTTGAACAACTATGATTTTGGCATTCCTTAAATTAAGATTATGATGTCCAAGTTCTGATATGCTGTTTTGAACTCCTGAGACTATAAGTCATATTTTCGATCTTTATGTCATTATCTACTATCTAGTCGTCTACAGAAGTAACTAGAAAGAATGTCTATATCCAACTTGATTTTGTTAGAGTAAAATGGATTTGCTAGACATGTTTGTGGCTTTGTGCGATGTTTATATGCTCGACATATCAGTAAGTATCATTCAAGGATGTCAAAATAACTGTTTCCTATCTAGTTGTGATAGGTGAAACAATACATTTTTCATGTGAATTGCTCTCATGTTTTCATGTGTGAATTGTTTGTTGATGAAGGAAGTTATTTGACTTGCTTTTATGTCATTTTGAGTAGGTTATGAGGAAAATAAAAGCAGGTATGAAAGAATATCAATTAGAAAGTTTGTTTCTTCATCACACATACATGTATGGTGGATGCAGACACTGTTCGTACACTTGTATATGTGCAACTGGCAGCAACAGGTATGCTTTTCGTAATTTTCTGTATGATATTTTTACCATGCTTGAAAAATTAGTATAAATGTTTAGGTTTATGGTTTCAAAGAAGAATATTCTTTGCCTTGGTCAGCAGTGTACAAGACTTAAACTTTAGTATCATTGCTTGCATTGTTGGCTCATAGTTTAATTTTTCTTATTGCAGTTCTGTACTGCACTATGGCCATGCAGCTGCTCCCAACGACAGGGTACGCTAATTGTAGTGAAGGAGATGAGCATCACTTGTTTGCTAGCTTGTTCAACATAGTCTATTATGCCGAAGTCTATATTGAATATCTAAGTAAGCTTGTGCAAAATTAAAGACTTAAATCAAGGTCTTCTTTTCAAGGAGCCCCAACTTATGTAGAACTGAAGCCTGTATAACATGAATCAATGTTATATCAGTAGATATGGAGAATGATGGAAAGTTTGTATGCAGCCATTCAAATTAGATACAGGGAATTACAAGTTAGTTCTCAAATCACATGAGAACAGAAGAAATTGCAGAGATCTAACGTTCCTTGTTGCGAACAGCCTCACTTAACATGTGAAAATATATAAGCTAATTAGAAAACTTTTTGGTGATGAATTGATGAAAGATCTCTCATAGGAAAGCAAAGAGGACAGGCTGCTGAATCCCATCGTCACCAATTTGAAAGAGTGCTGTTAAACTCTAAGTGGTTTATCTCTAAACATATCTAGTTGGCTGGGTAATGAAAGCTTGTGAGAACCAGTCAGTTGAATTCCTCCTTTTCCTGTTTAATTTTCTTATTCAGTTGATTTGCATTTTAATATTGTGTCAAAAAAGAATGAAAATTGTGCTAGCAGATATCTATTTAGGAACTACAAGTGGTCGGCATGCAGGTTCTTGTAAGGAATATGATGTATAACTTGGGATGGACCAGAGTTATGGTAAAAAACATCTAGCTGAAAGGATCAAAATTAAGCTGGAAAGGGAACTACAGATGGAGATGCCTGATTAATGTTGTTTGTGCTTAAGGAGTACTAAGGACCATTAGCATTATTTTTTCCATTATACTCCTATTGTTTATTGTTTCTGTTTTTATGAACCATAAGTAAAATTTCTTTTTTCTATTCCACCAGTGGCATCAGACAAGTAAAATTATACTTGTTCCCGTGCTTTTATAGGATTTACAATTCACATTATATGATGGTTGCCTTGGGAGATTGGTTCTCATTTCTAACACCATTCTCTTTTGTTGTTTTCTTGTTAAGACTTTTGAAGATGGAGATATGGCATTGCTTGACATGGGAGCTGAATACCATTTTTATGGGTCTGATATAACTTGTTCCTTTCCGGTAAGCATAGGCAGCCATATACATAGCTTCATGCTATTGCGGATGTCCTTATATATGTAAGTTAAACATATAACAATATGTTATGTAAATGTTGCATACTTATAATAATAATAAAAATAAAATAAAATAATAATAATATACAATAAATAATAATAATAACAATGATAATTTTCTAAAACATGTCAAATCTTGTTGACCTACAACACAACTGGATGACATCATCCCAATTCGGGCATCACAAGGACAGCGCTTTAGTTCAAACACTAGAACTAAGAAGTTATGCCAATAACAGAATGTCTTTAACATACGTCAGAATTTCTTTCTAAGGAAACTATAACTTTGTCCACGATAGTAAAATATACTCCATATGGTAAGTGAGACTTGAGTAGAGCTCATCTCAAAGCTATTTCATAGGAAGAGGGCATTCAAGTTATCTATGCATCTTCTCGGTCTAATATACATGTGACGTGCTTAAATACTCCCAACACCACCCTTATGGCAAGTGTTCCATATAAATAGGTTCTGGTCCAGATAACTAGGTCTTGCGTAAAAATAATCTAAAAGCTAGCTTAAAGGGGGAGGGACCCAAGAAACATATACATCTTATCAGCATTTCAATATGGCATAAATATTCAGGACAAAGTCAAAATCATTATCTTATATTTTCTTTTTACACATGTTTGCTAGAAATTTATTTATTCCAATAAGATGCCAGTTTCAGTATTTATTATCTTGAATGTTTGCTTTCATGTATATAATAAGCCAGTGCCATGAAGATTCTTGGTGGCAGTTTTCCTGCATATTTAATTTAGGATAGAACTTTTAACAGCATGCTGTATTCTCAACTGGAGGATCCTAGTCATCTTTCATTCATCTCTTTGTATTCTTCTGGGTCTCCAATTATAAGTTGTCTCAACTCTCCAGTCTATTACAGAGCTGAAAGGTCTATCTTTTATGAAAGTCATCTTTGAGAATCCCTTGTTTTTTAACAAGCTTGTTAATTTCTCATTTAGTAATGTTGACAAATCTGATTGCACATGCAGGTCAATGGAAAATTTACTGATGATCAATCACTTGTATATAATGTGAGTACTCTTATAGTGTTCATGAATTCCAACACTGCAAAAGTCCCGTTTGTGGCTTTTAAATTTTCTTGTTTAAGCATTTCATTAAGAATGGCTTTTAGAGTCCTGACAAGCATGACAACTACAACAGTACAGGCTTTTGGATTTGGTATCCGTTCCTATAGTATACAAAAAGAGAGCTTAAAAGCTGAATGGAGAAGAACAATATTGTGCAGTATGCTCATTTTTTCATCTATTCAAGTGCCAATTATGATTTCTTGTGCTGGAAACGTTGTTACTAAGTTCCGGACTTCAAGTTGTCACTGATGGATATGTTCTAGAAGTCCTGTATAAGAAGAATATAGTCATACATTTTCTTCCAGAAAATTAATCGGCTGATGCATAATAATCTTTTGCTTATTTCTTCATTGCAGGCTGTTCTTCTTGCACATGATGCTGTCATATCCAGTACGCGACCAGGAGTAAGCTGGGTTGATATGCACATGTAAGAAACTCAAGTTAGGCTATCAGAGATAAACAAAGTCAAGTTAGGAACTTAGGATAACCGATGGAATTTAATAGCCATTGTTCTTGAGTTATAGATATCGTATTTGTTATACAATTGAAAACAGGACCATGATTGACAATAGATAATGTCAATGATATCCAAAATTATGTGCTGAAGAAGGCCACAAAAAATAATGACTAGTGCTGCGCATAGAATAACATGATAAAATCATAAAAGTGATGTAGCTACAGTCTGCGTTAACCTGTGCCAAACTAAGGCAAGGATGAGAATCGCGTGACTTTGAGGAAGTGTGGCTATCTAATTACTCCTTTGGATTCCTTGATTGATTTAATTTTCTTTTCTAATCTAGTAATAAATCAACTTAATGCAGATACTGAATTACTGATTCTAGGTTGGCCAGAGTATCTTGATAAGTTGTTTCTTCACTAGGTTAGGCATCAAGAAGACAAGAAGTATAATAAAAGGTCGCTGATAGCGCTTGGTACAGTTCCTGTAGATTTTCTTCTGCTTGTTCTCAGTTCCTACTTTTTCAAATCTCAATAAAGATTAGCACTCTTCAGTTTCTGTCTTCTTCAATCCCTTCAGTGCGTTTACTTTTGAGGATTAGCCTTGATAGATAAAAATAGTAATGCTAACCCCTTGTTTACTTATATGGATTGAAACTTTGGGATAGCCCAAGGCCCTTGATTATTTCTATCATTTAAGTTAATTTTGTTTGCATTTACTTTTGGGGATTAGTCTTGATAGATAAAAATAATAAGGCTAATCCCTTGTTTACTTAGGTGGATTGAAACTTTGGGATATCCCAAGGCCCTTGATTATTTCTATCATTTAAGTTAATTTTGCTTGAAAGGGTGGGATTGGAGAAATCCTACTCTAGAGACATGCAAAGTAAGCGCCCCCACCAGATCTTTGCCATAAATAATGGGAGAATCTTAAAATTTACCAGGAAAGAGATAAGCTTTCCATCTCTTCTGTTATCCCGAGCAACTGGTATTCTTTGGCACATTTTTTATACTAAAATTTTTCTAGGACAGACTGGAGAGTCAATAAAACTGGCCATTTCCACCTTTTGGGTGAAGAGTCTGGAAATTATCTATGTATAACGTAGGGAGATAGTACCTTTTCTCAAGATTTCACAGAATTAGACATCAGTTGATGCTAGTTTCCAAACTAATGTAGGTCAGAGAAAATAACTGATACATCCAGTTAGTTCTCTTCACTTACATTTTCAGTTTGTTCGTATATAGCAGACCATTTGACTTTCAAGAAAGTTGTGCCAGTCATGGAAAAACTGTAACCATCTTCCATCAAATTTATTTGGTTAGGTTTTGCAAAATGAGGATGGGTTGCTGGCTTGGTCAGTCTTATGTCTGGATGTAGCTTGTCATTCTTTCATAGATCATATATTTGAATGCCCTCCCACAAGTCTTGGTCAGATTATGTCCTGTTGTTGTATATTCCCTTTTTTTGCTATTCTAAGTCCCTCTTTTAGCGAAATCGAAGCCCATGGTACACTGATAAAATTTGAAATGAAAAGGGGAACTTTGCAAAGACCTGCATTTCTGCTATACTTTAATATGTCCAGCCCTAGGGGTGTGGGTTGCCGATTTTCCACTAGAGACACTGATTTAAAAGAGCCAGTTGCATTATATAATTGATCATATTTGAGAATCCAATAATGCCTCAGTTAGCATTCCTGCTCACCCATTGATCAACAGAAGGTGGAGCTAATTACAACCTCACTGGCTATTTCCCTGCTCCAGACACCACATCGTCCCCAAACTTTCCCAATCTTAGCACTAGCTTTCTCTTCCCCAGTGTCTCCACCAATATCTTTACCCTATTCCCACTGCCTCGTGCCGCTCTCTGTTCTCTAGAAGCCATGGGAAGATGAAGGGAACAGCTAATTGTGGAATGAAATTGTTTCCGTTTTTTATCACCTGGTTTTGTGTATGCCTAGAAGAGCACTAGTTAAAAAATATAAGTCTATAGTCTTTTGGCTCCATGCACCAACTGAATGAGCCTTACAATATCAGATATGGAGTTATACTTCTGCAAAATTATTTTTTAAGTTTGCATCAAACAATTTCCTGATCTCCAGATTGGCTGAAAGAACTATTCTCGAGTCATTGAAGGAAGGACACCTCTTGTTGGGGTATGTATGTTGTTTAGGTTTTCCTTTGTATTTTCTCATTGTGCTGAACTTGATTCTGACTGTCACCATGATTGCCTGGTTTTTCAAGTGATGTGGATGCTATGGTTAAAGAACGAATAGGAGCTGTCTTTATGCCTCACGGTCTTGGACACCTTCTAGGAATTGATACTCATGATCCTGGGGGTTATCTAAAGGTGATCATGTTAACTCCACGCACATGGTTTTTGTTGCTTGCAGGTGTTGGTAATTTTGAAACATTGATATGTTGCAAGTTTGTTTACTTTACAATTATTGACCTGTTTTAGGGAGCAGAAAGACCAAAAGAACCTGGGTTGAAGTCTCTGCGCACCAGTAGAGAACTCCTGGAGGGAATGGTAAGCAGTAGAAACTTGTTTTGCAGATAAACTAAATGAGTAGGCTGCTGAAAAAGTCAGTCTCTTTTTTTTCTTACTAAATTCACCTGTCAATTTATCATTCTATGTTTCAGAAGCCTGCGATGATCATTACCCAGTTCGGCTTCTTAATATAATGCACAGATGTCCTTTTTTTTTTTATCAAGGTCTTGCGAAGGCATCTTTGTTGAAGAAAGTTAAAAAAGAGTCCCCATAGCTTGTATAGAGTCTAGATAGATATCTTAACATCTTTAAAAATCACATTTCCGAGACATGCTGACACGATCTCTCAACATCTGTTCTATTGAGTGGTAGTATGGGTCAATCTGATGGATACTATCCAATTTCAAGATTTACATGCAGCATAACCTTCATTACTTAAAGAGATTAGTATGTGGAGTATATATATGGTATTGCTAATTGCTCTGATGTGAATTACTGCAGGTGATAACAGTAGAACCTGGGTGTTATTTCATTGATGCTTTGTTACTTCCTGCAATGGAAAATGCACAAACGTCAAAGTTTTTCAACCATGACCAGATCAGCAGATTTAAAGGCTTCGGTGGGGTTCGAATTGAAAGCGATGTGGTAAAGTTGCATAAGATTACCTCTCTGCTAGACCATTAATTTATTTGCTTCATTCATGCTACTTTTTCTTGAAGGTGCTCAGAGTCTGAACTATTGTCTGTGGTTTATAATAGTAAGACGAAGTTGGTAGCATAAATGGTTATTTAGTCTTCCATCCTAAGACTTCCCGTTCGTACTTTCACTTGAAGGAAATGAAGGATTTGGTCAATTTAATGTTATCTGCTTGTTTTCTTAGTAGAATTTACTGTTGGCTCTTTTAGGGGGCGTTTACTTTGTATGATTAATAAGATGCATGATTGAGTAATTTTATCCTCAAGATTATGATTTCTTCAATCCCACCATTCCAAATTTCCAATAGGATATAAATCAAGCAAAACTAGCTCAAATGATTGAAACAATGAAGGGCCTGAGGATATCTCAAAGTTCCAATCCATCTAAGTAAACAAGGCTAATCCTCAAAAGTAAACGCCCCCTTAGGGTATTGTTGTAGACTTGTAGTAATTATTTACTTAGCAGTAACAACTAGCTCCTCTTTCTTGCTTTATTTGTACACATTCAAAATGAATCACAAAATACAATGTCTCTTGTTGTGCTTGCTTCAGTTAGTTATAATAATGTAGTCTCTTGCCGGCTTTGAACGACTCTTCTTCTTATACCCCCACATAATACATCGAATCTAGAGTTTGCAATTGGAAGTCTGTGAATGGCAATTCAAAGTTGACGTCGCAACTGAAAATTGGTCCAAAATTCGTGAGATCCTTTCTGCAATACAGTGATCAAGAGTTTGTGCTGCTCATTAAGTTGCTATAAAATGTTTTTGTGGGCATATTTTTTGCAGTATGTTAGCGGCGATGGTTGTGTGAACATGACGAAGTGTCCGCGGGCGATAAAAGATATTGAGGCTGTCATGGCTGGTGCTCCTTGGCCAATTCACTAACAGCACAAGACAACCATTCCTTCTCTCAATTCCAATACTTAACCAAATTACTCTACTGTTAACTTTTTTATTTTCTAAGTTTATCAAGTGACAGTATTAAATTTAGATGAAGATTTTTGAGCAATGGAGCATTCATGTGAAATGGTTGGGTATAATTCTTGATTTTATCTGACTTCAGTAAGCTTCATACAAAATGGCTTTGATTCTGGCCTTTGCCCCCCTTTTATTCCTTTATGATGCGCGCAGGGTAATTTGATGTGCGTTGGAACTACACTAGTTTGATGAGTTCTGTTTGAAAAAGCTCACTAGGCTTCTTCGTCCCATCTGTTGTAATGTCTTACATATATGCTTGAAGTGCTTTCCTCCTTAAAGATTGGTTATCAAACAATTTGTGTCTTCTACCACAAAATAAACTCTTTGTTAGAAGGAATTTAGGATGTTACATTAGCACCATTGTTGCTTAGTCCATGTTAAATTTAATGTTGTTAATATTATGTTTATCAACATTGCTGTTAATATTACTCTTACAAATTACATTGTGTTTTTGTGGTAATACGAGACACCAAAATTCTTTCATCAACAATTCAAACAAATTTAAATGTTTAAACAAAAATTCATTTATTTTTCTTCCACGTATAACTCACTTCAACCCATTAATGAAGAAAGTAGTTTAATGATCCAACTATTACACGGGCAGTTATTCAATATACATGTTTTTATTTTTCTTCTGTTATTCTCTAATTGTTTGTCTTATATCACAGAAAGAGAGAAAATAAATGTTAATGTGAAGTACAAGTTACAAGAGATGTTCATAGCACATATCAGTCATTCTTATACAATTTAAAAATATAGTAATTGAATTGGTGACAAGTCTCGACCTTTTTGCATATGGGTTGCAATTTTTTCTCCAGCATTTGGTTTTGAAATTTAAACAATTTCACCGAAAGTTGAGCTATGGCTAGATAACTTATACACACACTAAACCCTAATTCTGCTTCCAAGCCCCAAAATCCCAACGCCTCAAATTTTCCTTAACTCTTACTTTTCGGATTATCGGAGCTAAACCATGGATGTAGAAAACAACGTTGATGCGAATGCCAACGGAAGCTTGGCCGCGACAGCCAACCAGCTGACAAAGTTCAGGTTCCAATACGATGAGGACGAAGAAGCTGAAACCATCGAAGAAGTGGCCACCGAGAGCTCGAATCTTGATGAGGATTCCTTAGTCACTGGGGATGATAAGACCAGCGCTGATTACTTCTTCGATTCCTACTCGCACTTCGGTAATTATTTCGTTTTTGAGTTGATATTCCCTTGAAAGATTGCATCTTTTTAGCAATTTTCTCTGTGCGAATTGGTAAAATTTAGCGTGAGGCAGAGGCGGGTAATAATTCCGTTAGTTTAGTTTAGTGTATTTTTTTGTTTGTTTGTTGCAGTTCTATTTGATAATAAAAAAAATTCATATTGGTTGTTTTTGTAATTGTTTGCAGGCATCCATGAAGTAAGTATCAAAATTAGGAAGTAAAGCTGTTGGCCTTGCAGTTTTGTTACCTGTCGAAGGCATTCTTTTTATGTTTTCCACGATAGTTTAATAAATGGAAATTGATGCCTCACAGAGCTTGAGTTCTGATGGTGGAGTGTATGATTGCGATAGTGATTCTGAGGGTTTTGTCAACGACTCAATTGATGATGAACTTTGCTTTGCCACTGATGACATACCCAAGCTGCAATTTAGGTATACTGTTGGGAAGCAAATCATATGGAGTTTTCTTTCTGTGTCTGTGAGAGGGAAATTGCCTTTAGGAATTTACGAGATTAATGGAATGTTCATGCGCACTGAAGGAAAGAGAGGTCGAAGGCGCAGTGGATTGAAGAGTTGGGAATGGCCGAGGTGCTGGAGAAAAAAGGTAGACTGTGGATTACAACTGGGATAATTCGTAATGGAAAGACATATTGCTCAATAGAAGAAACTTTGTATGTGATGCAAACTCTTCATCATTAATTCCAGCATTGTTATCTTTAGGTGCATTTTATACTTTGTTAATCTTTGAGTAATTTATTTATGTGCTGTCAGTGCTCTGTTTGAGTAGTTATGCTGAAGTTACTTTTTTGAGTTAGAATTGTTAAATCCTGTTGTTGTCTCAGTTAATAATAGATAATATGCTGTATTAAATAATTGATGGTGCTACATGGTTTGTACATCTTACACAGCTAATTCGGAGTAAATAACAATTAATTTTATGTTTTTCTGAATTGAAGCGGGAAACAAATTATATAATATGATTACTCAGTTCATTCATGTTAATCAGTTTTGGAATAGAATATTTGGATTATGGTTTGCTCATTTTAAGACCCACATTTAACTGAAACTTGAGTTTCTCCGCCTCAACTTTCTTACCCCTCGGTTGTTGCAATTTTCTTTTGTGGCAAAAGTATACGTGTTCTATGCAGTTTAACTGTTAATGCTGCCCGAGCTGTTGATTGAAATATGTAGTGCTTATTTAGTGTGATTGTGAGTGATATGGCTGAAATCTTTGTAGGTATTTGGCTGAGATAGGTGCCTTGGATATCTTGAATGTTGACAATACTCCCCTTCCCTTGAGTGATATGTACACAAAGCTAGCAGAAGACGAGGAAAAGTATGGATGCTCTTGGGAGTCTTTTGAGGTTTACCGGCACCTGAAGTTTCTCGGGTATATTGTTGGCCGACATGGTGTGGCTTGGTCCATGAAGAATGTGAAAAATAAAACCAATGCTGACGGTAGGGGAGAATCCTGCAATGTCGATGACAGTTTCATCACAGATATGTTTGGTAACATGCATATTGGTGGAACTAGACCAATATTCGATGTTTTTCCTCCTAATAGCAAGTTCAGAAAGTCTTCTTCAGGCAATCCATCTTTTATGCTCTGCCTAGCCAGGTAACTAACTTCAGCAACATATTCCTAATGAGCTAATTTTCCTTCAAATTCATTATGAGGTTTGAACTGACCATTGTTAGCATAGATAATGAATACTGACAGTACTAATCTTGTTCATTTTGCTTATCCTATGCCTTTTGACAGCAAAAGAAATGAAAATATTTTTTCTTATAAATTTATCAATAGTTGCGACTCTCTTCATACTTTATTACTGATAACTTACTTTCTTTGAAGGTGATCATTATGTTGTGTTAAGTTTATCTGTTCAGTTGATTGGGTTTAGGATCCTTGCTAACATACCACTGCTATACGAATGCCCTATAATTTTTGTCTTTCTTTCTTTGTGTAAAGTATACTATGGATAAGATCTGTGTCTTTACATAGTGACACAAAGTTAGCATCTTCTGTGCAGTGGCCACCCTCCATCCAGACAGGAGATCGAGGACCTTGAGACATGCTGTGGTCAAATTCCTCTCAAAATCTATGTGGTCGAGCATGGGAGAGTTAGTTTCTTGTCGTTCACCAAAGTCGAGCTGCCCACCCTTCCATGACCTATTTGCAGCCATATAAAGATACATATATCAACAGATAAGGTACGGTTACCATTTATGCAAGTCATTGCAAAAAATGTTGTATGCCTTTTGTCATCGATGTTTAAGAGGGTGTTTGGGTATGCTTATTCATAAGCTCCGATCGCTTAGCTTATAAGATGTTTGAAGAACTTATAAGTTGTTAATGTGTTTGGATAATTGAGCTTATATGCTAATTGTGAGCTAGAAAGAAAAATCATGGTTAGTGGGAAAAAATTGAAGAGATATGAAATTGTAATGTTGTATGATTGTAATAACAACTAATACTAAAATTATTTTTATACAATGATGGTTGCTTATAAGATTTAAAAAAAATAAGTTGGGGGTTGTGGAATTTATTTTTCGAGAAGCTTATTATTTTTACAGCTGTTTAGGAATTTATTTTATAAAACACTCCTCAAGTGCTTACTTATTTTACCAAATACTTCTAAAGTGCTTATAAGCTCTTAAACAGCTTTGTAAGTTTAGTCAAATACCAAGTCTTTCCCAATTTGAAGAAGTGCGGCAGTGCATGGACAGTATTCTTGCTGGGAATGCTTAAATGCTGATTTTTTAATTTCTTATGGTCACAAACTACTATATATTTGGGAATTTTGTATAGGAACTTGACTGTTAATGCTGAAAATCTTATGATTTTTTTTAATTCATTTTATTTATTTATTTACTAATTTGCTGTTTGATGAGTATTGGTACTTTTGACGTTTCTTTTACTAAGTGTCATAAATTGATGGGCTCTCTTAGAGCACCCACATCGGGTGACTCGATGGGGCTTACTCGAGTAAGCTTTCCATCGAATAAGCCGATGTGGGTGGAGGGGGGCTCGAGGCTTACTCGTTCTTTCGAGTACGACTCAATGGCAGAAATTAAAGGCGCGTATTGCATGCGTCTAATTAAAAAAATAAATCGAATTTTTTGAATTCTATTTGACCGTTTGTGTCATATTCTTTTTTTATTTTTTTTTCTTTTTCTTCTTTTTCTCAAATCGATCGGCTGAATTAATTTTTTTTTTCTTTCACCCTAATTCTTCTATAAATACCATATTCCTCCACCACAATTCACGCACACAATTCTCTTCATCGTCTCTCTCACACTATTTCAATTTTACTCTTTATCCTCTCTCTCAAACTCTTCTAAAATGGATCCAAACAATCCCGACTTCTAATACCCAAATTGGATCCCCGATCTTACCGGCTACTACCATCGTGATTTATCGGGATTCAAATTGGGGAAGGAGCCCCCAACCGATGAGGAGGCGGTAGCCAACAAGGAGAGAGCGCCGGTGACGGAGGAGGGCAGGGCCTTTCGTCATACCTAAAAGGGTCCGCTCTAACCTGCGCGAAAACCCGAATTTGGTCCGCACTAATTAGGGGCAAAACAGTCATAAACATAAAAAAAATGGCTAAATTTTGTGTTTTTTCAATTAATGGTCAAATATTGTGTTTCCTTCTTCAAAATGACCATGTGAGTATGTTGTTTCATAAATAGAAAGGTCAACTCACATTCCCGTATCTAATTCATATTAAATTTCAACCATTTATAACTTTAATAAATAGTTTAACATTGCATACATTTTATAAATTTCAAACCAACACTTTAAATTATAATATAAAAATAAATAATGTTTTTTTTAAAAAAAATTATTCCACGGTTCGGAACCATGAACCGGTGGGAACTGTTGGTTTACGGTTCGAACTGAAACCGTATAACTTTCTTCACGGTTCGTCGGTTTCATTTTTTGGAACCGTGGAGCCGACAATTCCGATTCGAATTGGAACTGTGAACACCTCTAGTTATAAGATGAAGTTATTTGGACATTTGTATATATTCACTTTGCATAAGCTTTGGTTGTGCATAGTTATGCATTTTTTTTTTATTTTTTTCTCAACTTCAAATTATGTAGAAATGACGATGCTAGTTTGGATGCAAACTGGAAAAATGCCATAACAATTAGTGCAAATGTTGGTGCTTGAAGAACATTGATATTACATGTTTGTGTGTAGTTGTGTAACTTGATTGTTAGACTTATATTTTAAATATAATGCAAAACATTCTATATTATTGTAATGAAATATAGGATATTATTGGTATTGGGTAATTTGATTTGTGTTTATTATTTATGAAATTAGATAAATATTAATTTATTAAAGAATTATTGTAGAATTAGCATTGAAAAAAAAAAGGTTAGTATAGCCTATGACAATCGCTTTCGAATTGTAGTTATTTAGATCTACGACCACGATATAAAATTGTGGTCTATTAGTTAGAAAATGGATATTTTGACAGCAAATTATTTTTATCTACGATCACAGTTTTGTGGTCTATCGACGACGCTCTTTTCAGGTACCCTACAATATTTGTTGTAGTGTCTAAAATTATGAAAATTACAAAAACAACAATGAGCCAATGTAAACTTTTAGATGCAACTTTGCATGAATTAAATTTCAAACATTCAACCTTATCATGCCGTCTTATTACATTGTAGCATGGAGTTTGTATTGTTGATATTACATCAAAGAACAAGAATTAGGATTCTCATCACTAAATAATTGAGGCGCAAACACAAGTCGATGGGCATTCAATGCATTTTGGTCTGAATTTTGGGCATTCTTGTTTTTTTTGGTTTGCTTCGATTCTTTGGGATTCTCTGCATGCTTCTCATCACCTTTCTTGTTTAATTTGGTCTGCTTCAAAATCTCTGCATGCCTTCCACCTCTCTTGTTGATGAATTCCACAAGCTTCTTTGGCTCCATACTTCCCTTCACAACCACCGTGTTCTTCGCTGCATCCGGATCCACTGTTTGCACACCTACATAATTAAAAAAAATTAAAAAATAATAATATATATCACTAATCGAGTCCAAGTTAAAGAAAGAAAAAAATGGTTGATGCATAGCATACCATCCATTTTGAGGATGCAATGCTTCACTTCTTTTGCACACCCCTCACAGTGTATGTAAATTTTCAATACCACATCAAACAGATCTGCCTGCAAACCAAAACCGAATTTGTGACATTTTACAACAAAATGGGGTCGGCTAAGAATTAGTATTATAAATATATTAAAGAATATAATATAAGGATAATAAAAGTACTGAATTGAGAATATTATAATGTCTTCTAAAAGAATAATGCTATAGTATATATAATTAGAAGGGTAAATATCATGAAAACCCCTGAAGTATACTCTTTTTATCAAAAATACCCTGAAACTTTCAAAATGTCCTTTAAACCCTCAAACTATCAGGTTTTTATCAAATATATCATGTATTTATTTTTCGGTCACGAAAAACGTGATGTGGCTCGACGAATGCCACAATGTAATTTATATTATATTTTTTTAAAATGCAATGGAAAAAATGACGTCGTTTCGTACTATATCATTTTTGAAAAATTCTCTCTGAAATTAAAATTCACTTCTATCGTGTTTGAAATTCACGCTAATAACCTAGAATTAGGGATAAACACGATAGAATATGGTACGAAACGAAGTCGTTTTTGCCATGTCGTTTTAAAAAAAATAGAATATAAATTACATTGTGGCATCCGGCGAGCCACATCACGTTTTCGGTGACCAAAAAATAGATGCAAGATATATTTGATAAAAACCTGATAGTTTGAGGGTTTAGAAAATATTTCGAAAGTTTCAGGGTATTTTTGATAAAGTAGGTATAGTTCAGGGGTTTTTATGATATTTACCCTAATTAGAAAAAGAAAAATATTTCCTTGATTTTCCACAATCTGATAGTATTATATTTTTATTATTTACGATTTTACTCAAAGCTTTCATCTTAATAGTGAAAGAGGAGAAGTAATTACCTGAGGCTTTTTTGGGTGTTTGTTTTGGTCTTGTTTGCGAGGGATGGGAGAGATCAATTCAACATGCTTCCCACTTTTTTTCTTCAATCTCTCACTAACTTTAATGGGGTCGGCCTTTTCCCCCTTCACTGTCACCTTATTATTCTTCACATCGATTTCGACCCCCTCCACACCTGCACCCTTTCAAATTAATGCACATACATATATATAATATTCCATATTTCATTTCTAGCTATAAACCTTGAAATCCACGAAGATACTTGAGCACTTCATTTGCGCAGCCTTCACAATGAATATAAACGCCTAAAACTATTATCCCTTTTGGATTCATCTTCTCATTCTCATTCTCATTTTGGGTGGTCTTCTCATTCTCATTTTGGGCTTCTGCACTACTCATTTTAACTTGTTATTTAGATATAGAGGTTAATAGTTTTGCAGAAATCTGATTTTTTTTAAAGCTATATATATTATCGCGTGCTGTTTGATCTTATTTGGGAAATTGGCAGTAATGCATGCGAGTGGGAAATCTTTGCAATAATGAGAATATATATATAAATAAATATCACGAGAGTTTTGTAGGTTGTAAAGAAGAAAGAGATAGTAATTTCTGGTATTAAAAATTCATGAGTTGCAGATTTTGTGTCATAACCGGATTCTGTAATTTGATATGTCTGAATTCTAAAGCTGTAATTGGAAACAAGTTTAATGTAATTTAGCCAAATTAAGTGATCCTTTGATTTCCTTCAAATATGCATGGATGCACTAATAAATTTCATACATAATAATAAGGAAAATAAAAATAGTAACACCATAAACAAAATTATCAAATACAAACAAAAATCTTACTTTTCCTAATATTCAAAAATTCGAACATTTAATATAATTTTTTTAGAGATACATGTTCTTATTACAAATTAATTAGATCAAATATTCAAACAATTACAACTTATAATGTCTACACAAAATACAACTCACACGTCGTCGGTGGAACTTTGAATCAATGACCCATTGGAAAATAGAGTCTTTTGGTGCATGTTTTAGCTTTGCTGTTTGAGCTAAGCCTCCTCGATAACATTTAGTACAAGATAAAGAAAAGGCCACGAGAGATAGAAAGAAAGAAGAAAATTGAAATATACTGAAAAAAATTGAGATATGATAGCATTTTATTTACAGGTTTTTGTATTTTTTTCCGAATGTAAAATTTAATTTGGGTTACAATTTTTTATACAATTTACTATTATCATAGATCTATATATTAAAATAATATATTTTCATGATAATAGTAAATCAAAATAAAATTAATTATCTGAATTAAATTTTAGATATTATGATATATAGGAAATCTTTTCACCTGATAGGATCTTTTTGTATATTATATATCTCATTAATGTTACGGCCCCATATGCATATCCATATTCCATTTCCTTTTCTTTATTTATTTTCCAGTTTTGTAAGATGTGACATTTTGATACAAAAAGATAATCACACCACCGCTTCGTTAAAAAATAGATGCTCTAACTTAATATTTTTTTATATTAATATTTTGGTTTTGGGGGTTCTAGAGCCTTATGAATAAGAGTATATATTCATTATGTCGATACGTAAAATAATTAAACAAATAATTAGTCCAATATACGTATTACTTTCCTTGTGCCATGAAATAAAAAATACATGAATTGTAAGTTGTATTTGTAATTTCTTAAGGAAATAGTAGTCGACAAAATAATTACTCCACGTTTTAGAACACTGTGGTTATGTCATGAAAGTTGAAACCATAGTCTTCAAATGTCATGATCGAATATTAAATTTCCACAAAAACATATTAGTTGACGTTTTATGGGTGACTCGATCTAAATTTTTTTAACTCCTTCGTTAAATACTTGGACAAAATTCCTTTCCGTCATTAATTTGTTAGTCACTAGCATTGTAACGACAAATATTGTCTTTATTTTGTCGTTAATTGTGGCATGCATGCATTAGTTTAAAGATGAATTTTATTGTCTCTTAATCAAAATGCAGATTTTTCAGACGTCACGAGCGTCGACATGCCAAATTAATTCTCTTATCTCTCTCTTCATTCTTTGGATTTCATGCTCACTCAAACAGTTGTAAAATTCTGCCAATTAGTGTTGCTTTTGTCGAGATTAGGCTTTGCTGCCCAAAATTCCAAATTTCGAATAATTGAGTTTCATTTATATATATAGGGTGTGGTTCTAGAGAGAACTACATTATTTGTGAGAACGGGAGAACCATCAAATCTAATGCATTCACTGTAAAAATTAATGCATCCGCTGTTAAAATTAATGCACTCAAAAAAATAAAAAAAAAATGCTCCCTTCAGGATTCGAACCCAGGATCTGCATTCATCCAACAAGATGATGCATACACCGTAGATCTTGATGATTGAATGACTGAAAATGGTTCTCCGGTCTTCTTTTATTTATGGTTCTTTCCTGAACCTCTCCCTATATATATATATATATAATGATAGTTGCCTAATTTACCGATCTTTTGCGACGATCAAACTTTCAAGTGTAATGAAGAGTCTGTATTCGGCGCTTCATTAGTGGAGTTTGATTAATTATTATAAATAAGATAATACGCAAAGCAACTAAATTAACTAATTATTTAGTAGCTTGAAGGTTAATTACATTTTATGGTCTAAATTTTGGACCAAGTTGTAAAAATCTTCAGAACCTTTAATATTAAAAAGAAGGCCTGAGGCTGAGGACCTTTCAAAAGAATTGCAAATATGTGCGACACCAAATTTTTAGTTCCGGAAACACAAGGTGGGCTGCTGATCATGTTCATTGTGGATAGACCAAAATTATACTCCATTCGTTCTAATTATATTGATTTTTTTTTTCAGATGTTCCAAATATATAAACTTGTTTCCTTAAACAATAATACTATATTTTTAACTCATTTACTATTATATTTCTATTTAATTCTTTAATTTTCAATCGTTTTTAATCAGTCTATACATATGGGACGGAGATATATTTATTACAAAAATATATATAATGAATAATGGTCCTTATTGAAACTGAGTTTGTAGAATGACATCTCAGGGATATGTAATCAAATACGAGCTTGGAATGTCCCAAAAGCCAATATTGCTGTTGTCCATTAGGGGCATTAAAAATAATAAGATTAATCATTTATTTATTTAGATAAATTGAAACTTTGGAATATTCTAAGAACTTGGATTATTTATATTATTTGAGCTAGTTTTGTGATCCTTATTGAGTTATTTCATTGAAAGAGTGGAATTGGAGAAATCCGACTATATCATGCAAAGTAAATATCCTCTAATGATCAAGTCAAGGGTTCAAGTCATCAAGGGAAGAAATGAGGATTCACTATTGATCCTCTTTTAAAAAAAAAAAACACACCCTCTAATGAAATTATGTCTGTAGGGGCGTTTACTTTGAATGATCAAGTTTGATAGATAAAAATACTACTCTATCCGTCCCACTTATCTTTGCACTTTTACTTTGGGTATAGAAATAAAGAATAAGGGGTTAAGAGTGTAAAGTGGGTGGGGACTACTTATTTAATATGTATAGAGAAGGTATGGACCACATAGTATTTTTGGAAAGTGTCATTATAAATTAGACAAACTAAAAAGGAAAGTGTGCCAAGATAAGTGGGACGGAGAGAGTAGTATTTATCATCTTATTTTATAATAAGATATGATTTCTCCAATCTCACCTTTTCATTGGAATAAGAATCAAGTAAAACTAGCTTAAATGATAAAAATAATAAAGGGATTGAAATGTCTCAAAGTTTTCAATACATCAAAGTAAACAAATGATAATGAATTAAATAATTTAACAATATTAACTATATAAAATAGTGCTTTCTTCATTTCATTATAAGTGGATTAAAACTTTTGGACACGGAGATTAAAAAGAATACGTAAACTATAATTTGATTAAAAGTGGTTAGGCCCCTCTTTAAAGAAACTAATAAATAATAAATAAATAGTGATTAGGCCCCACACTTTTTAAGATTTAATTTTTTCCATTTGAGGTATGCTCCACTTTTAGCAGATAATCCAAAATGGAATACAAATCATTTTTATTGGAACAAAGAAATATATAATTTTAATTTTTAAAATTTTAATAGGCATATTTTTTGCACTATATTTATTTTGAAACTTTCATTTTCTTATTCAATAAAACAAAAAATATTAGCTTTAATATATATATATATATATATATATATATATATATATAGGGGCGCACTCCAGTGAGACCCCCTATTTTTCGTGTAACATGAGTACAATGAATAAGACATATAATACTAATGAACAAAACGTATATCTAATGAACAAGATGTATGTACTGATGAAAAATAAAATTTAAAAAATTCGTAATGAATAAGACATATATACTGATGAACAATGCAGTATATACTGATGAATAACAAAATTTAAAATATTCTGCTCCCTCTAGGATTCGAAGCCTGCGAAAAAAAATCACCCTCCGGATACAATATCAGCTATAGGATTGATAAAATAAACGCACCAGATCGTGCCCTAGATCTCACTAAAATTAGGGGGTCTCATTGGAGCGGCCCCCTATATATATATATATATATATATATATATATATATATAATTTTATTTTTCTAAACAAGCTATATCAAATTAAATACTGATAATAATTAATACAGTATTTGTAGTTTAGTCTATTTTTTAAACTATTTTTATAAATATAAAAAATACTATAAATATATTATACTTTAAAATATGATGTATTAAAAATGAATGACTAAACTCATGTGTATTGAAAGGATGACTATTCTTGCATTATCAGGAATAGTCATCCATCTCAAATGTAATGAATTTCAAATTAAGTGATAATTTTATAGTTATAATAAAATTGAAAGTTTATTTGTAAATTATATATTTTCTCTTTTTCTCTTTTTTTTGTTTTATTTTTTTTCTAAAAACTATCAAATTCGAATAATTATAAAATAATATGCATATCAAATAGAGATCATGATAACTTTAATTGTTGATATAATTTATGTAAATATTTAATTTAAATGTATAAGTTATATTTATTTAAGTATTAAAATTTTAAAAAATTATCTCTCCTCTCTCATCTTTTATATAATACCATATCTATTTTTCATTTTTAACTTTTTTTTTTGCCTGTTCATAATATTAAATTTTATTATTGTAAATTCTTCTTTATGTATTTTATTTTTTCAATATTCAATTCAAATACATTCGGTTAAACATAATTCTTTTATTATATTTATAAATATGATAATTGAATTGGTATCAATTTAATATAAATATAGAAATATAAAAACGTTTCTTGTGTATTACGCGGGGTGCAAATACTAGCTAGTACCAATTATATATAGGAATTGAATGAAGCTATATAAGAGTAATCATTCCATTTCACATCCTACCAATTCACCTGGGGTGCAAATACTAGCTAGTACCAATTATATATAGGAATTGAATGAACCTACATAAGAATAATCATTCCATTCCATCCTACCAACTCACCTACATATATGTTTCCGCAAGATTAAGTAAACTTTTTGGGTGTGTTTACTTTTTATCCTTCTAAATGGAGGGATAATATAATGAGGTATAAATTTATCACTTAAAGTGGGGACCACATTTTTTTATATCTTGTTTTGTTTGAATAATATATTTATTCACTTCTTATAAGGTGGTATAAAATTATACCACCCTTTCTTTTAGGTATAAAATTATCATTTTCCCAAGGGATAAGGAGCTGCCCAAAAAATTGTACAACCTGCTCGATTTTTTCATACATCAAAACAAACGAGATATAAGGTGGTAAATGTAGCTTATCCCTTCATTATAGCTCAAAGCAAACTCGCCCTTCAGATACAAATAGTTGTTAACATACATGCCCCTCCATACTATTATCACTCCATCTATTTATAATGCAATAGTTTTATCTATTTATTTTAAATTTTAAGCTTTAAAATAGTGCATATTAATTTATACCTAAAAATAGTTAAAGGACTTAATTACTTAGTCCTTAAGAGAAACATTAAAAATGTATTTGACCTTTTTTCTTTTTCTTCAAGGATAGTTATGGTGTAATAAAATCACCTACGTAGTACATTAATTTGAATACATGACATAATTGATTGTATGGATTGACTTTAGTACTCGGCCGCCCATATTTAATCTCACTCTTCAAGTCGTAGTTCTTAATTAAGAGTTCGAGAACTAGAGACTTCATCATGAACAATTAATTTAATTATATATATAATGTGATTGAGATTTCATCATGAACAATTAATTTAATTATATATATATAATGTGATTGATCTAATTAGTTGTAAGTAGGATCCTACTCTATCTAGCTAATCAACATGATGTTGGGTTGATTAAAGAATGTTAATTACGATATTTGTAAACTTGTATACTTGATAATGTGATTGTGCATTTGCATATATATAGGTGGAATTATTGTAATTTATAAAATATGGGGATCAGTACTATAAATCCAAGGAATAGGATAAGGCAGTATTTCACATGCATTCACATGTAGTCCCGTTAAGAATGAATTTAATGCATCAGTACTTATTAGAACTATTATTTCTTCAAAGCATGTGTGGGTTAACTTTGCAGTTGTCGGCCAAATAAATTTAAGGGTACGTACCAGTATTATTGTTATAGCCACAAATTTCATCTATATTTTATGTCGTCTACCAATTTATTGTAAATGTTGGTAAGTTTTTGTTGACCTTTTCCTATAATATTTATACATTTTATAGACTAGTCGTATAGAGGGTACTTAATTAAAACTGATCATGAATGAGGAGGATATATACACACACATAGCCAAGACCCATATGGTACTTACTGCAATACAAATAATAAAAAAAGAAATTAGACAATGTCTATGCATATTAGAATGTTGAATGAAATTAAAACTTAGAAAAATAAATGATTAATTAATAAATATTGAAAGTGACATATACTTATAAGTATGGTAAGTTAAGGGGAAACTGAAATAATACAAAATAAATTGTTATTGATTACTCCCTCCACCTACCAAACATTTTTCAATTTTATCATTTCCATCTCCACTCATCAAATACACAATTATCTTTTATTAAAATTCGTGCCAACTCTATTTATGTTTTATGGATGAAATGCGTATTTGATTATATATATATATATATATATATACTGTACGTATTAAGAAAAGATAATTTTGTTAAAATACTTGAAAAATACACACAAAATTATTATTAAGTTATGTATTCAATATCTAGTTCATCTAAGGGAAGAGGGTTCTGAGTTGACCATGATGCCAATTCTGAGTTGACCATGATGCCAACTACTGTTTTTCGAGTCCAATTATAGAGCATGACCCTCAAGTAGGGTTGTGAATGAATTGAGAGATAGATATTTGTAGAATTAATAATAGAACGCTGATGTCAGAATTGGAGGCGATTATATATAGTGGTCGAATTTGGATGAATATAACAAATCTGATTAGGTTAGGTACATGCTATACAGAGAAATAAGAGAATAATTTCGGAGGAGCAGGAGACAATATTATAATATGAATTGAATTATATATAGAAGCCTTTAGGTTTATATTTCTTACCATAAATTTATGCGGCCACATTATAGTTAATCATAAATAAGTCAAAAAAAAAGAAAAAAATAATTCATTTAATTTATTTTTAAATAAATAATTTTTTTTGCTATTTTACTATATTTTCTACATATTGTAGTTATTTTTATTTTGTAATTCTAATATTTTTTATTTTTTAAAATACAAAGTATATATTATCTACAATATGAACAATACAGTAAAATAATTAAATTATTTTCTATTTTGAAAAAATTAAATTAATAGCTACAATAAATCGAGGCTAGCTTCTCTATAGCCTCGTAATCGTTGCCCCCTCATTCACTCCACCTGACATGTTTTAGTTTTTATACTCCCCCGGCCGTTCCATTACAAATATCCAACTTTACATAATGGAATGTTTCATTACAAATGTTTCATTCTTTTTGGCAAAATATTATCTCTTTATACCTAATATTTAAATAATTTTCATCGATTCACTTTATCTACTAATTAGATATTTTTTAATTTTGGTGCCTAAAAATAACGGGATATCTGTAATGAAACGGAGGAAGTATATTGTTCATAAATTTTGTAATCGGAACTACTTTAGGGTTTTCGCTATCACGACAGCATGCAATCGGTGCATGGACTCAGACGTGGACCGACGGTCGTGTCGTCCAATAATAGATTGATAAAATTCTTCTTAGTTAAACTTTATCAAGAGCAGGAAGTTTCTTGATTAGTGTGCGTGTGTGCACCTAAATATTTAGACGACGACCACCAAAATTGTCTACATTATCGATCAATTATTATCTCTAAGATCGAATATATGAATATTCGTGTAGCACTAAATTTGTTCGTTGAAAGTCCAGAGAGCTCGTATGAATTAATGGACTTCGTTAACATATCATTTAAATTATTTTGTATATAAGTACAATATTAGTTTTAAAAATGCATGAAAGGTAACTCTTAGTTTAACTGTAGCCTGTAGGAGGTCTGTAGCAAGAAAAAGCCATTTAAAAAAAGACTAATATCTGCAATGATATTCCCCCGACCATGTGATCTCCATAATTAGAAACATTGTCTGGCCGATTTTTGTTTGTTTTTGTTTTAACTAATGTTACTCTTTATATTCTTCGAAAAAAAAAAGTCACACTTTACATTGACAAAGATTCAAAAAATAAGATAACTATAGTGTATATCAAATACTGCTCACTTACTCACCGTGTGCACAAGTTAATGTATCCATAATTGAATTAACAATGTCACGTGAACAGGGTAATCAACTACTCTCTCCGTTCCCAAAATAAGTTCCTCTATGGGGACGGCACTGGTTTTAAGGAAAATGGTAAAGTGTATTGATAGTGGAAAAAAAATATGTTATAATTAGTATTTGGAGTGGTGAAAATGTGAAAAAATGTTATAATTAGTATTGAGAGTGGTGAAAAAGTGAAAAGTAAGAATAAATAAAGTATTATTAGTGGTGGGGTAGTTGTCCAAAAATAGAAATAAAGAAAAAGGAACTTATTTGGGGGACGTCCCAAAATGGAAAAAAATGAACTTATTTCAGGGACGGAGGGAGTATAATTTAATTCACTCTAATATTTGAAATTACTATATATATATATATATATATTGTCTTCATTTTTTGGAAATAAATTATGTTCCTATTACCATAAACATTTTTTTCTTAGCAATTATAATTAGAGGTAAAATTTGAGGTAATCATTATAGATAGTGAAAATTGAAAGGTGATCACCAACTTAATTTTAATAAATTGTAGCCAAAAATTAAAATCCGCACAAAATTACATTTAGAATAAACGTAGATAAAATTGAAGGCATATATACTAGTACGATTGAGATGATTTGCATTGGTCGTTCCGACTAGTATGAATATTAGAATATGGACTATTCGCGATCGTAACAGTCTTGACGTGCAACATCTCGGTACCAATTGTCTCAATTAGTCGTATCAGTCCATTGCGCGCCACAATTAATACGATTTTTTATCAAGTGTATCATATATTTATATTCAATAGATAGTTATACGAAATTAAAGTAAGGATATTTAAGTATTTTCATGTCAAAGTTAATTAAAAATTATTAAAACTAATATTAGCGGCTAACATTTAATTTCCATAATCCATTTTTAATTTTTTGCACTATTAACCCTTACAAAAGTATAATAATCTTAACAAAATCCCTTTAGTTCACAAACACATGCAAGAATACAGAAACAGCAATTAATCACTCCACGGCGTCCACAATCTCTTGGTGCATGAACTTAACTTTTCTCCAATTTTTTTTTTTATATAAAAAAAATAGATCAATCCTGGTACATACTAATAATTAATGATATATGCATGTATTTGTTTAAGCTATCTCGATCCCACAAAACTATGATAATCAATTTCAAATAAATGTTAATGATGTTTAACAATTTTTTATTTATAAAAGATAGTACTTCCTCCATCTTACAAAAACATGAATATTTTGTCATTTTGAGTCGTCTCACAAAAATATGAACATTTTTATTTTGGTACACTACCCCACCACAATGTCTTTATTTTTCATCTCTACTTTTTATAAAGTGTGACCATTTTTCCATTCACAATATACTTTTATCGAATATTTCTTAAAACCTGTGTCGCTTGCAAATGTTTATGTTTTTAATTATGAGACGAAGGAAGTGGGAGTAGTGTTCCCTCGGTTCCATTGGACTTGTCCCATTTGGTTTCGGCACGGTTATTAAGGAGAGTATTATTAGTGTTTTAAGTGTGTAGGTAATAAAATACTAAAATTGATAAAGTAGGAGATGAAAGGTGATAAAGTATGAGAGAAAATGTAATAAAGTGATAAAATAGAATAGAGAGGGCGATAAAGTGATAAAGTAGGAGAGAGATAATGTAATTAAGAATTCTTATTGTTTAGCTAATTGGAGTACTATTTATAGAAATGAGACAAGATCAGTGAGACAAACAAAAAATGAATACATGATAAGATCAATAGGACGGAGGGAGTACAATATAGTGCATCCTGATGTGTGTGTGGTGCATCTATCCTACACATGAAAATTAATTACTAATTGGACAATAATAAATCCTAACTTGATATTGATACATTCTAAATGAAATGAGCTGAGTATACCGTATATTAAATGCACGGAAGTATTTGCCCATAATTTTCAAAATTTGACAATTGACACCATAAAGCTATACCATAAACCTAGATTTGAGGCTGATAAGCTTTAATTAGGTATAATTTTTTTTAACTCATAGGGTCTTATACCAGGAATTAATGGTGGACGTGAATTGGAGGAATGATTAATTGCTGTTGTATTGATCGAGTAATGTTACGAAACATGCATACATATTATGGTTATTTATAAATAAGATTGTCACGTCGTTTACAATCACCTCATAAATTAAATTGTCAAGTAGAAAAGTTAGTTCATCGAAGACTTCGTAAGATATAAAATTGAATAAGTTATATAGTTCAGGTGTATTGGAACATACCATTTGAAATAATTAAATACAAAATACATGAAATAAAATAGTTAGAGTATTTACGAACATTAAGCCTTGACCAAGAAGCTAAGAAGAATACTACTTCCTCCGTCCCAACCAAAATGTCATGTTTTCTTTTTTGGATTGTCCCAAACGAAATGTCATGTTTCATTTTTGGGAAAAAAAAATAAGGGATAATAAAGTGTCTAATTTTTTTCTTTTTGACGGAAAAACGGAGATATATTATTGAACACAAGAACATGGGGCGAGGAGATGACCCACCACAGAAGACGGAGGTTCATTCCAAACATGATGTGTATACATATCTCTCGCAACTCTCGCTAAACAATGAGCGATAATATTTTGTTCACGCCTAACATGACGAATTTTGAAGTCATGCAGCTCCAAAAGATCTTGACGACAAAAAGAAGCAATGACACCCAACTCTAAAAAATTCTACTCTCCCGTAATAAGAATGTCACACGCTCTTTTACTATCGCACTCAACCCAGCCTTTAGTATAACCGAGCTCCTTAATCCAAGAAAGGACTTCCTTAATACCAAGCATCTCACCTTCAACAACGCTGCGATTGCCCGGAAGTTTCATAGATTTGCCGATAACAAAACCTCCACTGTCATCCCTGATAGCAATGCCGATACCCATGGACTGGTCTTCGGCAAAGAAAGCCGCATCAACGTTGCATCTAATGGAACCTTCGGGGATTGGATGCCACCCTGCGCAAGTAACAGCAGCAGATCTGCTTGCTTGCTGAGTAGGAGGAGCACGAGCAAGCTTCCAGTCGCTGCGAGCAGAGGCAGCCCGCAGCACCAAGATCGACGGAGTCGGAGAATTATTATGCCAAACCATTGCATTTCTGTCCTTCCATATTTGCCAAAAAAGCATGCAAATATTGGCCTTCCTCTCAGCGTCTGAATCCTTCAAGATCTTAGAAAGGGCATGCTCGAAAGACTCACTTTGAGCAGCAATGTTAGAGATAAACAGCTGCCAGCCTCCAACCCTCCAACAGTCCTCAGCGAACGGGCAAAAAAAGAACGAGTGCCAAAGGTTCTCGAGACCACCATTGCATAAAGGGCACTCACCTCCCACCGCCACTCCACGGGACAATAAACGCTCCTTAGTAGGCAAGTTATTCCTGCCTGCACGCCATAAGAAATTTCTGACTTTAGGAGGAACATCCACCTTCCAGAGGTAGCTCCATTGACCGTCGACTCTAAAAGTGTCATCCAACGTGAGAGAGCTAGCAATTTTGTAGGCGGTCTTCACCGAGTATTGGCCATTATCTGAAAAATGCCAAATCATCCTATCCTGACCAGAATTTGGATGGATCGGAATGCTCATAATCTCTTTAAGATCAGCTTCATTGACGAGGTTCTTGAGAAGATCAACATTCCAGCCATGCATGCTCGGGTTCATTGCTTCCTGAACTCTAAAATCAGCAAAGCCAAGAGGGCAGTTGGAAGAAACACGGAAGGGGGCCTCATTTCGCAGCCAAGGGTCACCAAAGAACTTAACATTCATGTCGTCTCCGATTCTCCATCTCACGCCACGTCGGACCACCTCATTCACTATAGTAGCTACAATAAATCGAGGCTAGCTTCTCTATAGCCTCGTAATCGTTGCCCCCTCATTCACTCCACCTGACATGTTCTAGTTTTTATACTCCCCCGTTCCATTACAAATATCCAACTTTACATAATGGGATGTTTCATTACAAATGTTTCATTCTTTTTGGCAAAATATTATCTCTTTATACCTAATATTTAAATAATTTTCATCGATTCACTTTATCTGCTAATTAGATATTTTTTAATTTTGGTGCCTAAAAATAACGGGATATCTGTAATGAAACGGAGGAAGTATATTGTTCATAAATTTTGTAATCGGAACTACTTTAGGGTTTTCGCTATCACGACAGCATGCAATCGGTGCATGGACTCAGACGTGGACCGACGGTCGTGTCGTCTAATAATAGATTGATAAAATTCTTCTTAGTTAAACTTTATCAACAGCAGGAAGTTTCTAGATTAGTGTGCGTGTGTGCACCTAAATATTTAGACGACCACCAAAATTATCTACATTATCGATCAATTATTATCTCTAAGATCGAATATATGAATATTCGTGTAGCACTAAATTTGTTCGTTGAAAGTCCAGAGAGCTCGTATGAATTAATGGACTTCGTTAACATATCATTTAAATTATTTTGTATATAAGTACAATATTAGTTTTTTAAATGCATGAAAGGTAACTCTTAGTTTAACTGTAGCCTGTAGGAGGTCTGTAGCAAGAAAAAGCCATTTAAAAAAAGACTAATATCTGCAATGATATTCCCCCGACCATGTGATCTCCATAATTAGAAACATTGTCTGGCCGATTTTTGTTTGTTTTTGTTTTAACTAATGTTACTCTTTATATTCTTCGAAAAAAAAAAGTCACACTTTACATTGACAAAGATTCAAAAAATAAGATAACTATAGTGTATATCAAATACTGCTCACTTACTCACCGTGTGCACAAGTTAATGTATCCATAATTGATTTAACAATGTCACGTGAACAGGGTAATCAACTATAATTTAATTCACTCTAATATTTGAAATTACTATATATATATATATATATATATATATATTGTCTTCATTTTTTGGAAATAAATTATGTTCTTATTACCATAAACATTTTTTTCTTAGCAATTATAATTAGAGTGGTGTTTACGGAACCAACACCTAAACTATAACATGAAAAGTATAAGCTATACCTAGAGATGATCGGAAAGAATGGAGTAAAGCAATCGTAAAACTGGAGCCCAAGAGAAGAACTGATTGTTGTATTCGAAAATATGAGATAGCGTAAGAAATAATACACGAGCTCGGACCCTATTTATAGTATTTACAAGCGGAGGGGTAAAATAGTAAAAACATCTTCGGTGCATGCGTCCTGCGTGGTGGAAGGGTACGTTGGTAATTTCGATAATACGCAGGAGACCTTCCCGCGCGTTTATTGGCTCCTCTGATAGAAATGTCTTCTCTGGCGAAGGCGTCTTCTCTGGTAAACACGTCTTCTCTGGCAAGGGCGTCTCCTCTGGCGGTAGTGACTTCTCTGATGGAGTTGACTTTTCTGATGACGATGACCTCCCTGACGATGGTGACCTTTACGGCGCGGATGATTTCTCTGGAGGGGAGGGCTCCTCTGTCAAGAATGACTTCTCTGGTGCGGATGACCCCTCTGGCTAGAGTCATTCCTCTGATGGATGAAATCCTTCTGGTATAAATGGTTCTCCTGACCCATACGGCTTCTCTGATGAGGATGATTCCTCTGATTTGTACTCTCTCCCTACTCTGCATATATTGCTCCTCACCAACCACTCCCCCCTCTAGTCTGGTTGAACCGGGTATTCTTCGCGTTCAACCAGTGGTGTGTTATCAGCATCAAAGCTTTGTTGTTTTCCTTGGCCCCTGTAAATCATAAAGACACAAGCATTTTGACATTGTGAGGGAATAAAAAGAAGCCCTGTAAATTGTTCTCTGGCGTTTTTGTTACTCCCACCCCCTGGTCTGGCTAGTTCACTCTGGAGAGATGCAACTAGTCAGAGGACTCGCCCGCGTGGATGATGTCATCCGCATTAAATGTCTGCCCAGTCTACAGTATTTTCCCCGTACCCGAGGTTACTTTTTAACCTTTGCGTCCTTTCGCCTTTCCGTATAAATTCCCATCCGTTGATTTCTTCCGTATGCCACGTGCCGTTCATCCCGCGTGTTGGTGGTTACCCGCGTACAATCTTACTTAGCCGATTCGAACTCCTCTTTTTTCACTATTCTTCTTCTCCAAGTCTTCCGAGCGAATTTTCTGCATTTTCCGGCGATTTCCTCACTGTTCCGGCATTCTCCCACGACCCTTCCGCTCCAGGTTTTACCGTCCATCTTTTTCCGGCCTAGGTAACTCGTGTATCCTCTTCACTGCAATTTTGTATTTAATCGTAGTGTAGTG